>NC_053027.1:50627393-50942477 GCF_003073215.2 Triticum urartu
CTATGCTAGTAGACGTGGATTGGGTGAGTGATATCCATGACAGATGTGAGTGTTGTTAATTAATGGTTTACCTAAGGTGGCAACTTAAACACACATCTGGATGGATTGAGGCACCTGATGTCTATCAGGACTTGCCTGTTTTTATTTCGGACCGCCACCCAGGCTCAAAGGGATCATAAGATCATTCATGCTAGTAACTTCCGTGTGCAGCCACAAGCCATTATGGGCTCTGGCATAGTTGACTAAGTCGTGCGAACTCTTACAGGGTAGACTAGCAGATGTAGGGGAAAGTAGGTGTACCGGTCTATCCATCGTAAGATGCTAGCGCTTCTGAAAGACTGTGTCTCGGTCATCCGTCTTCTCAAACACCATGTAGTGCGAGAAACCAAACGGAGGCGATCGAGTCTTGTGGGGAAAAGTGCGCAAACCTCTGCAGAGTGTAACAAACTAATCATGATTAGCCGTGTCCCCGGTTATGGACAGCTTGAGTATCTAGTACTTGAATATCGTGTGAATCTCATCATGTTACTTCTAATTAATGTTGTTGGGTTTTAATTGTTCACTTAATTGGGATCGGAATACTGTCAACCATTCTCGATGTTTAACAACTACCATGATAGTTAAATAAATTTATTCCTTTGCAGTAGGGAAAAACTGGCTTTACGCAAAACTGTAACCATAGAGCTTTCCACCAGCCATATATGCATATAGTATAGTTGTTTCATTCCATTACTCTCTATGTGTTACATTGCCAGCATATTCCATGTGCTGACCCGTTTTCGGGCTGCAACTTCCATGTTGCAGACTTTTCAGACGACGAGTAAGGTGCTTTTAGGTCGGGGTTCTATACTCAGTGATGCCGTTGGAGTTAATGGACCCATTTATCTTCCGAGTCTTCCGTTGTTATCGTTATTAGATGGCCTTAAGCCATATTTATTGTAATAAGTTCTCTTTGAGACATCGATGTAATAAGTGTGTGATTGCAACTCTGCTATAAATCCTTCGAAGTACTGTGTGATGTCAGCATTACTGATCTAGGGATGACACCGGAGCACAGTAGACTTGATCCATTCGGGTCGGGTCGCTATAGTGATGGTATCAGAGCACACGCTGACTGTAGGACACGACCACTAAGTTAAAGCAATAGATCACCATTCTCTTCTTATTTTCTAACTCCTCATCTTTTCTACCTTTTTAGGATGACGAACGCGAAGATTAAGTACGCTCAATCGGATGAAGGTACACCTTTTGAATTTCACTTGAAGAAAGTCACCAAGTACCTGAACATTGGATTACCAAGCTTCACGGGAATCTTCAACGCCACTCTGCCTGAAGAGGAGCGCTGGAAGATTCAAGCTCATGTTCCGAGAAGGACATTCGCACCAATCACAAAGCCCATAGATAGTGTTTTCAATGCACCAACCTGGAGTTTGGGAAGGAGCATGGCAGCTCATATCACCATGGGACGCATTGGAGAAGTTTATCAAGAAGACCTCAACGACACTATCTACCAGATTTGCGGACGCTGAGACAAACAATGGGAGTTAGTCAGCACCAAGAAGGATAAATCCATTGCATCTTTCATCCAGGAGTTAAACCAGCACATTCGACGCCACAAGAACCATCTCCTTTGTCTTCAATGCATGCACTACAGCTGCTAACTCCAATGTGCTGGTTTAACTCCTGGATGAAAGATGCAATAAATCTATTCTTCTTGATGCTGACTAACTCCCATTGTTCGTCTCGGCGTCCGCAAATCTGGTAAATAGTGTCCTTAAGGTCTTCTTGATAAACTTCTCCAATGCGTCCCATGGTGATATGAGCTGCCATGCTCCTTCCCAGACTCCAGGTTGGTGCATTGAAAACACTATCTATGGGCTTCGTGATTGGTGCGAATGTCCTTCCCGGAACGTGAGCTTTAATCTTCCAGCGCTCCTCTTCAGGCAGAGTGACATTGAAAGTTCTCGTGAAGCTTGATAATCCAATGTTCAGGTACTTGGTGACTTCCTTCAAGTGAAATCCAAAAGGTGTGCCTTCATCCGGTTGAGCGTACTTAATCTTCGCGTTCGTCATCCTAAAAGGGTAAAAAAGATGAGGAGTTAAAAAATGAGAAGCGAATGGTGATCTATTGCTTTAACTTAGTGGTCGTGTCCTACAGTCAGCGTGTGCTCTAATACCATCTCTGTAGCAACCCGACCCGAATGGATCAAGTCTACTGTGCTCCGGTGTCATCCCTGGATCAGCAATGCTGACACCACACAGTACTTCGAAGGATTTATAGCAGAGTTGCAATCACACACTTATTACATCGATTTCTCAAAGAGAACTTATTACAATAAATATGGCTTAAGGCCATCTAATAACGATAACAACGGAAGACTCGGAAGATAAATGGGTCCATTAACTCCAACGGCATCACTGAGTATAGAACCCTGACCTAAAAGCACCTTACTCGTCGTCTGAAAAGTCTGCAACATGAAAGTTGCTGACCCGTTTTACGTAAAGCCAGTTTTTTCCTACTGCAAAGGAATAAATTTATTTAACTATCATGATAGTTGTTAAACATCGAGAATGGTTGACAGCATTCCGATCCCAATTAAGTGAACAATTAAAACCCAACAACATTAATTAGAAGTAACATGATGAGATTCACACGATATTCAAGTACTAGATACTCAAGCTGTCCATAACCGGGGACACGGCTAATCATGATTAGTTTGTTACACTCTGCAGAGGTTTGCGCACTTTTCCCCACAAGACTCGATCGCCTCCGTTTGGTTTCTCACACTACATGGTGTTTGAGAAGACGGATGACCGAGACACAGTCTTTCAGAAGCGCTAGCATCTTACGATGGATAGACCGGTACACCTACTTTCCCCTACATTCTGCTAGTCTACCCTGTAAGAGTTCGCACGACTTAGTCAACTATGCCAGAGCCCATAATGGCTTGTGGCTGCACACGGAAAGTTACTAGCATGAATGATCTTATGATCCCTTTGAGCCTGGGTGGCGGTCCGAAATAAAAACAGGCAAGTCCTGATAGACATCAGGTGCCTCAATCCACCCAGATGTGTGTTTAAGTTGCCACCTTAGATAAACCCTTAATTATCAATCTCACATTTGTCATGGATATCACTCACCCAATCCACGTCTACTAGCATAGCATGGCATAATAAGAAAACGTAGAAATAACTCCCAAAGGTTTGATAATAATACAGGTAATAGGTACTACCTCATCTACTTCCCATCCCACAATTTAATTAGATCCTAATCATGCACTGTGAGAGGATTGATCTAATGCAATAAAACATGGGTTGTAGAAAAGGTATGATCAAAGTGTTACTTGCCTTGCTGCTGATCCGTGAGACCTAGGGTTTCGAAGTAACAAGCGGCGCAATCCGGGTGATCTATCACAGACAAATAACAAGCACACAATAAGTACTCATCTAATGCACAGGTAAAACTCGAACAAGGGAACGAACCAGAGAGTTCAACTTAAGAACTCCGGTTGCAAAGAAAGAACGAACCGAACAAAGAAACGGAAAACAAACGGCGGAAGAAAACAACTCGGTTCTAGCAGTTGAAACTAGGTCAAATTTTTGTGGCAAAAACTTGTTCAAGTTGATTAGTCGGAACGGCGGTTTCGAAACGAAACTCCAGGCGCTTGAATCACCTGATTCCGATAAACGAGCGAGAAGAAAGACTAGAACGAAGATCGGATCTGAGATCACGATCGCGGAATAAATCCGACGAAAAGAAAGAGACGAACGGATTAAACGAACGGACGTTCGTTAACCGGGAATAATCGGTGATCACGTTCGTTGAGACGAACGGTCCGAAAGAAGAACGAAAACCAATCTAGGGTTTCGGAAGAAAACCGAAAGAAAGAACCGGAAAAGAAAACGGAAAAGAAACGGAACGTTCTTTTAAGAAAAACCGAACCGGGGAAAGAAAAAGAGAGGCGGCGCGGCTACCTCGCGAGGCTCCGGCGAGGGGCTCCGGCGGCGCGGCGGCTATAGGCGGCGGCGGCTTGGGGATTGGGGTGGTGTGGGGAGAGGGGGGGTTATGGGGGTATTTATATAGGTGGTGGTGGGAGGGGGGTTTCTTGGGGGAGGGGGCAAGCAATAGGAGGGGGGTTAGAGTCCTACTAGGACTCGGCCTAGGGGCGGCGCAAGGCAGGCGGCGGGGCTGGCGGCTGCGCCTGGCGCACGGGGCGGCTGGGCCCTTGGCCCAGGCGGGGCGCTGCGGTATTTTTTTTAAATAGTTACGCGCGCAGAAAAACAGAGAAAAGAAAATCTAAACGAACTCCAAAATTCCCGAAGTAAATTTTCCCCGACTCCTAAAAATGAGTCGAACAAAATGAACTTTTCTTCGGGCCTAAAATGCAATTTTTGAAAACGCGCATTTTTCCCTATCCAAATAAAAAGCAAACAAAACTCCGGCCAAACCAAAATTTGATTTATTCATTAGATCTTCATTTTTCCTAACTTTGGGAAAGTCATATTATTCCCTCTCTCATTTTTTTTGATATTGGAAAAATAATTGAAGATGAAATAAATAAATCAAATGATCCTCTTTTCAAATTTGAGAAAACTCTCAAATATGAAAATAACGAAATCTCCAACTCTCTCCGAAGGTCCTTGAGTTGCGTGAAATTTCTCGGATCGACCAAAATGCAAGAAAATATGACATGCATGATGATCTATTGTATAACATTCCAAATTGAAAATTTGGGATGTTACACTTTCTCATGGTGCAGCCTCATAGTTGCCTTGGTTTTACAATGAAATTTATGATATTATTACTGTTGCACTCGAGTATATAGCCTTCTCACCAGGTTTAAGATTGTGCTGATAGATTAGGATTTTTACTATATTCATACGGAGATCTCGTTCATATGTAGCTTGGATTTCATCTCTTTGTACCTGTATGTTTATGCCCTACATGTTTCCTTAAAACTGCTCCTTACTCTGGGTTTACTTTGTATTTACAGATGCAGATCTTTGTGAAGACCCTCACCAGCAAGACCATCACCCTTGAGGTCGAGTCATCGGACACCATCGACAACGTCAAGGCGAAGATCCAGGACAAGGAGGGCATCCCCCCGGACCAGCAGCGCCTCATCTTTGCTGGCAAGCAGCTCGAGGATGGTCGTACCCTTGCTGACTACAACATCCAGAAGGAGTCCACCCTCCACCTGGTGCTCCGCCTTCGCGGTGGTATGCAGATCTTCGTGAAGACCCTGACGGGCAAGACCATCACGCTGGAGGTGGAGTCCTCGGACACCATCGACAACGTCAAGGCCAAGATCCAGGACAAGGAGGGCATCCCCCCGGACCAGCAGCGCCTCATCTTCGCCGGCAAGCAGCTTGAGGATGGCCGCACTCTGGCAGACTACAACATCCAGAAGGAGTCCACCCTCCACCTGGTGCTCCGCCTTCGCGGTGGTATGCAGATCTTCGTGAAGACCCTGACGGGCAAGACCATCACGCTGGAGGTGGAGTCCTCGGACACCATCGACAACGTCAAGGCCAAGATCCAGGACAAGGAGGGCATCCCCCCGGACCAGCAGCGCCTCATCTTCGCCGGCAAGCAGCTTGAGGATGGCCGCACTCTGGCAGACTACAACATCTAGAAGGAGTCCACCCTCCACCTGGTGCTCCGCCTTTGCGGTGGTATGCAGATCTTCGTGAAGACCCTGACGGGCAAGACCATCACGCTGGAGGTGGAGTCCTCGGACACCATCGACAACGTCAAGGCCAAGATCCAGGACAAGGAGGGCATCCCCCCGGACCAGCAGCGCCTCATCTTCGCCGGCAAGCAGCTTGAGGATGGCCGCACTCTGGCAGACTACAACATCTAGAAGGAGTCCACCCTCCACCTGGTGCTCCGCCTTTGCGGTGGTATGCAGATCTTCGTGAAGACCCTGACGGGCAAGACCATCACGCTGGAGGTGGAGTCCTCGGACACCATCGACAACGTCAAGGCCAAGATCCAGGACAAGGAGGGCATCCCCCCGGACCAGCAGCGCCTCATCTTTGCCGGCAAGCAGCTCGAGGATGGCCGTACCCTTGCTGACTACAACATCCAGAAGGAGTCCACCCTCCACCTGGTGCTCCGCCTTCGTGGTGGTATGCAGATCTTCGTCAAGACCCTGACGGGCAAGACCATCACGCTGGAGGTGGAGTCCTCGGACACCATCGACAACGTGAAGGCAAAGATCCAGGACAAGGAGGGCATCCCTCCGGACCAGCAGCGCCTCATCTTTGCCGGCAAGCAGCTTGAGGATGGCCGCACTCTGGCAGACTACAACATCCAGAAGGAGTCTACCCTCCACCTGGTTCTCCGCCTGCGTGGTGGCCAGTAAGTGACTGGTCATGGCGTTGCTTCTGTCTCCAGGGTTCACAGGTCTTGTGTCGCCGTTGTTCTCCAATGGGTGCCCTTGTCTGGTCGTGTCGTTGTTTCCATCACTGATCTGTTCGGTTGTCTAAAAACTTCCCATGGCTTTGGTTATATGATTAATAAGTGAGCCCTTAATATCGTGCGTAATTTGTGTCATTCTTGCCCATACCTTGTTTTGTCTGCAGATTCTTGCATTGAATTATGCCTTTGTTTCGCCTTTCGCCTGCATATATTGAAAATGGTGCCTTTGCAGCCTTCAGCAACAAGAATCATTGTGGTGCTATCTCAATTTCTAAGTTCAGTTTACTTGATCATGCAGTTTTTAACTCGCATTAGCTGTAGCATTGAAGAACGATGTACTCCCTCCGTCCCATAATATAAGAACATTTTTGATACTACACTAGTGTCAAAAACATTCTTATGTTATGGGACGGAGGGAGGTCCCATAATATAAGAACGTTTTTGATACTACACTAGTGTCAAAAACGTTTTTATGTTATGGGACGGAGGGAGTACCAATTTAGAATCACCTCCAGCGTTTTTGTAGTAATTAGAATTAGCACGTGCTAACTTTACAGTTGCCCCTTTCAGGATGGAGTTATCATTGTAATACTATGAATTATCACATGCTATCTCATCTGAGTTCATTTTAAATAAGCATGGAACAGCAAAATTTGAAATTGACTTGAATAACTATTGTAGCCTTCAAGACCATTAGTAAAAGTTTGATTATAGTGTTATGATTTGTCACACAAAATTTGAGGATGACCTCTAGCAAAATGATCAAATATTGTAGAAGCAGGGCAAGCACTTTTTTCTCCTACATATATATTCTAATAATGAAAGAGTAATGTTTCATTAGGGTAAAATTCTTTAGTTTTACCTGACATCAAATGGTCAAAAGCTATATAACTAGAATATATAATTCAAAATTTAGAAGTTGATGAACATAAGAGTATAAAATGTGTATTCTCTTACTTCATACAAGAAACTCAATCATGAAATATAACAGATGATCTTTTTTGCATGTGGAAAGACACAATAAAGAAACACAATAGAAAATATATACGAGGTAAAAATCACTAAGTTTGGCAGGTTAATTCTTAAGAAAGTTTTCGTAGATATGCTATAGAAAATTCTTTATTCTAGCATGTGATAGATCAGTTAAACATATACATTGGTGTAGTCAAATTTTAGAATCGACATATTTATAATTACATATTCCCTCCTTCCTAAAATAAGTGTCTTAACTTTGTACTATAGGGAAACGTTTGGCATCGGCAAACCGGCCGAACGCTCGGCCGGTGCCCCTCGCTCGCTCGCTCTTTTCCACGTACACTAGATGGGCCTCAGGCGAAATGTTTTTTTTTCTTATGTGGTCTTCTTCCTCTCGCGAACGCCTCCCCCTGGAAGCATGTCCCCTTCCCCTCCTCCCGAGCTGTGACTGGGCCATCACGATTTCCATCGCCGGCGGCCAGGCTCCCCTTACCGGCTGCCAGCCTGCCGCCATGGCTAGATCCATCCCCTACCTCGAGCTTTCACGCGGGCGCATCCCCTCCCTCCCTCCCCCCTCCCCTCCGGGCTGCGACTGGGCGATCATGACCTCCATCACCGGCGGCTAGGCGCTCCCTCGTCGGTCGCCATGGCTGCCTGCCGCCATGGCTAGATGCACCCCGCGTATACTAATGTTGCAACCGTCACCTAGAACAGCTTCAACAGCTGTTGAAAAAAGCTTCAACCATAGACAGAAAAGCTAATGGAACTGCACAACAAGGGGAAAGCTGCAACCGCAGTTGAATTTTGTTACTACTGGCGAAGTTTTTTGCTACATCCATTAGGCGAAGCTGCGACCTCGCGACGATGACAATGATGATTTTTGTTGCAACCGTAGTAGAATTTTGCTACTACCGCTGAAGTTTTTTGCTACATCCATGTAAGGCGGAGTTGCGACCTCGCGAAAGACAGCGACGGCGTTTGATTTTTGCTGCAACCATAGTAGAATTTTGCTTCTACCGGTGAAGTTTTTTGCTACATCCATGTAAGGCGACCGACGACTGGGGTGACCACGGGAGATGCTGCAACCGGGGACGACGGGGTGCTACCACGGCGATCTCCATGTGCTACAACCCCGCGGCGGCCGGGGTGCGCTACGACGACGACCGAGGTGACTGCGGACTGCAACCACAACTTCTCTGTCGCCCATAGCCGTTTGAAGCTTTTTCCATATACGGTTGAAGCTTTTTATGTCAATGTTGGCAACTTTTCTCTGGTTTGCAGTGTCTGGTTGGAGCTTTTTTTCCAATGTTTGAAGCTGTTTTCATACATGGTTGAAACTTTTTTCATCCACGATCAAAACTTTTTTGTAAACAATTTGAAACTTTTTTCGTTCTTGAGCAGCGCTTGATTGAAGCTCTCTCTATCATTTGGTTGAAACTTTTTCAATCTAAGATTGAAGCATTTTGCGCGAGCGGTTGCATCTCCTCCTGATTCGTAGTGCCGGTTGAAGCTTTTCCACCCAGGGGTTAGAAGCTTTTTCTAGCGTATGCAACACAGGGGGTTTGCGACGGTTTTTTAATGGTTTTGATTGACTGGGTGGCCGTCGTCGTCGGCTGCAACGAGCATCAACGGCGAGGGGCGGCGGCGGAGCTACACCCGTCGCCGTGGAGAGTTGCAACGGCTACGTCGAGAGCTTCAACGACATGCCAATCTGGGAAAAGCTTCAACATCGACGAAGACAGCCGACAGGGTGGGGACTGGCGACTAGGATGGCCAGCCGGCGAGGATGGGGACTAGCGAACGAGGACGAACGACGAGGGTGGGAGGACCAGAGGGGACTGGAGGCGCCGCGACGAGGACACCGAGCAGGAGCTGCAGATCTAACCCGAGGTAGAAGAAGCCCACAGGACGAATCGTTTTTTTGCTACATCTAGTGGCCACGCGGGCTCGCATCCAAGGGCTGGGGCAGGACCGGCCCAAACTTTCGGCCGGTGCGTCGGCGCCTAGCATCGCCCTTTTAAAATATCGTTTCAAAAAAATAGTTATCGGTGATACAATATCAACAATGTGTACATTGGTATAGTCAAATTTTAGGATGTGTCAATTTAGCAAAGAAATTTCTAGACATAAAAATTTCAAAGTGACTTGAATAACTATTGTAGACCATTAGTCATATTTGAGGATGACCTCTAGCAAAGTGAACAAATATTGTAGAAGCAGGGACACACACTTTTTCTCCTACATATATAGAAAGAGTGAGCAAATAATGTTTCATTATGGTAAAATTCTTTAGTTTTAACCAACATCAAATGGTCAAAAGCTATTCACATATATTTGGTCAAACATGTAACTAAAATACATAATTTAATCAAAATTTTAAAGTTGATGAACACACAAGAAACTCAATCATGAAATATAACGGATGATCTTTTTTTGCATGTGGAAAGAAGACATATGACAATAAAGAAACACAATATACGCGGTAAAAATCACTAAGTTTGGCAGGTTAATTCTTCAGAAAATCTTCGGAAATATGCTATAGAAAGTTCTTTATTCTAGCATGTGATAGATCAGTTAAACATGTACATTGGCGCGGTCAAATTTTAGAACCGACATATATATAGTTACATACTAAATACCATTTCGAAAAAGTAGTTACATAAATAGTGAATTACTTGGTGATACAATATCAGTGATGTGTACATTTGTATAGTCGAAATTTAGGATGTGTCAATTTAGCATATGCATATTTGTAATTCAAAGAAATTTCTAGATTCATACTGCTAAATACATTTTCAATAAACAAATTCAAATTCACAAAAAATAGCACACTAGGACTGAACATGCTAAATTAGCGTTTGGGGATCCGTTGGCTATTCGAAAATTTATGTAATACGGAGTTGTTATAAAAAAGCATGATTATGAAATTTGCATACACTTGCTACATACTATAAGAAGTAAGAAACTCAATTGTAAAATATAACACACATTAAAAAGTAGTTCCGCATTGTTCAACCCGGACACATCCTCTATGCACAACATGGTAAGGTCTTGAGCCACCATGCCCCGCAGAAGTAGCGTTGCGCTGTAAGAGGAGCTCTACGACCAGACGTACAATGATGATTATACCTCATACAGGAGCAACACACAAGGTTTTTTTTTCTTCTATTGCAACACTTTCCATGACATTGGAGGCCGGACTCCGTGCTTTTCCGATAGGATCAACCAAATCATGAAATGCGAGGGAAAAGACACCACATCACTTAGGGACCTTATTGATCCTAAGTCCAATTTGGAGGAGGAAGATATCGTACTCGCAAGAGCCTTGCTTCCGTGGTATCCGTCTGGGTCTCATTTTTTCTCTATTTACCGTCGACTTGAGAGTTCAGCTGTGGATACGTTTCTTCTGGCCGATATAAGTATAAGACTGTTGGCCTGAGAGAAGGGCAGTCTTTCTTGGGAAACATGGCCCAATTTCTCTTTTTTCTCTTTTCACATAGGCAACAATTGGGAATAAAACAGACCATGAACATGAGTTTGAAATGTAAAATAATGAATTGAAAGGCCAGTCTTCAATTAAAAAGTGCATAAGCAAGCAAAGAATGAAAGGCGTGCTAACTACACTACTAGAGTCAAGAAAAAACTACACTACAAACCAAACTACACTACTATAGAATATATTATTTTTGTTTATTCGTAAGCTCATGAAGAAACTTATTTCACTCTAGAAATGAGCATAAATAGTTGACAACATAGTTGATTTTTTTCCTATAATAGAATAGATGTGAGTTCACACTAAAGAGAGAAGAAGTCCTATGATTTTTTAGCGCTGCTATCAATCATTTCGATAAAGGGATCAAAAGATTATGGTCTGCAATAGAGATTTGACAGAGTCCCTCGTGTGAGTACATGCTGAAAAGCAATGAGTGAAAGTGTGTTCATATTTCTTTCTGTTAATGAATATTTTTCTTTCAGTCACGGGCGGAGGCAGGATTTAAATATGCTAGCGACGAAGAAACAATTAACCATGCAAGCGATAAAAATATTAACGCAGTCCAACAAACATTGGGTGCCGGTGTGAATCAAAATAATTATCACTATTTATAATAAACTTTAATACTTCTTTATTATTATTTATTATTTTCAGATGGCAACCGTAGCTAATTATTATAGTGGATTTAAATTATATTTTGTAATAAAAGTTATGTTTTCCACACAATATGTATTGCATATTTATATGAATTCCGTTTAAATTTGATTAAGAAACAAGACAGTTTTTCATATCTTTTGGATTAATTGTGAATTGTATGTATGTATGTATGTATATATGTATGTAGTGTGTGTGTGTGGTTAACTATCTTAATAAATACTCCATTTGTTTCTAAATATAAGTCCTTTTAGAGATTTTAATATGGATTACATATGGATGTATATAGACATATTTTAGAGTGTAGATTCATTCATTTTGCTCCGTATGTAGTTCATATTGGAGTCTCTAAAAAATTATATTTAGAAACAAAGGGAGCGCATCTAAAGTGTGTGGTATACAAATATATCTTGATAGCAAATTTGCATGATCAGACACATCCTGAAAAATCTGGAGTACACCACATGTTACTTGGAGCTTGCTACCCACTAATTAGCACACAATTTTATGCATTTTTCTGGTCAAATGTGTGTAATATATTACAATGGGTTCAATAATATACACAATTAGCACTCCCTCTGTCTATTTTTACTGCACATAGTAGGTTTGTCTTAAGTCAAACTTCGTAACATCTGACCAAATTTATAATAAAATTTATCAACATCAACAAACACCAAATAAATACAAAAATATATTTCATGACAGATCTAATTATATTGATTTATTATTGTAAATGTTGGTATATTGTTTCTATAAATTGGGTCAAAATTCAGAAAGATTGACTTAGGACAGAACTAATATGTGAAGTAAAGAAAGGGAGGGAGTATGTGTGTATGTGCCTCCGCCATCAGCCCAAAGTAATCGTCCTATTTGTTGGCCCTATAGGTCAACTCTAGCGTCAAGGCAACCAAAACGGTATCGATGGCAAGAAGTACTAGTGTGCGAAGGATCAGGCACACGAAACCACTTGCTCATGTGGTGGTGGCTTTGGAATACCATCTTGATAGACAAGAGCATAGGAAGCGCCCACCAAGTAGGCAACCATGTAGCCAGGCTGAAACCACGCCCGACCAACAACATTGGTACAGTGCGAAACAGTGCCAAGCAGTGATTCTATAGCTACAATCAACGAAGTATCAGCCGGCCACGCCCCGTGCCATGGCCCTGGTAGCCTGGGCCTGGCTACGCCCCTGGAGGTAGGGGTGTCGTTGGGTGGCCACATGCTGAAACAACAGAGCCTCATTGCAGCAAATGTGGTCACATGGGATTGGGTGTGTAGCTGAGCCATGTTGCCTATGAGAAAGACGACCACGAGGAGCAACATGATGATCTTGGGGCCGTGATGAAACACCCACGATGCGGCTATATCTCCCACGTGTCGGAGCACGACTTAGAGGCATAACTGCATAGTAGGCATGTCGCAAGAGGGGTAATCTTTACACATCCCATGTACTGAATAAGAAAGGAATAAAGAGTTGGCTTACAATCGCCACTTCACACAATACATAAATATAGCATTACATCATCCAAAATACAATCAAGGTCCGACTACGGAACCAAATAAAGAAAGACAAACCCTAATGCAATAGATCCCCGATCGCCCTGACTGGGCTCCACTACGGATCATCTGGAAACAAAACAAGACTACAATCAAGATCTTCATCGAGCTCCTCCTTGAGCTCGGTTGCGTCACCTGCATGGTTATCATCAACACCTGCAACTTTTTGAAGTAATCTGTGAGTCACGGGGACTCAGCAATCTCACACCCGCGAGATCAAGACTATTTAAGCTTATGGGTAGGAAAAGGTAGTGAGGTGGAGCTGCAGCAAGCACTAGCATTTATGGTGGCTAACTTACGCAAATGAGAGCGAGAAGAGAAGCAAGGCACGTTCGAGAAGCTATAAGATCAAGAAGTGATCCTGAAACTACTTACGCTCAAGCGTAACACAAGAACCGTGTTCACTTCCCGGACTCCGCCGGAAAGAGACCATCACGGCTACACACGCAGTTGATGCATTTTAATTAAGTTAAGTTTCAAGTTCTCTACAACCGGATATTAACAAATTCCCATCTGCCCATAACCGCGGGCACGGCTTTCGAAAGTTCAAAACCCTGCAGGGGTGTCCCAACTTAGCCCATCACAAGCTCTCACGGTCAACGAAGGATATTCCTTCTCCCAGGAAGACCCGATCAGACTCGGAATCCCGGTTACAAGACATTTCGACAATGGTAAAACAAGACCAGCAAAGCCGCCCGAATGTGCCGACAAATCCCGATAGGAGCTGCACATATCTTGTTCTCAGGGCACACCGGATTGTCCAAGATTCCGATAGGCCAACCCAGAGTTGCCCCTGGTGGTCACCGTCTGCTGACAGGTTGGACCAACACTCAGAGGAGCACTGGCCCGGGGGGTTTAAAATAAAGATGACCCTTGAGTCTGCAGAACCCAAGGGAAAAAGGCTTAGGTGGCAAATGGTAAAACCAAGGTTGGGCCTTGCTGGATGAGTTTTATGTTGGGTTTCGTAGTAATTTCAAAAATTTTCCTACGCACACGCAAGATCATGTGATGCATAGCAACGAGGGGGGGAGTGTGATCTACATACCTAGTAGATCGACAATGGAAGCGTTTGGTTGATGTAGTCGTACATCTTCACGATCCGACCGATCAAGCACCGAAACTACGTCACCTCCGAGTTCTAGCACACGTTCAGCTCGATGACGATCCCCGGACTCCGATCCAGCAAAGTGTCGGGGAAGAGTTCTGTCAGCACGACGGCGTGGTGACGATCTTGATGCACTACAGCAGCAGGGCTTCGCCTAAACTCCGCTACAGTATTATCGAGGACTATGGTGGCTGGGGGCGCCGCACACGGCTAAGGAATAGATCACGTGGATCAACTTGTGTGTTCCAGGGTGCCTCTGCCTCAGTATATAAAGGACTAAAGGGGGGAGGTTGGCCGGCCAAGGAGGGCGCGCCAGGAGAGTCCTACTCCCTCTGGGAGTAGGATTCCCCCCCCCCAATCCTAGTTGGAATAGGATTCGTGGAGGGGGGAAAAGAGAGAGAGGGGCCGGCCCCCTCTCCTTGTCCTATTCGGACCAAGGGAGGGGAGGGGCGCGCGGCCCATGAGGGGCTGCCTCTTCTCTTTTCCACTAAGGCCCATCATGGCCCATATAGCTCCCGGGGGGTTCCGGTAACCTCCCGGTACTCCGGTAAAATCCCGATTTCACCCGGAACACTTCCGATATCCAAACATAGGCTTCCAATATATCAATCTTTATGTCTCGATCATTTCGAGACTCCTCGTCATGTCCGTGATCACATCCGGGACTCCGAACAACCTTCGGTACATCAAAATGCATAAACTCATAATATAATTGTCATTGTAACCTTAAGCGTGCGGACCCTACGGGTTCGAGAACAATGTAGACATGACCGAGACACGTCTCCGGTCAATAACCAATAGCGGGACCTGGATGCCCATATTGGCTCCTACATATTCTACGAAGATCTTTATCGGTCAGACCGCATAACAACATACGTCGTTCCCTTTGTCATCGGTATGCTACTTGCCCGAGATTTGATCGTCGGTATTCCAATACCTAGTTCAATCTCGTTGCCGGCAAGTCTCTTTACTCGTTCTGTAATACATCATCCCGCAACTAACTCATTTAGTTGCAATGCTTGCAAGGCTTAAGTGATGTGCATTACCGAGAGGGCCCAGAGATACCTCTCCGACAATCGGAGTGACAAAACCTAATCTCGAAATACGCCAACCCAACATGTACCTTTGGAGACACCTGTAGTACTCCTTTATAATCACCCAGTTACGTTGTGACGTTTGGTAGCACCCAAAGTGTTCCTCCGGTAAACGGGAGTTGCATAATCTCATAGTTATAGGAACATGTATAAGTCATGAAGAAAGCAATAGCAACATACTAAACGATCGGGTGCTAAGCTAATGGAATGGGTCATGTCAATCAGATCATTCTCTCAATGATGTGATCCCGTTAATCAAATAACAACTCATTGTTCATGGTTAGGAAACGTAACCATCTTTGATTAACGAGCTAGTCAAGTAGAGGCATACTAGTGAAACTTTGTTTGTCTATGTATTCACACAAGTATTATGTTTCCGGTTAATACAATTCTAGCATGAATAATAAACATTTATCATGATATAAGGAAATAAATAATAACTTTATTATTGCCTCTAGGGCATATTTCCTTCATTTTATTCAAGGCGAACTGTCAAGGGGTTCCAATTATAACCCAACGGCGTAAGGAACGCAAAAATCAAGGAACATAACACCAGTATGACGGAAACTAGGGCGGCAAGAGTGGAACAAAACACCAGGCATAAGGCCGAGCCTTCCATCCTTTACCAAGTATATAGATGCATTAAAGTAAACAAGAGATAATAATGATATCCCAACAATAACCATGTTCCAACATGGAACAAACTTCATCTTCACCTGCAACTAGCAACGCTATAAGAGGGGCTGAGCAAAGCAGTAACATAGCCAAACAACGGTTTGCTAGGAAAGGTGGGTTAGAGGCTTGACATGGCAATATGGGAGGCATGATATAGCAAGTGGTAGGTATCGCGACATAGCAATAGAGCGAGCAACTAGCAAGCAAAGATAGTAGTGATTTCGAGGGTATGGTCATCTTGCCTGCAAAGTTCTCCGAGTTGACGTAAGCTTGATCCTCGTAAGCGTACTCAACGGGTTCCTCAATCACGAACTCGTCTCCCGGCTCTACCCAAGGCAAGAACACAAGCAAAGGAAACCACAATCAACCACGGTGCAATGCGCAAGCAACATGATGCAAAATATGGCATGATATGCGGGATGTGATATGCAATGCATATGCGAGCTCCGGAAGGAAAATATTGATCAAGGCATCAACTTGGAAAACCAAGGGTGCCACCGGAAAGATGAGTTGATTTCGGTCGAAATCGATATAAAGATCACCAGAACCGGATGCACGGTTTGCAAATGGCAAGCAAAACAATAATGGCACAATACTGCGATTAACAGCACAATGCCATCTAGAATGCAACAAGAAATTAAGCTACTGCACTCTAACATAGCAACAAAACACATGGCAGTGATCTACTCAAAATGCTTGACAAAAGATGAACACTGAGCTATGGCTAAATCATACAAGAGAAGGTTCAAACAAGCATGGCAAAAGGGCAAAAGATATCAGCATCACAGACTTAGTGAAAATACTAACATGTCAGGAATTAACATCAGGAAGCAATGTTTAGAGCAAGATATCGACATGCTAAAGGAACATATCATAGCAATATAAGGCATGTCATGAATCTACTCAAAGCATATAACAAAAGTCCCTTACTGACCATAAGCCAAAAGGGATCATAAGATATGATGACACCCATGTAAACATAGCAAGTTTTGTTAACAGATTCAGACTTAGCAGAAAACTGGACATGGCATAAACAGAATTATGAAGGCATGTTTGCGAGCTCGATGCACTCAACACAAGACAATGGATGACAAACTAAGCATACTACCAGCAAGAAGACATGATAAAGAAGCCAACCAAAGCAAGAACAATCTCATAGCATACATGGATCAACTACAACAACCTTGGCAAAATTGATTAACACGTAAACAATCTGCCAGGAACATTTTATAGCAAAAGTAGAGCAAGATTGAGTCATGCTAGGGCACTCCATAAATGCAAACAGGGACAAGGATGGATAGAGCACAACCATATGTACAAATCATCCTTACTGAACATACTCAAAAGAAGCATGGATCACTCTGTAGCAACATGAATACATGGCATAAAAATAACAACAGGGAAATGACTTAGTGAAATTCTAAGTCCCTGAAATCAGCAACATCACGAGAGCTACTTTGCATGCTTGTTCTAGTCACCACATTGATCACAAAAATACATGGCATACACCCCTGTAACGATGGCATGGCATAGCCCAAAACACATGTAGAGCTCATACCCACATACAACACACAATAATTAAGGCAAAAATGACAAATGCTCATAAACTGATACGAATCAGCACCTAACATTATGAAGCACTCTTGCATCAACCATTTGGGCATCAAGATGGACTCAAACAAGCATGGCACAATGGAACAAAATGAAGAGCACATCCTGATGAACAATTTGATATAACATGCGCATGAAATGGAGCTACGATGATGAAGTTATGATGCGATGAGCATGGCCCGAAAACACCACAGATCTGGGGACTTGGAGAAAATCAACCTCCGGAAAAGTCAACTCGGGACGGAGACGTGCGGGACGAGGAGATCCAGGACGTGGGCGCGACGTTTGGTTCGGTGGCCTGGTAGATCTGGTCCACCTCTAGATCCAGCTACGGAGGATGACGCCGGTGAGGTCGACGCGGACTCCGGCGATGGCCGACGATGAGGAGGAGGCGGTGGGGCTGAGCGGGCGCGGTGGAGGAGGAGGCGGCGAGCGGGCGACGAGGAAACCGAGCGGCGGCGGGGCGGCGCGCGGTGGCGGGCGACTGCACCGGCGAGGCATGCAAGGCGGCGGTGGTCGGCGGCGAGCATGGCGGCCGAAGCAGGCGAGGCGGCGGCGGGCGAGGACGGTGGCGGCGATGCGTGGGCCGGGCGGGCCTACCTTGGGCCCGAGCGAGCCGGCGGCGACTGGCGGCGGGGAGGACAAGTGGCGGCCTGCGATGTGCTGAGGGGTGGTGCGGACATGTCCGGCACGGCGCGGACGCGTCTGGACACGCGGAGGAGGAGGAGGTTAGGGTTCATCCGCGAAATTTTCGAGGGAGAGGACATATGTATAGGTAGAGGGAGCTAGGAGAGTACAAATGAGGAGTGGTTTTCGGCCACGCGATCGTGATCGAACGACCGAGAGGATGGAGGGGGTTTGGATGGGTTATTGGACCGTTTTGGAGGGGTGTTGGGCTGCAACACACACGAGGTCTTTACGGTTCCCCGGTTAACCGTTGGAGTATCAAACGGACTCCAAATGGCACGAAACTTGACAGGCGGTCTACCGGTGGTGTACCAAGGCTGCTTGGCAAATCTCGGTCCATTCCGAGAAAGTTTAACACCCGCTCATGAAAGGAGACAAAAGAGGGCGCCGGAGGACGTAGGAGTGTCGGATTGCAAAACGGACAACGGGGAAAAAATGCTCGGATTCATGAGACGAACACGTATGCAAATGCGATGCACATGATGACATGATATGAAAAGCAAGACACACAAACAAAAGACAAGGCAACAACAGCGAATAACTGGAAGACACCTGGCGCAACGGTCTCGGGGCGTCACAACACTCCACCACTACAAGAGGATCTCGTCCCGAGATCTAGGATGGCACCGGAGGGAAAACGGAAGAGGAAGATGAGAGGTAATACTAAGTTGCTTCTTTGACAAACGAGTGAAACCAAAGAACCTTGAAAAGTTGAATAACTTGAAAGGAATAATACCACGGAGGTGATCGAAGTTGAAAAACACTCCGTTAGGAACGAGGAACAAGGAAGAACAAATTCGGGCAGCACTCTGGTTGGAAATGGAAGGTAAAGAATATGAGCTTTGCAATATGAAAGCACTTGGATGAGACTCCGGTTAGAAAAGGAATGATAGCCACAACACTCCGGTTAAAACAAGATAGCGAAGGAATAAGAATGATATAATTTGGGCATCACTCCGACTGTAAATGGAAGGAATTGAACATGATCTTGACAAACAAGATGATGGGTTGAAGAGAGCAACATCACAATGCCTCCGGAACAAAAGAATAGAAGTTGGATCGTTGGAAAGGAAAGAGTTGAGAAGAAAATGACATCTTCTACCACAATAGAATTTGAGAAGCATCCTTAGAAATAAGTATTGAACGGAGTTGTTGGAAAATGAACAACGAAAACAATAAGCTGCTTGTGGGCTTATGAAAACATCTCAAAACTTAAGGTGAAATTCTGCCACTAACGAAAACAAAATTGGATTGATAAGAACAAGGAGACGAGAAACTTATTTCACCGGGAGGATAAATGAAGAACTTGGGTCATTTATAAGCACCATAAATAGCAACAATCCTTAGGGAAAGCTTTAGGTGAAATATAGCCCAAGATAACTCCAATGAAGAGACGGATGGGTTGCAAGGATCTCATAACCGAATTGAAAATGATGGGTTTAAAATATGTCATTCCGGACAACTTATCGCCCATGAAGCATGAAGGGAAACTGTCGATGATGACATAACACCATCTCAACAGATAAGATAGAACGAATTGCCTTTCGGAATGCAAGATGAAGAATGCTTGCAATATAGCTTGATGGATCATAGCTTCGAGATATATCTTGAAGAACAATTGAAGAGTGAAAAGAATCCTTGACGAACCACCATGTAGAGCCTCCGTGAAGAACTCCGGTAATAAGGAATGATCAAAAAGAAGTGAAGGATGAAAGAGTAAGATTGAGGCCTCGCAATTATTGAATGAAGCTTTGCGACGAGATAAAGTGGAAACTTGGAACTCCGAACGAAAAGATAAAGCATCTCGAACCGAGAATGTGATATGATGAACCACTCCAGAAAGAAGGAATTGAATTTACTTGATGAAACAAGAATAAGAATTACATTATGCTTATCCATCATCAATTTAATTGATGACAAGCAATGGATTGCATACAACTTATTCTCTTAGAAAGGATTAAGATAGATATGGCGCAAACTTGAGAAAGTCTTCAATGAACCGCGGGTGGGATTTGGGAAGAACAAATGAATTAGTGTGATAACATAGAAGGAGGAATCTTGAACAAACCGCCATAAGACATGAAAATGAACGAAGAAAAGAAAGGAAACACCGGGAAGAATTAGCACATGAACGAAGATGCTTGATTAGAGAATATTTGGATGATGCACCGGTATGATTTGGAGAACGAGAGCTGAAAGCTGGAATGAATAGACCCGAAATGATGGCCTACGGAGAATCAAACTGAAAAGACTCTTGAATTACTCCGGATGGGTGAAAAGAATTCTCATAATCAAAACAATTATGAGAGGATGGCGTCAAGCTTGAACCACGAGTCTTGAGAGAACGGGTAAGATTTGGAGGAAAAACTCTTCTTTGATCTTCAAATGTTGAGAATGACGATAAAAAACACCACCATGAGTTGTTGAGACACTCCGGGATGAAAATTAGAAAGGTTGAACCAACGATGAAAGAATTTGAAAGATCTTGGTGAAAGACATTTGACTGATGATAATTCATTCTTACGTCAACTTTGAAAAGAATTTGAGAAGCTCCAGGAAAATAAGAAGAGTCAGGTAAGATCCTGGGAAAAGACCTGTGGGTTAGGGCCCACTCAGAAGAAACAACGTCGAACGATTTACTTGAGAAGGAGATTGCACAGGTCGATTTAAATGGATTGAACAAGATATCCCCCTCGAAATAACTTGAACGGATTGAGAATGGAAAACGTGAATCTTCTGGGATATCTTCAGGACTCCAGATAACATGAATAGCAAGAGGTGGATGATTAAGAGGTGCACCGGCATGAGAAAGCATTTGAAACGAGGAAAAGGGATATGATCAACACCAAAAGCTTGATTTGAATCCACCGGAGAAGATAAAAGAAACGAAGAATGATGAACTTGAAGCTCCGTTAGTATCTTCCTGAGAATCACCGGGTAAGAACATTGACGAAAAAGAATGGAGAGACTTCCCATCAATAAAAGGGATACTTGATTCAGAAATATGAGTCCTTGAAGAAAAAGGGGTGGGTGGGCGGGAAAACAAAGGCAACTTGGGACGGATGAAACAAATAACGTTGAGAAGACTTTGAGTTGATCTTGCGGATGTTGAAAATGATCGGATCTACTTGAAGAGAAACACGCCGGTTGAAAAAGAATTAACATGACAACCTCGATGATCAAGAAGGATTGGTATCCACATAGAGGTATGAGAACACTACTTAGGAAAGGTATGGAATCAACACTTGACATTGAAGCAACTCGAATACCACAAACTTAAAACAAAAACAAAGGATTGGCTTAGGAAATAAGCCGGAACAAACATATGATAGAGATTTCGTCCGAAGTTTTCGTGGTGGGGCCCACACGGGCTCGATCGTACAACACCATCATGTACAAGGCAGTGCACATGACATACGAAGTGTCCCCGAGTCAGCATAGCCAAGGACTCTTTAAGACACAATGAGACCACTGTAAAACCAACCCTGGATAGGCGGACCACTAGACGTCGAACCCCAATCTCATATCATGCATCTGTCGGGAAGATATCCTAAGGGCTACTTGAATTCCCACTTATAAACTCCCGAAACTTTCTGGTTGTGCAATCAGGTGTTGAGGATACAGGGGAAGCATAATATCTCACCTAAAACTAGCAAATCCTACATCCAGCTATATCCATCCTTCAACACATAACCAAAAAACCTTCGAAAGTCGTTTACCTCAACCTTCGAAAAGCATCCGTTATAAGAGTTATGGCAATACACCCGAACTCTGAACATTCCCACTTATGATGGCACCCATGTAAACATAGCAAGTTTTGTTAACAGATTCAGACTTAGCAGAAAACTGGACATGGCATAAACAGAATTATGAAGGCATGTTTGCGAGCTCGATGCACTCAACACAAGGCAATGCATGACAAACTAAGCATACTACCAGCAAGAAGGCATGATCAAGAAGCCAACCAAAGCAAGAACAATCTCATAGCATACATGGATCAACTACAACAACCTTGGCAAAATTGATTAACACATAAACAATCTGCCAGGAACATTTTATAGCAAAAGTAGAGTAAGATTGAGTCATGCTAGGGCACTCCATAAATGCAAACAGGGACATGGATGGATAGAGCACAACCATATATCCAAATCATCCTTACTGAAGATACTCAAAAGAAGCATGGATCACTCTGTAGCAACATGAATACATGGCATAAAAATAACAACAGGGAAATGACTTAGTGAAATTCTAAGCCCCTGAAATCAGCAACATCACGAGAGCTACTTTGCATGCTTGTGCTAGTCACCACATTGATCATAAAAATACATGGCATACACCCCTGTAAAGATGGCATGGCATAGCCCAAAACACATGTAGAGCTCATGCCCATATACAACACACAATAATTAAGGAAAAATGACAAATGCTCATAAACTGATAAGAATCAGCACCTAACATTATGAAGCACTCTTGCATCAACCATTTGGGCATCAAGATGGACTCAAACAAGCATGGCACAATGGAACAAAATGAAGAGCACATCCTGATGAACAATTTGATATAACATGCGCATGAAATGGAGCTACGATGATGAAGTTATGATGCGATGAGCATGACTTGAAAACATCACAGATCTGGGGACTTAGAGAAAATCAACCTCCGAAAAAGTCAACTCGGGACGGAGACGTGCGGGACGAGGAGATCCAGGACGTGGGCGCGACGTTTGGTTGGTGGCCTGGTGGATCTGGTCCACCTCCTGATCCGGCGACGAAGGATGACGCCGGCAAGGTCGACGCAGACTCCGGCGATGGCCGGCGATGAGGAGGAGGCGGTGGGGCCGAGCGGGTGCGGTGGAGGAGGAGGCGGCGCGCGGGCGACGAGGAAACCGAGCGGTGGCAGGGCGGCGCGCGGTGGCGGGCGGCTGTGCCGGTGAGGCACGCAAGGCGGCGGTGGTCGGCGGCGAGCACGGCGGCCGGAGCAGGCGAGGCGGCGGCGGGCGAGGATGGCGGCGCACACGTGGGCGGGCGGCGGCGATGCGTGGGCCGGGCGGGCCTGCCTCGGCCCGAGCGGGCCGGCGGCGATTGGCGGCGGGGAGGACAAGTGGCGGCCTGTGATTCGCTGAGGGGCGGTGCGGACATGTCCGACGCGGCGCAGACGCAGACGCGTCCGGACACGCGGAGGAGGAGGAGGTTAGGGTTCATCCGCGAAAATTTCGGGGGAGAGGACATATATATAGGTAGAGGAAGCTAGGAGAGTCCAAATAAGGAGCGTTTTTCGGCCACGCGATCGTGATCGAACGACCGAGAGGATGGAGAGGGTTTGGATGGGTTATTGGGCCGTTTTGGAGGGGTGTTGGGCTGCAACACACATGAGGCCTTTACGGTTCCCGGTTAACCGTTAGAGTATCAAACGGACTCCAAATGGCACGAAACTTGACAGGCGGTCTACCGGTGGTGTACCAAGGCCGCTTGGCAAATCTCGGTCCATTTCGAGAAAGTTTAACACCTGCTCACTAAAAGAGACAAAAGAGGGCGCTGGAGGACGTAGGAGTGTCGGATTGCAAAACGGACAACGGGGAAAAATGCTCGGATGCATGAGACGAACACGTATGCAAATGCGATGCACATGATGACATAATATGAAAAGCAAGACACGCAAACAAAAGACAAGACAACAACAGCGAATAACTGGAGGACACCTCGCACAACGGTCCCGGGGCGTCACACATGATGACTCACACTCCTAAATAAAGAAACCAAGAGTAGAGACAAAAATCTCAAGCTAGGTGGGAGAAGCTCAAAGCTCAAATGTGTGACCGTTTCTACGGTTCTGGCCTCCTGGTGATATAACCGTCGAGAGGGGGCGTGTTTTGTGCATGTGGGGAAAGCAATGGACATATCTATATACATCACACTTTAATTGGGCCTAGGTACGTACTAGAGCTTGCCAGTCGATGCTCAGGATGCCTCAGCTCTTCTCATGGTGAGTTTTATTTGGAACAAACTCAGGGTCCAGAAGGACCCATAAACTACATTGACTAGAAAGAAGTGGTGCATAGAGTTTTACAATAGGACCCTAAACAAAAAGGAAATCACTTATTGGTCCTAACTATTACAAAGAGAACCCCATAAAATTTTTGAGAAAGCAATCGAGTCCCTGGCATCTTCTGCCTGAATCTTGAATTCTTGACTCCTCTTCATCGGGGATGACACCACTTTGGGCGGCGAGCCCTCGATGGCGCCAAACCATGAACTCCAGGATGAAGCCACAATGCCTCCCAACTAGCTCTTGGTCAAGAGGAAGAATAAAGACCACCATTCGGTCAAAGGATATGACAACAACGCCCAACGTCGACCACAATAGCGGGACCATAGCCCATCCAAGGTATCCATCAATGATGAGTTCGAACCCGAAGTGGATCTCCATCTTACCTATCTTCCTTCTTCGCCGCCATGGCAACCTTACAGGCAGAGGAATTGGAGGACCTCCAAATTAGGGGATCGGACAAGCTTATTCTGGGAGCTTTCGGCGACCCAATCCTCACACAGAATTGGCACAACAATGTAACCAGGACTGCGTCCATTGCCAGTGATCAGCCGCTCCACGAACATGGTGGCGACGTACTCCACCTCATCATAGCGCCGGATGCTACAGGGGCATGACTCAACCTAGACCTAATATATACATAATTCCTCTGTGCTCCTCTCCCTTATCTTCTTTGGCTGGCATCGCCGCCTGGGAAAATTGGGGATTGAGCTAGGATCTGCTTCTCTCGCTCGACTCTCAACATAGGAGCTCTTGAAGTTTGTAGCGTTCGTCCCAATTGTTTGTCTTGGAACTTCTCATGGTGCAGTGGGAGACTTGTCTCTATTCTCTTTTGATATAGAGATCATGTTTCTTCATTCCTATCATCATGACCATTGCTTGTTTATTGTTTAAGGATATTAGGTCGCTTGCTACATTGCATTGATAAGTGCATGTCCAATATTCAATATTCATTGTATATGTATTAAATATTCACTGTATGTACCTGGATCGGGCCCTGGCCTAGGGCATTGGAAGCCTTGTGCAAGCACACTTTTTGCACATGCCTAGAGTCGCTTGCTTCCCTCCTCACCGTAAGCAGGGCTTCTTGCAGTTTGGGTGGTATGATGAACATTAGCGCATGTTGACCTTTACCCTCCCCCTATACCTTAGTGACAACAACTACTTTGCCCACGTGCCCAACGTCGCGGTCGGAACAACCAACCTTAGCTTCCGGTCAACTGGAGCCAGATGATGATGAGGCGTTTCTTCAACACCGGGACGCCATAACTATGCTGCCACATTGCATGTTTGTCGGATTCAAGGGTTATACCTGGTCAGAGCGTCGAGTAAGCAGACCTGCTTCCAGCGTGAGAAGTTCATGAAAGAAGATGACGTCTACATACTGTGAGGATTGTGTTTCCAGACTACACTAGGATCATGTTGGTCTCGAGGGAATTAATGTTTTTCGGAGCTGATTCCGATAGTTCCCTCGGTAGGGTATCCTGGCATGGCGATTGGGTCGGAGGAGGAACATGAGACAGATTTACCCAAGTTCATGCCCTCCTTACGAGGTAAAACTCTACTCCTGCTCGTGTATCTTGCGATTGGGGTGTACAAAGTACAGGTAATACCGAGAGATTCTAATGTGTTCTATCAACTAGCCCGGCCCCGGCTTATATAAGATACCGGGGTCCCTAGGGTTACGCAACCTAGTCAACTACTTTGGTGGAGGGGAGTCCTCAACGGCAAGCCTTCTCGAGTCTTCCTTCTACGGGGTCCATGGGCAGGACCGATGGCCTAGGGTGGAACTGACCTAGGGGGCCTTAGACCGGCCTACTTGGGCCGGCAACCGACAAGATGGGGCACCGTTGGACCCTAAAACCATCAGTGTTCATCGAGGAACCCAAGGTGCAATTTGGCGTTCAAAATGAAGTGAATATCCTAAAACCACCACTATTGAGGCATGATTAGCCGTTTGCCACTGCAATTCGTTTCGTGGACCTTCGTTTTTTTTTAAAAAAAATTGCCATTCACATTGACCACTTGCAAAGCCCTCTTTGATGACGTTTCTCACTTATGGGAGCTGCCTGTCAGGCTGAGTTGGGAAAAGAAAAAAATATTACACAAGCATGCCTTGAAGAATGAGGAAGAACTAACATGTTTATTCATCGACAAATTTTGGTTTTTCTTATCATTGTGCTCTCGTATTGCTGGGAGTTGTTAACTTTATAGTATGTTTTTTTTTCAATTGTTTGGATTGCTTACCACATGTGTTATGTGGCTGATAGCATCTGTAATTAGCTGATGTATATGTCCGTAGTTCCTCTATCTGAATTTCTTAAGCTTTTAACTATGATAATAACTGAGTCCTAAGCTAAGAAATTTAAGGTTGGAGGTCTTCGGTACCAAATATTAACTCACTCCACTTCCTAAATCTTACCGAATGAAGTGTAGTACCTGGCGAATATGTTTTAGTGGCTGTCGTGTCAACGCTGTTACTGAACGCTCGAGCATAGTTATTCCTCTTTCAAAGCTATAATGATATGATGCAACAGCCGATGAAAGCTACATTGTCCTTACAAGGAAGGAAAATCTTTTGTCAAAGTCTTCCTCACGTGATCAAATGTAAAGAAAAAAAATATTGCAAGGGAAATGTAGTTACTTGTTAAATCAGCAGAATTGGCCATTTTGCAAAACTTAGCTGCCAATTCGTTTTCAATACAGAAAAGAGATGATTGTTTGCGGTGAGAAGTACAATTTTGCAAATACATTCCCCTTGTTGCTTTCGTTGCCCCCAAAATGGTGAGTTATATCGCACACCCTACCTTCTGTACATCACACCAGCCAAAAGTTATTTACTCACCCCAGCCAACCCAAACAGAAAGACCCTAGTACGGTTAGCGCAAAACAAGAGATCTCTACTAACCTAGAGATATATATACGCCCCAGCTGATTCAAATGTTACAGTGTTGTCCACACCCAGCTATCTTGGAACTCTCAGAGGCTTGCCCGAGGCGCCTGTATCGCAACGCTCAGCTGTCGAATGCTGTTGCTCCTCCAGGAAACCATACACCCGCGAGCGGAACTTCTGGGCCAAATCGGCGAGATCATTCGCCATCTGAGGGTTTAGCTGCCTCAAGGGGTACTTGCTCCTCTGGGGCAGCCGGTTCGCGATGTCGATTGTCAACCCCGCGCACCGCTTGCTCCCCATCAGCACCTCCAGGGTTGGCTTTGAAAACATGGCGTGCGAGGCTAGTCGGTTTAGAAGGATCAGAACTTCTCTCATCAGCAAATACCTGCGTTGAAAAATTATTATTTGCATCAAATGCAAATAGGGAAGCACAGGAAACTCTCATGTTTACGTTGTTCAAGAACACAAAAACATGTAATCTATGATAAAATTACAGATTATTATCTTGCAACAACTGTTCAGATTTGCCATACAGCCCACACTTTATGTGCTTGAACAGTTGGGCAAAGCAATATACAACTAATCTTCAGGTGGGCTCAAGCTCCCTAACAAAGAAATACAACTATGCATCCAAACTTCAATGAATTATTCCTTATAGTAATGTATCTTAGGACAATAAGTTAGCCTCCTGATCTATTATTTGTGCAACTATTTTACAACATTTTAAAAATACTGAATGAACAAAAAGGTACTCCTTCCGTCCCATAATATAAGATGTTATTACATCCAATATGGCGAATGATATGATGGGAACAAAGGGAGTAGCTTCAAAGTTGATGGTCAACTCAAGAATAACATCTTATATTATGGGACAGAGGGAGTAGCTTCAAAGTTGCCAGTAAATAGCACATACTCCCTCCGTTCCGTATTACTTGTCGTAGGTATGGATGTATCTAGGTGTATTTTAGTTCTAGATACATCCATTTCTGCGACGAGTAATTTGGAACGGAGGGAGTACATTCATGCTTAGATCCAACAAACTGAGGGAAAAAAATGCTCAGTTCAGGATGGAGAAGTTTGAAGAATACCTTTCATTCAATAGCTCATGTACCTCGGTTGAAAAATCAACTTTGCATTCCATCTGTGAAGCAAGGACTTCCATGGTCAACTCAAGAAAACTAGCACCGTGGGCAGTCACTGAACCAAGAAGCACTTCATATCCCAATTTGCCACTAGAAGCTATGTACGCTAATAGATTCACAACTAGCCGACAAAGCTTGAGCTCCTGAAAAACATCAGCTTTCTTTAGTTGATAATAAAATTTGGAAATACAAATGCTACACTATTTAGCTATGATGAACTTCTATTGTTGCAATCAAAGCTTAAAACTTTGGAGGAAATATTATGCTCATGCAGCAATGTTTTTAGCATGGCAGGGGAAAGAACCCATTACTCTCTTTTTAGGGTGCATTTGATTGAGGGGAGCCAGAGATATCCACTTTTTGGGTGCCGCCGACTGTTTGGATATCTGCTGGATGAGGGCAACCACCCTTTGCTTGCACGGGTCCCGTGAGTGCAGGTGAGGATGTACCCCCAAGGCCCGTCTGAAGTGCCCCCCCCCCCCCCCCCCCCTCGTAAAAATAACTGCATCCTAGTGCTTGAACTACTGTACATTCAGTCACGTGAATTGCTTGTATAACATGGGCTAATCTCACCACATCTTCACAATAGGTCATCACAACCCAATGTTTATCCACATCCGTCCGACCAAACAAAAAAAATGGCTCATCCCCCTGACCCAACCGAACAAAAAAGGGACATCATCATCCACGTAGACTTGGATATCCCCAACTCAACCTGGGAATGGGGCGGCTCATTTGGGTATTTCCGTGCGGGATGCTGATTGGTTTCACTCTGGTTGGGCTATGATGGACAGAAAACGCTAAATGGATGGGGCGGTGCGGGTGTAGCACAAAAGTGGTCTGGATTGGGGTGGTGCGGGCAGGGTCCGAATGGAGAGGCCATGGGTTTGACCCACATGAGTACAGCCGCTCCAGGCCAATAGCCACCAGCCGCAGACTCTCTACTTCTATGGGGTTTCCATGGCTGCCGCTATGCACCGCCGCCGCTGCCATCATAACGTGATGCCGCCAGCATCGTCCTCCATGCACCCCGCCGGCACCGCTTCAAGTTCTCACTCTCCGCCATTGATTTGAGCGGCGTGACATGCCAAGCCATCACATGAGAAACGGCCGAATCAAGAGCTGGCAATCCATGCGAACACCACACCGGTTTCTTGACGTTTGCAACCACGGCCACACCAAGAGGTGGATGGAGCTGAGAAACTTCAGTTCCATACGGCACGACCATACCAAGACGTCGTGCAGATTGGATAGCTTCAACCACGGGCTTGTATGGTTTGAGGAATCGGGTTCAACCGAAAAGTTTGGAACAGTTTGGTGTGGGTTGAATGGAAGTTTCCCATGGTCTGATGTGGGTTGGATTCTGCAAATTGTTCTGCAGACTGGTTTGACTTGGATCTTTGACTTTGTGTGAGTGCATTGGCTTGGATTCGGTGTGGGTTTCAAACAATTCCCAGGCTGATCCCCAACCCATCCCTCTTTGACCTCAAACAAAACACACCCTTAAATCAAAGGTTCCAACCTATAAATGCTACAGACAATAAGTTAAAGCTAAATATGTTTATGCAGAGTCCTGACTGAATCACTAAAGAACAAATGAACATACCAGAGAAGTTGTTGCTTCACAAGTCAAACATTCAGACAAGTCCTTAAGAACTGAGTTTATAGCTTGTTGTGGTTCGTTTTCACATCCAACAGTTTCCATCAGTTCAGAACCATCTTTACCTCCACTGCAAAGCATCTTCAGCATCACAGGGCCTAACAGCAAGGCAGAAACAGGTATTAGTTTGCAGTTACTGGGCACAGGGAAATCAAAATAACAGCAACAAAAAATGTTTGTCTGTCCCAGTACATCTAGTATACCAAGAGGAACGAACGTGGCCAAAATAGCATTTCTTTTTGGAGCACGTGTTTTTTTAACAGAGTGAACAGTTAGCAGAAAATATCTGTAACTTGGAGAATTGTATAGAATCCTTGCGAGCACCATATTTACGTTTAAAGGTCCGTGCATTGTCATACATAGGCAATTATTTTTAATATGCAAAATGAACCCACAGTTTTAGGCTTTTAACACCACGACAGCATAAGTCCACAACAGAATACCTCCAGAAGACCACGATATGACTCGACGCAAGTTTCTCCATGACCAAAAGTTATACATGACAGTAGACCATCGATAAATACAATTTACATTAAAACTTGAGCACTGCATCAGTTTTTTTCAAATAAAATGGAAGAACTATATGATGCTAAGTTGCAATAGAGATACAGCAACCAACTTAATTTATGAGAGATGTCACACGCAATTATGTACACGATGTGTGTTTGGAATAAGCCAGTTAGGCAGCAGGAAGTTCAGGAAATTGACGAGGGTCCAAAACACTTCTATCATGCATTTAATACAAGTTTGTGATTGTCCAAGCATTTATGTAATTATTTCCCCCTAAAATAGCTAGCAAATTCAAGGGATATGGTGTCAGGCAACTAAATATTCTGCAGAAGGCACAGTGGAGCATTCAACTGACAAGAATAGTGCTCCATATGCAACATATTATGTTCTTAAATATGGAAGATAGAATATCTAAGCACAAGAACTTACAGTTCAAAAGCAAGAAAAGTAGATGCACCGAATGCTTCTTTACGAGCAATGCATTCTCTTTCTGCAGCAACTGATGCAAGCTTTCCATTACAGAAATAAAGCCAAATCTGAAAGTAGCAGCATAGTATATTAGGCGTCAGCATTGGTAATTTCAACCAATTTAAGAAAAATAAAGATTCTTCACATGTTTGCTTACTTTTCACGCTCCCCTTTGGAATCACTGGTCCTTACAATGAGAATCATTATGGATAATGCATCAACACGAATACCCTCTTCTGAATATTTTAGCGCAATTTGTAGCACTCCAGTGAAGAATGGAGTCCAGAATGTACAAGGAAGAAACATATTTCCAATGTGAAGTCCATCTTCCTCTTGGTCAGGCGTATTCAGCAAAGCAGAACTGTGTTCTTGATTGTTCCTCTCCATTTCCATGTTATTGTCAACATATGTCTCAATAGAAACATTGTTCCTGAGGTTACACTGAGGAAAATCGTATTAAAGTTCATAAGCATTACAGCCTACCATTATAAAGAAGTGAAATAAAGTAATCATACAATCTGCAGTTGTTACTTTATTAGTGCCTATTTTCAAAAACTGCACTTGGTAGAATCTATAAAAAGGAAAATATCCAGGCAAACAACCCTTTTGCTGAAAACTCTGCAGAAACCATGTGTACAAGTTTTAGAAGGAAAAAAAACTAAGAAGTTCCATATGTAGATGAGTTTTTTTTTTGACACTTTAGGTGAGGTGAAGTCATATAAACCTGAAACTTTTCAAGTTCAAACTGATTTGCATTTGAAAGCTAGAAAAAATAAGTCAGCATTGAGTAGTGTTCATTTTACATTTGAAAGCTAGTTCCCAAATGCGCTGGAGAACAACGTATCTTGGTCCTGGATGACACTTTCTCCATTTCGTTGATATTGATAACAAAGTATCTTGACCTCGTTTCTTTTTCTTGTCATTTGACTTCATGGAATGGAGTTCTTCTCATGATAGTCACACAAGAGAAAGGAACAAATGAAGCAAATGATTGACCTATCATATATCATCCAAAGAAAACCTTCAAACTAGTAGGTTCGGGCTGAAGCAGTGGAAGAAGAGCAGGAAGTGTACTCCTCCTGGGACTTGGACTCGCATAACTACTAGCAATCATACCTATTATCGACGGAGTATTAACCTTAGCAGCGCAAAACCGGTGTTGGACAGTGGACTACCTCGTGAAACGAGGGCTGGATCATCCTGAGACACGCCTCCTTTGCGACCAGGAAGGACAAACAATTTTGCACCTGCTGTCAGAATGCACCTTCACCCAGCAGGTCTGGCATTTAGCTTTGGCCAGACATGGACTTCATGGCATGACCCTCCACCCAGTGCGGTGATTGGTTTTTTGAGTGGTTCTGAGTGCGGCAGAGTGCGCTGGTCATGACAAGCTGAAGGCACTTGGCCACTCAACGTCTTCATGATTTGAAGGCTCTGGAGAATGCACAATTCCTGCATGCTCGACAAAGTATTGTCATGCTACCAGGAGCAGGTAGACTCCATTTGGGTGGAAGGAGGGCCATGGAAATTGGCAGGCGCAAAGATACTGAGAAGGGTACCCCTGCTCACGATACCCCCTGGTGTCTCTTAGGTCTGGGAAATAGCTGTAGCTCTAGCTGTAGTTCTGTTCCTTAGGATATATTTTTCTTTGCTTTTGCTGTTTTCTTTAGGTAGGCCTACGTGTTTTCGTTTCTGGTTGGGTTTTCTTTTGGTGTTCAGCTGTCATTTGTGTCATTTTGATGCCTTCTTTCTATAGTTGTTAATGTGTTACTATGGCTACTGGTTAACATTATCTAGGTTGAACATTTGACAACCCAAAAGGCATCCTTGCCCCTCACACAAAAGCAAAGAAAAGGCCACTGGATCATTAGAGAAAGATAACATTGATACTGAATATGGTAAAAATGGCTGTTCTGCAGTTCCCTTGTCTTAATTACTATTTTCTTTTAACATTTGTTTAGTCTTCCAAAGATACAGACAAATTGCTAACCACATAACAGCCATCCTGGGAATCCTGGCAACAAGAAATGTATTCAATGAAGTAAGGCATACCTTTGGTTAGACCTGGTTCCATGAGTGAGCAAGTTCTGCAAGATGCTATGCAATATCCGCAGCACTCTACCAACAATAACAGCCTGAAAAGAAAGGGAACAGGTAAATACATGGATAAACCAGCTGGCCAGTTGAAGTCCAAAAGTCGTAACTAAAAAAATGATTGCTTCACTTCGACATACATAGCAAAAGCTAAGAGGGTCTAATGACTATGCACTACAGAAGAGAAAACAATCATGATGTGTCATAGTTACCATTCTTCAAATCAGTAGAAACTGTATATCCAATCGAACAGACTCTACCTACAGATGCGTAGTTGCATAAGCAATCTATATAGCTATTAACACTAGCATTTTCCAGAGCCTACATAATGTCAACTGGTCAGCCTTTTATTCTTCAACTAAGCAACAAGCAAGCGAAGAGGAATAGAGGTGCTCAGAACTTATGTTCTTGGCTGGCTAGGATTTTTACACCCAAAACATGGCTGGAAATTGGTCAAAGGTAACCCTGTGTTCATTGGTAATTACAGAAAATCAATCATTTTCCTCCCCCAAAGGAATTACAAACAACACAGAGAACACCATTTTGCAATCATTCAAGTCGAATTAATCAACTATGTTAAAAATCATTAATAACCTAATTAGTACTCCCTCCGTCCCAAAGTAATTGTCATTGATTTAGTACAAAGTTGTATCAACTTTGTACTAAATCAGCGACACTTTGGGACGGAGGAGGTATTAGCTTATATGGAGTGCTTAGAGCTATTTCTTTTCCGATGCCAGTGAAGAAGCACAACAGATAGTCACACAAACAACAATGAAATGACTAAGTAAGCAAGCGTTGCTATGGAGATAAAGCAGGATAGTTGGTTCTCACATTACCGACAACACACAGATTTAGCAATGCTTCAAGAAGCGTCTGTATAGGTATGGTGTCACTATTCATCTGCAGAAACAAAATAAACCAGTTGGACATATGAGATGTTATTTAAAAAAAAATACTCCCTTCGTTACAGAATGTACCACGTAGTTGTCTTGGCTCTAAGTACTATATTCAGTGCATGCATGGAGGAATAAAACATAAAGCTGGATATTTGCTAGGTATATGGGGTATTGGGGGACAACACACTTATTTTGCATTGGGCTGTGAACAAAAACAATACAAAACTACCTTTTTTCAGAGGAACTAACTGGATTAGAAGGCAATATAGAAAGACAAGCTAACAGTAGCATTCTAGCTGTGAGAAGAAATAGCAACCTGTATTCCTATGAGGTCATAGGACGGTACATATGCACGTACAGGTGTGGTGGAAATCCCTTATACAACGAAGATGCTACACAACTAACGTAAAACAATTATACATGTGTCTAACACTAGCTACAGCATAAACAGAAAATGGGTGAGTGCGGTGTTCCCAATATAAATGGTGCATTATTCTGGTGGAAACAAATCGTGTATCACTCTGTCCTATCGCAAGGCAAATAAATTGTAAGCATTGTATAACAGATTTTAGCATTGAAAATAAAGTTGAAAAGCAAAGTAGAGTTCCAATCTTGAATGCATACTTGGTGCGAGCTGCAACAGAGAAAAAGGAATTGAAAGTTTTGTTTTTACATGACCATCACCTTGACAATAGTATCATATACTTCCGAAATAGCATTATTCATGGAGGAGCTCGCTTCAGTAGAGTTTTCACACTTGTCTGGCAATCTCGCAGATTGGAAAAGTGTCAACATTTCTTCTGAGCAAGAAGCAAGGATCTTCGAGATCAAACTCCTCCCTAACATACTGTTAGCTGGCCTGCCCCAGATTGCACATAGGTTGCTAGAGATGTTATTCATTAATACTTTCTTGCGCTCAAGATGTCCACTGCTCAGTGGAAGATCTGTTTGGACTCCTTTAGTCTTAATGTCCTTAGATTTGTTCCTTTCTAATTCGGCGTGGGCGCTTTCCTACCATTGACAGCAGAACTGATCATTAATGAAATTTGTTTCGACAATATAATAAAGAACAATACAAATAAGCTAGGCATAGTACCTCCAAAGATACTCTCTTCGTGGATGTCCAACAAGAACCTCTGGCATGCAAAGCCTCATTTGCAGGGGTATGGCAAGGCTGATCAATATCCATCTCCTTGCTAGAAATATCTCTGCTACACCAAAAAAATAAAATCTAATGTTAATAGCATCAAGCATGCACCCAAATGCAGTATGGATGTCATGTGAACCAAGTACAGTTTCAAAAAAGCATTCACTACCATCGAAGCTGGTTCAAGGCCAGTTAGTTATATTTACAGAATGTCATGTGAACCAAGTACAGTTTCAAAAAAGCATTCCCTACCATCGAAGCTGGTTCAAGGCCAGTTAGTTATATTTACAGAAGTTCACACAGAAAACATGTGTTACATCAGTTGAAGAGAATAGTACTTACACATTTGCCTTCTTAAGATTATGAATCTCTGCTTCTTTGGCCTCGATTTCAAGGTCTTTCTCTTTCATGCCTTTCTTCAGCTCAACGTGCTCGTTTTTCTGCATGATTGATTTGCAAGTAAATATGCGAGTCAAATTCAACACTAGCCTAGCTGCCATGAACTTGCAGCAGTCCACATCCCAGGGTAGGATCAAACAGGATCAAAACGCACCAAGCTCGAATCAGTTACAACACAGCATGGGCATTGATGAATGGTAAAACTAGTACTGCTACTATATGAACCAATAACAATAAGCTGGCAGTGAGATGCGCACCAAGTCATTCATCTGCTTCAAGGTACGCTCCAGCTCCCTCTGCAACATCCAGTGGGATCACAAGCATTGTCAGATCACAAAAAGGCAGCGCAGTGATGAAAGCACTATGTATGGCTGTCTCACCCTGAGCTCCTCGGCCGACTTGCTCTCTTTCTCCTTGGCCGCCCTAGGGAGCCTCCCCCTGGGCGGCACGGCCTTGACGCGTTCACCATGGGCCTGGGTCGGCGCCCTGGCATCCCTCTCCCTTGGCGCGCCCCTGGGCCGGTCGGGTCCCACCGCCCCTGTGATCTGGCAGTCGCTGTCCTCGGCCGCCGCCGACGAGGAGGGGCGCTGGGAGAACTCCCGCGGAGGAGAGAAGCCGCCGCCGCAGCCGCTGTCCGGGACGCGCTGGGAGAGCTCCCTGGGAGGCGAGAAGTGGACGGGCGCGCGGGGCGCGGAGGCGGGGACGTGGGAGGGGTGCGCGAAGGGGGAGGCGGCGGCGGCAGGCTGGTAGAAGGGAGAAGCGGGTGCGGCGAATGCATTTGGCGCGGCGGGGACGCGGGGGAGCGGAGCGGCAGATGCGGCGGAGGACGAAGGAGGGTACGAGGCGGCGGGGACGCGGGGGAGGGGAGCGGCAAACGCGGCGGAGGAGGGAGGAGGGCACGAGGCGGCGGAGGGCGGCGCGTGGTGCTGGGTGGCGGTGGCCGGGTCGGGAGCGGGGGTGGCGGTGCTAGGGTTGCGGGAGGCGGAGTTCTCCTCGGCCTCGCGGCAGATGTTGTCGAGGGACTGTTGGTTCGCCTCCCACCAACCGTCGTCGAAGATGTCGCCGCCGCCGTCGCCGTCCATCCCCGCGGGCGCCTCGACTCGCCTCGCCTCCCCTCGCGGCGGCGGAAGGAAGCGGTAGGCGAGGGTGGTGGGGGGTGGGGGCTGGACACTGGGGTTTGGGAGGCAGATGACGCGCCCTCCTGGGGTTTTCGGTCGTGCTATATGTCTACGTCTCCCACACACAAAATGAGGGAAACACTCTCTCAACAGGCAAATTCGCCCAACGAATCCACGTAACCTTCTTTTCAAATCACGGTACAAACGCAGACGTTCACATACACTCACCCCTGCAACGCACGCAGTATCCATATGAGCAGGAACATACACGAAGAGAAAAAAAGGGAGCAGAAATTTGCGCGATTTTTCACGGTGAGAAGTGCACCCATAATGATCTCTCTTTTCAAGCACAAGCACAGGAGTGAGTTCCGCGGTAGCAGCGACAGCATCGCCATTGTCAGGTCGATAAGAGACAGAAAAAAAGGAAGAATCATCTGATTGTGTGTGTGTGTGGCAGATCGGGGTCGCCAAGTTTGTTTGTTACAAGAATCATCAATCATCACGAGCTATGTAAGTAGAGTGGTAGAGGCCGCATGCGTCATCAGTCAGGGCTCCTTCTGGTGGCTGCCGCCGTTGGTGTCGCCCCGTTCGTTCATGTCGGGGACCGAGTCGCCACCGCCGGTCTCCCCTAGCTTGGCCTGCAGCAGGTGCCAACACCACCGTTTAGTCAAGCTCCCTTCATCTTTTTTATCCGTTTGGGCAAAATTCATGTGGGAAAAGCATATGGAAAGAAAAGGCATATAACCAGGGAGGCAGGGACAATGTGAGGTTTATTTAGCTACCTTGAGAGAGGTGTTCTTCGAAAGGAGCTCCTCGTATTCCTTTTTGATCCGGTCGAGCTCGATCCTGAGGGACGAGTTCTCTGACTTCAAAGCCTCAGCCCGCTGCCCGAGCTCTTCACACTCGGCCTGGAAATACCATGTTTTTTTTATAAAAAAAAGCAACTGGCGATTCCATGTGTACAGCTAGTATGGCATCGGTTTTACATCATACCTGCTTGCGCAGCCGGGACCTTCGCGCGGATTCCCGGTTGGACAGCTTCCTCTTCTGCTTCTTCAGTTCCCTTTCATCCTGAATATTTATTGCCAAGAATACAATTGTTATTACCTGTCCTACATTGATACATGGAGAGAATGGCGGAATGCTATAAAAATTAACTCCAAAGGATGGTATCATTCACACATGGTAGGATCGGCTATAGCTTTCCTATCAACCTCAGTTCTGAACTGAATGGGGAAAAAAAGGTCCACCAGAAGGTTTTGTTCAGTGGACTGTAGATATGTTCTGGTATAACTGTCTTGTCAAGAACTACACTTGGGCACAATAATTAACACATCAAACTGGTTTCACATTGAACAACGAAAAGATATCTCCAAATACAGCCGAAGTTCAAAAATGAAACAAAATGCCATCAAAAGGTTTGGCTTGGTGGGTGGCAGTAACATAATGTATGACTAAAAACTAAAGTATAAGTAGCACGGTTGCATAGCAACTTTGGTTCAGTGGACTCTAGCAGTGCAAATGTATGGTCAAGCACTACACAGCCAGAAATGATTACATACCAAACTAGAAGCCCTCCCTTCTCGGAGAAAAACATTCTGGTAACATAGCAGGACATGCCAGTCTTCAAAGGTAAGATCTTAGTCTAACGTTTGTGCAGAAAGTAAGGCGAGACAGAGCATGTGCCAAGGACTTTACCCATTGCTCTCCTCGAGCTGAACCAGACGGTGCTTTGCCACGCATTGCAGGAACAGGTGAAGAGCCAGTTGCACCCCAGTAGTCCATCCCTATGTTCAAGTTTGTCGCAGGACCAGCAACTCCTCCTATCACTGCACCTGATTGTACTGGAACCAACGGCATGGGTTTATTAAATGTTCCATGCGATGATGAATGAGATACGCCATTCTGAGCACTGCCTGCATCACCGAATGTACCCTCCATCTTATGCAAACAAATGTGCAAGTCCACTTTATCTATCATAAAACTATAAATAAGCCCTCAAATGCCTACCATTTTCATTTACATCATTCTCCTTTGAATGTGAATCCTGTTGCAACAAAATTAGTCCACAAGTCAAGAGAAAGTTGAAACTTAAACCAAATAAAAGATATGATGTGCAGAGTAATATCAAAATATCAAACTCACGTTTTGAGAATTGGCATCACTTCCTTCACTCTCACTATCACTTCCGCTTTCACTGCAGGTTGAAGGTACCCTATAATTAGTTGTTCTGGAACTAAAGAAACTTGTAATTACCACACATTGCTAACAAAACCTGTTGGACGTAACCCCATTGGCAGATGGACCAGATGTTTTGCCAGGCTCATTTTTCCCTGAAATTATGAACAGAGATCAAAACCTGATTCCCAAGCTTAAAATAACCTTAACACTGATCTTGGACAAGACTTACCATTTGTTTCTGCAGCACCTGGTGCAGCTCCCTGAGCTCCCTGAAAGACATGTCAAAATTTGCATGAACTAGTGACAATCAGAAGAAAAAGAAGAACCAAAGAGATTATTACTTACAGCAGGTTCAAGATTTCCATTTGTTTGCATAGGATAATGAAATGGATGCACACCCTGTACAAGTAATTATTGATTCGTACGAGCATGTCAGTAAAATTGGATGCATATGGTGTGCGAATAGGAAGATAGCTTTGTAGATTACACTTGTCGGGTACAAAAGTTCATACAGGAGTAGTCGGGTGGGCATATACTGTTCCTGGTGGATACATCATATAGGGGGGTGGTGGTGTCCCGTAAGGTGGCACCATGTGCTGCAATTAACAGGTCCATATTTTTAGGTTTACATACAAAAAGCACATGCCTACATATAAACATGATTTTACAGTTAATGCAAACCGCCACCTGCCTAACTTTCACCCCTTTCTTCCTCTTACAGAATTGTTTATCGCTAAGTAAATAATATTGGGGAGACCTTTTTTAATAATATCGAGAAGAGAAACACATGTAATAAGAACTATAAATGGTCCATCAACAAAGCAGGAAAGATCCCATATTCAAGCTGAGGCAGACATCAACTGAGGTAGGATCAGATGATCAGTCCCTAATAATAGAGACCGAGATTTCAAACAGCACAAATTCATACTTTGCCGGTCTTGCTCTAAGCTGAACAGGGATTTATGAGGAAAAGGGACAAAGTTTCCTATAGAGGGCACCTGAGCTCCCCACATGTATGGATGAGCCTGGCCTGCAGCAACAGGAGGGGGGAAAAACCCATGTGGTGGCATCGCTGGGTAGCCCTGCCAAGATTTACAAGATAATAAAGTCAATGACAACACTAAATAACATAATTAATTCAGTAAAATAAAAGCACATCCATCTCATTGGTAAAAAAATCATAGAATAACCTGAAAGCCGGGCCATTCAGGGTAAACTGGAGCTGTAGTGCCAGAGGTAGTAGCTGGAGGTTGCTCCTGAGAATAGGAAAGTAAGAAACCAAAATGGGATTAGTAAAAAGAGAATGTTTATGACAACAGAAACAGGGAATTTGTATTTTGATCCAGCAAGGTATTTCCTTCCGTCAGCATAAGGAAACTAGCGTAGGTAACTAGAACTGAAGTACCCAAAATAGCTTTCGGTAATGCAGTCCATGCTGTTAAATGTTGGTTCAAAATAATGGCGATTAGACTGACAAGCTGTGGGATCGAGTTTTAACAAACACCTCTATTTTGTTAGAGCTCTATAAGTCAAAATTTTATCACGTAACTAGAATTTTTGGCGCTCCCGTACAGGCCATTAAACGCAAAACCCACCGCAAAATTCCTGCCAGAATGAACTAATCAAACTAAACAGTACCATCATCAATTCCATTTTATTCCCTTGGAAAACTCCAATTCTTTTATAACCCTAACCTTAGCTCCATTAATCATCTATCTCCTTGCCATGTGGGCCATGCCTGTCAGTTTTTGTGGTTAGTTCCATGAAAGAGAGAATTTGTGTGGTAAAGGTTGGGGTATTGCGTGACTGGTGCCCCAGATTGGGTTCCTTGGTAGTTACTAAAAAGGTAAGAGGTCTATCAGTGCCACTGCTGAACAGATCTATGCACTTCAATTACAAAAACAAGATTTGCAAGGCATCAACGTTCTTGAGCCAGCCAAACCATGATAATCTGAGTAGTAAAGAAATGTGCACTTCTTCTGCTATAATTTTTTAATATACAATACTTACACAAAGTGTCCTCTAATTTGGGTGTAAAACAAAGTTACTGTCGTCTTAATAATCATCATTCTAAGTACCATTAGGTGCTTGAGACACATCCAAACTATATACACAGAAACACGGGAAGGAGCACGAAAAAAAAAACAATCAATTTATCTTTTCGAGCAAATGGTCAGACCAAACTAAGCACCACAAGACAATCCATTCATTCGAAAAGATGAAGATGCGGCGCAATCAGGCACCTGTTCTGGTGGCTTCGAAGCCTTAGGCGGCGTGCTAGGATCGTTGCTCCCCATCGGATTAACCAGCAGAGCTTCCGGACGACCAGCTCCACCAATCACTCCATATCAAAACCAGTACACCGACAACTCTGGGTGGCAGGAAGACCTAGAGCTGCAACAGGAAGGAAATCATACATTGTAGCAGCAAGTAAAGAGCAAGTTTTATCATGATAGGAGCGAAAGGTTCGAGAATTTCGCAGGCAGGGCAAGATTCCACTGGCCAATCGAGCAGTAAGCTAGAGCGATAACAAGGAAATCACACTGAAACTCAAGAGAGAACTCCAAGGCGCATTACGCAACACCTCAAGGATCCACACCAGCTAAAAATTCTGACGAACCGCCGAACCCTATCTAACTAACCCTAGCCGATTCGGACGCAGAGCCGGAGCCACGTCCATCCGGCGCACGGTTCCAAACCCCCCAGAGATCAGAAATCCGCGGGTCCCTCGTCCAATGCGAGTGATGCGCCACGTAACCCTTCCGAGTGTTTCAAAATTTACCAGCAGGCCTCACCGGGCTCGGGCTTGGGGCGCGAGCGACTCGCCGGAGATTCGAGGGCCGGCGCGACGCGACGCCGGCGAGGGCACGGCCACCCACACGAGCAGAGGAGCGGCCCTCGCCGAGACCAGCAAATGCGCGGCGGCGGGGGAGGGAGGGATGGGGGATGGAGGAGGGATTGGGAGGGAGGGAGGGAGGGATCGAGGAAGAAGAGATGGAAGCTCCGCGGGGGGCGACTGCGTGGACCGGGTTCACGGCGGACGGCGGGCAGGAGGACGCGGGGACGGGCCGCTGGCGCGCGGGGCCCGCGGTCCAGGCGGGCGGTGATTGGTGGGCCGGGTCCACGGGCGGATATGGCGTGAGCAAGAGCAGCAACTGGCTGGGTAGATGGATGGATAGGCCGGGAGTGGCCCACTTGGATGGATGCTGCGGCGGCAACAACCGTCGCCGGCGCCATGCTGGCCTGCCCATATCCTCTCCCTCACTCTCTTTCTCTCAACTAGGAGTAATTAATCATTTCTTTGTGATGAATTGTGAGGCCATGTCATATCAATTATGAATCCTTAATAATGCAAAAGGATGGAGATAAAACTATTTTCTAAAAGCAACTTGGGGAATGGGTGAGGGTTATAAGAGTGGAAACCGAAGAAAAAAAAAGGAAGTATGACTGCGGTGTCATGGATTGTCGAATCTTATAATCAAAGCACGTGGGATTTTGCGAAATTATCGCCCCGGCGGCAGACGGCAGTGGATATATGAAAGTTATGTCCTGGTCGGGTTGTCAAGAAATCAGGGTCTAAGGTTTAGGAGGATTATATTTCACATGAGTTTTTCCACTGTGAAGGGATGGAGATAAATTTAGATTTTTATAAGAGCAACTTGTTGAATGAGTGAGGGTCCTAAGAGTGTGGAATAAAGCAAAGAAAAAAGGATGTATGATTGCGGTGTCATGGTTTGTTGGACCTTAAATAGAGGAATTCACAAAATCATTGCTGCTTAAGGTCGCATTCATCACACCCCTTTATTCTTGAGGATCATCGCACTGGCGACGACGAATGCATGAAAGCAATGCAGGGGTCTCGATGAATCAGGGTTTAAGGTCTAGGATTATATTTGATAGGATTTTTTTTTGTTGACTAAAACTCATTGGAAAGACCCTTCTTTTGCTGTTTCTACTGTACAATCAAAACAAACAATGCTTCAAGCTCAGGGATGTATAAAATTCAAATCAACATCACATTACAGTCCCATCAGTGAAATCAAATAACAGTGCGACAAAAGAAAGCTTTGTGGTCGTAGGTAGTGGCAGTCTATGTTGCAAATACGATTATCACACAAAGTTGATCACGTAAACAAAATCATCATAAATTCATAATCCACCATTACGGATCCTAGATGGCAAAAAAATAAATAGACCGAGAACAGCAGGCAAGAAAAGGGATCTCGCACAAAGTCATCAGCCCTTCAGTTCAAGGGTTTAGTTGGTTGCTCTATTTTGAAAGTACACGTCCCCCCCTTTAATAATTCAGCTTTGTCTGCTTTCCTCTCACTGCTCAACAATGTACAGCTACTAATAGTGGTACAAGGGATCTGATCAGCCATGAAACCAGGCCTGATCCCAACACACTCAACTGAGAATGGTGCAAACCAGATCCACTCCTCGGAGGCTCCAGACGGTGAGGGGCACAAGGTAAAGCTCCTTTGCTCCTTGGGCCGGAGGGGGAGTGGATGACAGTTCTCGAGGCGGCAGCCGAAGGCACACTACAACCCAGGCTTGCGTTTACACCTTCACACCCACTGGAGCTGCCCTTGGTGCTCCACGCAATGGCGGATGTCGCCGTCGACGGCGATCGTTTGCTTCCTCATCGCTAGAGCGGTTGGTCTCGTGTTGTATTTCACCTGGAACCTTCCAGCTGGGCTCGCGTCGTTGTTGTTCGAGCTTTCGGGGAGGACCTCGTCCAAGAACTCGTCGGCGACGTCGCCATCTTCGTCAATCCTTAACCTCCTTGTATACCACCGGAAGCCCTGGTTGGATGAAGATATGGCATGAATAAATTTGTATTCAAACAACACAATGGAAACAGCAAAATCTCAAAATCTCAGGCAGTTTACAACAATCACAGGAATTTCACATTTTAGCCATGATACAAAAGAAACATTTTAATGTGTTGATAGCACAATCATCCAAAAAAAAAGAACAATTGATGGGTAACAACTGACATCCTGTATTGCATCACTAGAGGAAACAGTGATGTGTTTTGTCATTTGTTCGTCAAGAGTAGGCAAATAACACCAAATTTGGTAGCTACAGTGTACAGAAAAACCATGGGCTTGTACAACATACAGAATACTCCACATACACTCTTTTTAAGATCTTCCGACCCACCCATGAACCAACCCACAGAGCAAGCACTCACACATGCACGCACATAAAGCTAGTCTAGTGTCCTACAACAGATTTGGTGATCAGTAATCCCTGAATGCTATCTTCAAATTCCTGGCGTTCAATACCACAAATATTTTATGTAACTTGCAGAATAAGGTATATTAGAATAACTGTGGCCCTTGATCCAATGTCAGACCTTGGCAGATAACAAATTATTAAACCACATGTGTGGCCTTTATGCTTAAAATGGACATGATCACTTGAATGACATATGATGCATATCCAAACTCATATTGTAGTAGTTATATCAACCATCAGTAATCGTAGCAGCAGCCAGATTTCCAAGTCCACATCAAACTTTGAAGAAGTGTCTAGGCACCAGCCAGATTTCCAAGTCCACATCAAACTTTGAAGAAGTGTCTAGGCACCACTCAGTGATGGATTTGGGAAATTCTGTACATTATGCATTTGTGTACACTCTGGTGCAAGAAGAGTGCACTCTCCAGGCTAACTCATATCCGCTATCCAATACCATAGACGATCACATAAATTATGCATAACAAAACGGTAATATCGTATTCACAGCAAAAAAACATTTTTAACAAAGAACAGGGGAACAGCTCTATTTGCACTAGGCACTGTAAGGTGCATCTCTATCCTGGGATTGCTGTAGCACATCACCAGTAACTGCTCAAGGATCAAACAAGGGGCGCTCCCAGACTAAACACTACCAAAATCAGAACCAAAAGGTCTAATTCCGCATAACACATTACACATCACATAATCCCAGAGTCAAATCCGATGATAGAGTAGGCTAAATGGTCATACCAGATCTAATCAGACTAACAGGATTCACGTCCCGAAGTGACTCTTAAAAGAGAAATAGGACGACAACGTACTGAAGGACAACAACATACTGAATAGTAAATTGTGCTTTTGAGTTAAATAGACCATAATTGCATAAAAACTATCAACGCTCAGCATTTTTTTTAAACTAACATTGAATACCAAAAAACAAAAACGGGTAAACTCATCCTGAGTTAATTATCCCTTTTGGCCCTTGCCATTATCAAAAAAGTATTGGTGGAGTATCAATTTCACAATTCTTACAGGCACTAGAAAAACACCTAAACCAACAAGTCAACAGCGACCACCAGATGAGCAATTCCATTAGCTAGGACCTAGAGCTGGTAATTTTGAATCACTACTGAACTTGGATAAGTACCAAAAGCAAAAGGACTCGAATTCCAAAAAATGCTTAGCTAAGCTGACATCCAGGCCGCTCATCGAGCAGCCTATGGACAAAGATGCCCTGCAGATGTGTTGTTACTTATGCAGTACAAGCTTCCGTGGCAAGCTCAGTGACTTCTTGGCCATGATCTTAGGCCAGTGCTGGTGCCAATTCTTGCTAAACCAAGATGTGGTCCTGTTTCTAAGCAGGTGCCTATGGAGGCCAGCATGGGCATGGCATCAACACACCCCACTGAAGCAGTCACATCAAGCAGAAGCAGAAGTAAGGGTTTAGAAACAAGAGCAAGTCTGAGGAGCAGGAGTTACTTGCGTGCACATGTGTTCTTTAGGACGTGAAGCCAAAGCTTGGGAAAAAAAGAGTTGTGCAGGCCTCATAGAAAATGTGGACTTCAATTTCAAGAGTCCATTGCCAACTTGGTCCATCACGGTGCTAGAACGCCGTATGAAGAATGCGGAGAACGTGAACAAGAATAAAAATAAGAAGGTTACCGCCAAGGGGAAGGCAACCACAACTACCTAATAGATGCCACTCAGTGCTTTGTGTCATTAGCATAGAATTTGTAGTGGTAGTCCTCGTCAATGGGTTGGTTTCTCGGGATTTCATTTAGTCATTGTGGGCAGTTAGATGATGCTAGTAGCCATGTTTCGTGGGCCTGCATGTATGGTGGGGTGGGGGACAAGGTGCACCTATACAATGGTCAATGGTGCTACGCTCGGAATGTGACCAAGTAGGTGCGGCCGGCGCCCATTGTTTCTCTTTTGATTAGTAGTCTGCAAGCCATGTAAGTGGATGTGTTTGTAACAAAATTTAATCTTTACTTAATGAATGGACAGAGGTCCTGCTGGTATCTCTAAAACATGATAAAGTATGCCTACCAGATTAAAATAAGTATTAAACTAGAAAAAGAAACAGGCAATCAGATGAAACAAGTTAAGCTTGTAGAAGAGTGGCTACATAATTGATTAATAAACATGAGAATTAGAAGAGTGGCTACATAATTGGTTAATAAACATGAGAATTAGAAGAGTGGCTACATAATTGATCAATAACCAAATGAATTTGTACTCTAAAGATATACACCTGCCTTATAATGTTCTAAACAATTGGTATCTCAAACTAAGTTTTGAAGTGATGAAGTCTTATACTTCCTCATGCATCCGACCGATGGCACGATATCCTACCTTCTAATGGAAAATATCTCACTGTACACCCCATGCAAAGCATAATCTATCAGACACATTGTATGGCCCTAAATGAACAACATAAGTTTTAACACGAATTATCCACATTGCTTATTTTTTGGGTGAGCTCCTTTCCAAACCCTCCGCAACAGTCAGGTACAAAGTACACCATCACATGGTAAAGCTCCCCTCTTCTGAGTGACTAGCAAAATATGTTAGCGTTATTTCTTAACCATTGCGGCTTCCCTCTATTGCAGTTGAAAAAGGCATCACTGTGCTAAACCGACTAGCTACGTTGCCCAAATCATGACCAAGAAGGAAACATCTTTTGGCGGTGGACTAAATATGATCTTCACGAAGTTGCATAAGGAACATACACCCACACAACCTGAAACTGATGGGGGAAAAACTGCAGCACCAGGACCAGGAGCTAGTATCCATAGTCGCCTGCCAATACCAAATTCTAAAAACGTACAGCGCACTGCAATTGTCAGAACAGGAGAAAAGGAGAACAGACGCCCTAAAACCTAAAGTTTGCATAAGCACACAAAGCAAACCCACGTCAAGAAGCTAAAAAGCAGTACAAAACTGGCACAGCCGTCAGCCAAGATTGGATTCGTCCAAGGCGCCGCCATCTAATCGCAGTATATGCGATGCTGTGACGGACAAGATCCTCAGAGCCCGAGATTCCCACCATCTGAGCTACTGCTCGAACTCATCAACACAGCAATTCAGCGAGCAATCATACATTTCAAGTAGAGTAGCAGTACAGTAGAAAGATTTTTTTTTAAAAGGTAAGAGTTCTACCGAGATCTCATTGAATACAAGACCTACGAGGAGCAGCGGAACTACTGGCAGCACACACGTCACCGCGTAGTACAGGGGGTTGCAATCCGACATACCTGGACGCCGCCGTCTCCAGCGGGGCAGGGGGCCAGCACGGGCCCGGCCGCCGGCCGGTCGACCGGCACGGGCACCTGGACGCTGAATCCGCGCCTAGTAGCGTGCCCGGAGGCGGCCGCCGCCGCGGCGGCAGCGGCCACCTTCTCGTGCGGGACGTCCCCGCCGCCGCCGCCGGCGTCGTGGTGGTGGTCGGCGTCGTCCCTGGAGCCGCCGAACATACCGGCGATCCGGCGGAAGAAGCCCATCGCCGGCAGGATCCCGCGGGAGGAAGGGGGGGGGGGGGGGGGGGGGGTGGGGGGGGGGGGGGGGGGGGTTGATCCGACGGCGGCCGAGCGCGAATGTCAATGGTCGGTGGGAGATGGGGATATGCCTCCTTCCTTTCGCTGCTTGGAGTTCTGGCCTGAGACTTTTCACTAGACGTGGGGAAGCAACTTCTCCTCTTCTGGTTCCATAAGTTCAGAATAAACATATTTTGCGAACCAACCCGTGGTTAGATATAGTTATGTTCCTAGCCCATTAGGGTTTAAGTTCTGATGCTTGCGTATGTATTGATGTTAAAAAAATAGACATATTTTTTTGCTTTTATATATTTTGCATCTGGTCGATAAAATAATTCGCTATAAATCTGACGTCGGATTTTTAAAAATGGCAGGCCTAACCCTGAAATAATCATGCTTGCTGAAGAAAACTGGCATGCTCATGCAACATAACTCACCATCCTGAATGTCAAATTTGATTTCGACATCAGATTTTCAACATTCCCATAAGATAAAACATTTTTCTGGTTTCTGTGGCTTGATTTTTTTACCTCGATTTCTTATGGCTTGATTGTTTGCCTTCTTCCATCTTTCTCTTTTCATACTACTAATTTCTGCTACACATGTTTGGTTAGGTGGGAATCAGTGGTATGAAATGAAAGTTTGAGAAAACTTTCTCTCAAATTCATACTACTAATTTTCACTACACACCAAGCATGTGTTAGGACTAATAATCGGCTTCTCAAGCCTAGACCCTGAATAAACTTCCATCTAAAAGCTCAAAGTCTTGCTAGTTCTTTTCATCAGCTTAGAGCCTATTTAGTTCAGATGATTTTTATGAGAATTTTGAAGTACTCTATTGTTTTGCACTTTCTTCTAAGGAGTTGTGTGTGCGTGTGGAGGGGGCAGGGGCGAGGTGGCATAGGAGTAGAAAAAATATATTTAGTGTCATTATTCAAAAATTGATCAACTTTTCCTTCGTTCAGGCAAAGGTAACCAAAAATGTGCAATCCAATTGAGCAACTTTTTAAAAATTGTACATGCGGTGAATCAGACAAATGTTTTTAGCGACATAATAACATCTTGATTACTTCATTTTTTCGTTTTATAAGGCTTGGGTGTATTTTTAGATCATCATTTTAACCAACCAAAACAAATTATATGCCAGACAAAGAACGTATATCATTGAATTCTTATTCAAACAAAGTTTCTCTTGGAATATTTTTTATGACATATAACTTGTATTGTTGGTCAAGTTGATGGTCGAGAAATATATGTGAGCCTTCTAAACTGTAAGTAAGGGAGTATGCCTTTGGAGGCGGTTAAGTTCAATTTGATTGTGTTTATTAGAATTTATGTGATTTTGAATTGCTATCAATCAAGCACCTAAGTTTACAAAATTCATGTGTCTTTTTAATTCATCTATTTTGTGCATGCATTTTTTCAATCATATCTTATGTCTTTTGTTGATAGTTTTAAATAGCCCGCTATAGCACGCTTTAGCATTTAGAAAAGGTCCTGCGCTAAGGGTCTTTTGTCCAAACACATGAGCAAACATTTTAAATAGCTCGTTGTAGCATCGCTATAGCATTTAGAAGAGGTCCGCCGCTAAAAGGCTTAGCGCGCTATTTAAAACTCCTGATATGCATTTATATTCACGTGGGCTAAAAGTGGCGCTGAGTTTCCCTTACGATCTACCCCCTCCGTTCCAAAATAAGTGTCTCAACTAAAATTAGTACAAAGATGAGATACTTATTTTTAGGCGGAGGAAGTATTTTACATGCATTTTCAAATGATATTTTTCATTGAGTTCAACCAGATATAAGTTTTTTTCAGTGAATTATGACGCTGGTCTTACTGGTAGTTCAACATCCTGTTCGTGACCCCACAAAAAAAACATCCTGTTCATGAATATAGCAACACGTATCACAGTATCCAATCCTCCCTATGTTTTGCACACCCATGTGTTTGGGGGATCTTGTGAACCGTTGGCTCTCACTCTGTAGTTTAGTCACGCTCCTCTCAACACGTAACCAACAACTGACATGCTATCTTTTCTTGTTAGAGCATCTCCAGCCGTTGGCCCCCCAGAAGCTCGAAAAAACGCCGTTTGGGGGTGAACCGACGCTAAAATCGGGCCGATCGGGTACCTAGCCGCCGCCCCAGGGTCGCCCCCTGACACCTATTTTAATTTTTTTTCGAAAAGAAATTAGGCTAAAAATCGGCAAACGGGACAAAGATTCGGCCAAGCAGGACATAATTTCGACGACTTAAACAGTTTTTACATAGCAACCTTAAAATTTACTAAAAAACAAAGGCCGCGACTACAGGCCGAAGAACTCGTTGAACGCGGCGATGTTGTTGTTGTCCTTCTCCTCCTTCACGCGGCCGCCCCTGCTGGACCCATGCTCGGAGTCGCCCTGGCGGACGGTGGCGGTGGCGGCGCGTCGTCGTCGCTGTCGTCGAGTACGACGACGCCTCCCTCATCGGGGCCATGACGCCAAGCGGCAATCTCCTCTAGGGCGCGACGATGGCGCTCCAACGCCAGCTATGCCCAGTCCTCCCGCGCCCACTTCACGGCGGCGAGCCTGATGACCCACAAGTATAGGGGATCTATCATAGTCCTTTCGATAAGTAAGAGTGTCGAACCCAACAGGAGCAAAAGGAAATGATAAGCGGTTTCTAGCAAGGTATTCTCTGCAAATACTGAAATAAGTGGTAACAGATAGTTTTGTGATAGGATAATTTGTAACGAGCAACAAGTAACAAAAGTAAATAAAGTGCAGCAAGGTGGTCCAATCCTTTTTGTAGCAAAGGACAAGCCTGGACAAACTCTTATATAAAGAAAAGCGCTCCCGAGGACACATGGAGATATCGTCAAGCTAGTTTTCATCACGTTCATATGATTCGCCTTCGGTACTTTGATAATTTGGTATGTAGATGGACCGGTGCTTGGGTATTGTCCTTAATTGGACAAGCATCCCACTTATAATTAACCTCTATTGCAAGCATCCGCAACTACAACAAAAGTATTAAGGTAAACATAACCATAGTATTGAAACATATGGATCCAAATCAACCCCTTACGAAGCAACGCATAAACTAGGGTTTAACCTTCTGTCACTCTAGCAACCCATCATCTACTTATTACTCCCCAATGCCTTCCTCTAGGCCCAAATAATGGTGAAGTGTCATGTAGTTGACGTTCACATAACACCACTAGAGGAGAGACAACATACATCTCATCAAAATATCGAACGAATACCAAATTCACATGACTACTAATAGCAAGACTTCTCCCATGTCCTCAGGAACAAACGTAACTACTCACAAAGCATATTCATGTTCATAATCAGAGGGGTATTAATATGTATATATGATCTGAAAATATGATCTTCCACCAAATAAACCAACTAGCATCAACTACAAGGAGTAATTAACACTACTAGCAACCTACTAGTACCAATTCCGGACTTGGAGACAAGAATTGGATATAAGAGATGAACTAGGGTTTTGAGAGGAGATGGTGCTGGTGAAGATGTTGATGGAGATTGCCCTCTCCCGATGGGAGGAGCGTTGGTGATGACGATGGCGATGATTTCCCCCTCCCGGAGGGAAGTTTCCCCGACAGAACAGCTCTACCGGAGCCCTAGATTGGATCCGCCAAGGTTCCGCCTCGTGGCGGCGGAGTTTCATTCGAGGAGATGGCTTATGATTTTTTCCTCATCGAAAGACTCCATATAGCAGAAGATGGCCATCGGAGGGCCACCAGGGGGCCCACGAGGTAGGGGGCGCGCCCAGGGGGGTAGGGCGCGCCCCCCACCCTCGTGGGCGGGGTGTGGCCCCCCTGGTGAACTTCTTGCGCTTAATATTTTTTTTATATTCTGAAAACGTCTTCCGTGAAGTTTCAGGACTTTTGGAGCTGTGCAGAATAGGTCTCTAATATTTGCTCCTTTTCCAGCCCAGAATCCCAGCTGCCGGCATTCTCCCTCTTTATGTAAACCTTGTAAAATAAGAGAGAATAGGCATAAGTATTGTGACATAATGTGTAATAACAGCCCATAATGCAATAAATATCGATATAAAAGCATGATGCAAAATGGACGTATCAACTCCCCCAAGCTTAGACCTCGCTTGTCCTCAAGCGAAAGCCGAAATCAAAAAGTATGTCCACATGTTTAGAGACAAAGGTGTCGATAAAAGTAAAATACGGACATGAGGGCATCATGATCATTCTTAGAATAGCAACTTACATAATTCTTGTCATATGATTTCTTATGCTAGAGTAATAATTCAATCACAATTTCAAGTATGAATCGTAAACTTCATTGAAAACTAACAAACTATAATCTCAATCATTGGAGCAATTGCAATTTATCATAACATAGGAAAGAGCCAATATATAAGAGCTTTTCAGCAAGTCCACATACTCAACTATCATATAGTCTTTCACAATTGCTGACACTCACGCAATACTTATGGATATGGAGTTTTAATCGGACACAGAGAAAGATAGGGGCTTATAGTTTTGCCTCCCAACGTTTTACCTTAAGGGTAATGTCAACAATAATAGTTCATGAAAACTCACATCCAATTAGCCATATATACCATGTAGCGACCAGACCTCAAACAGTCTGATCTCTGTGCTCCGGTGTCATCCCTGGATCAGTAATGCTGACACCACACAGTACTCGGAGGATTTATAGCAGAGTAGCAATCACACACTTATTACATCGAGTGTCTCAAAAGAGAACTTATTATAATAAATATGGCTTAAGGCCATCTAATAACGATAACAGCGGAAGGCTTGGAAGATAAGTGAGTCCATCAACTCCAACGGCATCACTGAGTATAGAACCACGACCTAAACTCCTTAATCGTCGTCTGAAAAGTCTGCAACATTAACGTTGCAGCCCGAAAACGGGTCAGCACATGGAATATGCTGGCAAGATAACACATAGAGAGTAATGGAATGCAACAGCTATACTATATGCATATTTGGCTGGTGGAAAGCTCTATGGTTACAGTTTTTGCGAAAAGCCAATTTTTCCCTACTGCAAAGGAATAAATTTAATTACTATCATGGTGGTTGTTGAAACATTGAGAATGGTTGACAGCATTCTCAATCCCAATTAAGTAACATCATTAAAACCCATCAAAATTAATTTAGAGTAACATGTTGAGATTCACATGAAAATCCAAGTACTAGATACTCAAGATGTCCATAACCGGGGACACGACTAATCATGATTAGTTTATTACACTCTGCAGAGGTTTGCGCACTTTTCCCCACAAGACTCGATCGCCTCCGTTTGGTTTCTCGCACTACAAGGTGTTTGAGAAACGGATGACCGAGACACAGTCTTTCAGAAGCGCTAGCACCTTACGACGGATAGACCGGTACACCTACTTTCCCCTACATCTGCTAGTCTACCACTGTAAGAGTTCGCACAACTTAGTCAACTATGCCAGAGCCCATAATGGCTTGTGGCTGCACACGGAAGTTTCTAGTATGAAAAATCTCATGATCCCTTTGGGCCTGGGTGGCGGTCCAAAGAAAAACAGGCAAGTCCTGGTAACCCCAGGTGCCTCAATCCACCCAGATGTGTGTTAGGTTGCCACCTTAGATAAACCATTAATTAACAATCTCACATCTGTCATGGATATCACTCACCCAATCCACGTCTACGAGCATAGCATGGCATAATAAGCAAACGTAGAAGTAACTCCCAAAGGTTTGATAATAAACAGGTAATAGGTACTACCTCATCTACTTCCCATCCCACAATTTAATTAGATCCTAATCATGCAATGTGTGAGGATTGATCTAATGCAATAAAAACTGGGTTAGAAAAGGTATGATCAAAGTGTTACTTGCCTTGCTGATGATCCGCGAAACCTAAGATTCGAAGTAACAGGCGGCGCACTCCGGGTATTCTATCGCAGACAAAAACAAGCATACAATAAGTACTCATCAATGCACAGGTAAAACTCAAATAGAAGATCTAACCAGAAAGTTCAACTTAAGAACCCTGGTTGCAAAAAGAATCAAATCGAACGAAGCAAAAGAAATCAAACGGCGAAAGAAAACAACTTCGTTCTAGTAATCTGGATCTAGGGCAAATTTTACAGTAGCAAAAATGTTTAAGTTGATTATTCGGAAAGAGGGTTTCGAGACGAAACTCCAGGCGCTTGAATCGCCTGATTCCGATAAACGAGCGAAAAGTTATACTAAAACGAAAATCGGATCAGAAATCGCGATCAGAAAATAACCGCGGAAAATCCGACGAAAAAGAAAAACGACGAACAGAATTTTTTTTTAAAAAAAACTGCACGGAAAACGAGGCAGCGGCGAACCTCGAAAGGCGCGCGCTCCGGCGTGCGGCGGCGGCGGCTGGGGCGGCGTCGGCTGGAGGCGGCGGCTAGGGTTTCGGCGCCGGGGTGGGCTGGCTCTCTCGGCCCGGCCTCGGGCGCTATTTAAAGGCGCCCCGGGCGGAGGTTTCCCGGCCGGGTACGGCCCGGAGTCGGTTACGCGTTTTTTTTAATCCGCTCGGAAGAAAAATAAAAAGAAATACTAAACGGACTCCAAAAATCACGAAATAAATTTTGCCGGTCCTAAAATCAAGCCCGATAAAGTGAACATTTATCTGGGCCCAAACTACAACTTTGAAAAACGCGCATTTTTCCTAAATTCAAATAAAAATACCGAAAAACTCCGAAATAAAATCTTATTTGATTTTTTTATTAAATCCTCAATATTTCTATATTTTGGAAAGTCATTTTATTCCCTCTCTCATATTTTTGTAATAGAAATAATTGATGATAAAATAAATAAAATCAAATGATCCTGTTTACATAATTTGAGAAAACTCAAATATGTAAATAACGAAATCCCCAACTCTCTCCGTGGGTCCTTGAGTTGCTTAGGATTTTCTAGGATCAAAACCAAAAGCAAAACAAAATATGATATGCATGATGACCTAATGTATAACATTCCAAATTGAAAATTTGGGATGTTACAAACCTACCCCCCTTAAGATGAATCTCGCCCTCGAGATTCGGGTTGGCTAGAAAATAGGTGAGGGTGGTCTTTGAGCAAATCTTCCTCTCGCTCCCAGGTGGCTTCATCCTCCGTGTGGTGGCTCCACTGAACTTTGCAAAACTTGATAACCTTGCTGCGAGTAACTCGGCTGGCAAACTCGAGGATCTTGACTGGTTTCTCCTCATAGGTCAAATTGTTATCCAACTGAATTGCTTCTAATGGTACTGTGTCTCTCAAAGGTATGTCAGCCATCTCCGTGTGACACTTCTTCAACTGAGAAACGTGAAACACATCATGCACTCCGGCCAATCCTTCTGGCAATTCCAACTTGTAGGCCACTTCTCCCATACGCTCCAAAACTCGATATGGCCCTACAAATCGTGGTGCTAACTTCCTCTTAACTCCAAAGCGCTTAATCCCTCGAAGTGGGGATACTCGAAGATAAGCTCTATCTCCGACTTCGTAAACTGTCTCCTTGCGTTTAGAATCTGCGTAGCTCTTCTGTCTAGACTGGGCTACCTTGAGCCTATCGCGAATCAACTTCACCTTCTGTTCAGACTCTTTAATCAGATCTGGTCCAAACAACTGGCGGTCTCCAACTTCGTCACATGACAACGGTGTCCTGCACCTCCTTCCGTACAAAGCTTCGAAAGGTGCCATCTTCAAACTGGTCTGATAGCTATTATTGTAAGAAAACTCTGCATAGGGCAAATTATCGTCCCAACTAGATCCATAATCTAGAGCACAAGCTCTCAGCATATCTTCCAAAATCTGATTGACTCTCTCGGTCTGTCCATCTGTCTGCGGATGAAAAGCTGTACTAAATTCTAGCCTAGTACCCAAAGTCTCATGCAACTACTTCCAGAACTTTGAGGTAAACTGGGTTCCTCTATCTGATACGATGCTCCTCGGAACTCCATGCAAACATACGATTCCGGTCATGTATATCGTTGCCAACTTAGCACTTGTATAAGTGGTCTTTACTGGGATGAAATGTGCTACCTTCGTCAATCGATCAACTACAACCCAAATCGAGTCATAGCCTGAACGAGTCCTTGGTAATCCCGTGATAAAATCCATGCCTAGCTTATCCCACTTCCATTCGGGTATCGGCAATGGTTGCAACAATCCTGCTGGCTTCTGATGCTCTGCCTTTACTCTTTGACATACGTCACAAACTGCTACATACTCCGCAATATCCTTCTTCATTCCGGTCCACCAGAAAATATCCTTCAAATCCAAATACATCTTGGTACTTCCTGGGTGAATCGAATACGGTGAATCATGTGCCTCTTGAAAAATCAACTTCCTGATCTCCGGGTTGTTGGGCACGTAAACACGGTCTTCAAACCATAGGGTGTCATGCTCATCCTCGCGAAATTCTTTAACTTTTCCTTTGCTCAGTTTCTCCTTTATAGCGGCAATCTCTTTGTCAGTTTTCTGAGCTTCTTTGATTCTGTCCATCAATGTTGACTGAATCTCCAATGCTGCTACATAGCCTCTCGGAACTATTTCCACACATAGTTCACGAAGATTTCCTGCTAACTCCTTGGGTATTTCTCCCGTCATTAGTGTATTGACATGACTCTTACGGCTTAATGCATCAGCTACTACATTAGCCTTCCCGGGGTGATAATGCAATCTCATATCATAATCCTTGATGAGCTCCAACCATCTCCTTTGTCTGAGATTCAACTCCTTCTGTGTGAAAATGCACTTCAAACTCTTGTGATCCGTGTACACCTCACAATGATTTCCGATGAGGAAATGTCTCCATGTCTTCAATGCATGCACTACGGCTGCTAACTCCAAATCATGTGTAGCGTAATTCAATTCATGAGGCTTCAGTTGTCGTGAAGCATACGAAACAACTCTTCCTTCCTGCATAAGCACTGCTCCAAGTCCTCGACGTGAAGCGTCGCAATACACCTCATAATCCTTGGTTTGGTCTGGCAAAATCAATACTGGTGAGGTAACCAAACGTTTCTTCAACTCCTGGAAACTATCCTCACACTCATCAGTCCATTTAAACTTAGTATCCTTCTTCAGCAACTCCGTCATAGGCTTTGCAATCCTTGAGAAATTCTCAATAAACCTCCGGTAGTATCCTGCGAGTCCAAGAAAACTCCGGATCTCTCCAACTGTTGTTGGTGCTTCCCACTTGGTCACGGTATCAACTTTAGCGGGATCTACTGCTATACCTTCTCCGGATATAACGTGTCCGAGGAATCCTACTTCCTTCAACCAAAACTCACATTTGCTGAACTTGGCATATAATTGATGTTCTCTGAGCTTTCCAAGTACCAAACGCAAATGCTTCTTATGCTCCTCTTCATTCTTCGAATAAACCAGGATATCATCAATGAACACTACGACGAACTTATCCAAAAACTCCATAAACACTTTGTTCATCATGCTCATAAAATAGGCAGGCGCGTTAGTCAGTCCAAATGACATAACGGTATACTCATATAGTCCATATCTTGTGGTGAATGCTGTCTTAGGTATATCCTGTTCTCGAATCTTCAACTGGTGGTATCCTTATCGCAAATCGATCTTGGAAAACACTTTAGCTCCTTGCAATCGATCAAACAGATCGTTGATCATTGGTAGTGGGTACTTGTTCTTGATCGTTACTTTGTTTAATCCTCGATAATCAACAACCATCCTTAACGATCCATCCTTCTTCTCCACTAAAAGTACTGACGATCCCCAAGGCGAAGAGCTTGGGCAAATATATCCCTTATCCAGTAACTCCTTAATCTGTTTCTTAATTTCCACCAAATCTTTTGCTGGCATCCTATATGGTCTCTTTGATATTGGCCCAGTGCTTGGCAATAGCTCAATCAAAAACTCAATGTTTCTATCCGGTGGCATGCCTGGCAACTCTTCGGGAAATACATCAGAAAAATCCTTTACCACTGGTACTTCCTCCTACACAACTCCCGATAAGGAATTTACTTGTGTCCTGTTTGGCGCATGCCGGGATACATACTTGATCCTTCTCCCTTCTGGTGTGGTAAGCAAAATTGACTTACTAGCACACTCAATATTCCCTTCATACTTTGATAACCAATCCATGCCTAATATCACATCCAATCCTTGAGATTCCAATACTATTAGGTCTGAGGGAAAAACATAGTTACCAATCCTTAATGGTAACCGATCACACCATAAACTTGCCACATACTCTGCTCCTGGCGAGGTTACTAACATGGGTGACCTAAGGGCTTGGGTTGGTAGGTTATACTTATCCACAAATCCCCTTGAGATGTATGAATGCGATGCACCAGTATCAAAAAGAACGAGTGCAGTAAATGACTTAACCAAAAACTTACTTGTTACTGCATCGGGCTGAGCTTCAACCTCCTCCACATTAACGTGGTTCACCTGTCCCCTGTTGAAAGGGTTCGGCTTCTTCCCAGAACTTCCATTGCCGTTTTGGCCTTCAGGACATTCATTTGCAAAGTGTCCGGTCTTCTGACACTTAAAGCAAGTGACGTGGCTCAAATCCTTCTTGGCTGGGGTTGATGGGGTGCCGCGGTTCTGTCCATTACTTCCTCCATTCCCATTACCATTCTTGGTGCCATTGTGATTGTACGAGCTACCTACTCCATGGGTATGCTGAAAATGTCCTCCTGGTCTAGGGGTAAAACGAGGCTTCTGCTGAGCTCCTGAATTATACTTTCCTTGTCCATACTTCCTCTTACGGTTCTCAATTTGCTGCTGCTTCCCTTCAATCATAAGAGCACGATCTACCAACTCCTGGTAGTTGTTGAAGGTGGCTACCATCAACTGCATACTCAGCTCATCATTCAGTCCTTCCAGGAATTTCTCCTGCTTAGCTGCATCCGTAGCAACGTCATCTGGGGCATAACGTGCTAGCTTACTAAACTCCTCCACATACTGGCCAACTGTCCGTCCTCCTTGGCGCAAGTTACGAAACTCACGCTTCTTCATGGCCATTGCTCCTACTGAAACATGGGCGGTGCGAAAAGCCTGCTGAAACTGGTCCCATGTGACAGTGTCGATTGGGAAGGTGGCTGTGAAATTCTCCCACCAAGATGCTGCGGGTCCTTCTAACTGATGTGCGGCAAACTTCACCTTCTCCACATCTGCGCATCCTGCTGTGGTCAACTCCCTAGCTATCTTGCGGAGCCAATCATCTGCTACAATCAGCTCGGTGCTACTGGAAAACACCGGCGGATTCAGCCTAAGAAAACGGGCTAAGTGGTCAACAGGTGGTGGTGGTGGTGGGTTGTTGTTGTTGTTCCCCTGATTCTGATTCTGAACTAGCAACTGCATCAGGGTGTTCTGCTGCTGGATCAACTGGGTGAGCTCCGGCGGAAAAGCAAATCCGGGGTCATGTCTCGGAGGCATCTGAGGGTTTAGAAGAGATGAGATATAAGAATACAGGGGGTCTAAAGGGAAAACACTACCCATATGCACATGAGGCAAAAGCACACAATTCACTTCAATCAATCAAACAAAAGCATACAATCGATCTAGCTATCGCAAAAGTGCTCGGACTACTATATTTACATGGTGGACTACTACTACTGATGAGGTGGTCTACTAGAAATATTCTACGGTTGTAGACTCCATGATGACCGTTCCTGCTTCATCCACATAGTCATCATCGCTACTATCTTGTTCCGAGTCGGTGGCGTCAATGATGATGTAGTCCTCCGGGCTAATCTCCTTGGGTTCTTCGTCTTCATCTACGGGTGTCGGGCCTCCCATAAATATTCCAATCTTCTTTGTTAGGTCGGCATTCTTATCCACCAATACTTCAATTTCTTCTTCATAATCTTTGCGTGTAGCCTTGAGTTCTTCCTCTAGTTCCTTGATTCTAGTCTTAGCCTTCTTCAGATCTATCATGTCGGCGCACATCTGATTCTCCTGTCGTCGAATGTGCTGGTTTAACTCCTGAATAAAAGCTGCAATTGATCTATCTTTCCTGGTGCTGATCATCTGCCAGTGTTCATCTCGGCGCCCACAAATCTGGTAGATAGTATCCTTGAGATCCTTGCGGTAGACTTCTCCAATGCGTCCCATGGCGATGTGAGCTGCCATGCTCTTTCCTAGACTCCAAGTTGGTGCATCAAAAGAAAACTCTATGGGCTCAGTGACTGGCATGAATGTCCTTCCGGGAACTTGAACTTGTATCATCCAGCGCTCTTCTTTAGGTGAAGTGGCGTTGTAGGTTCCCGTGAAGCTTGGTATTCCTATGTTCAGGTATCTAGTGACTTCCTTCAGGTGGCGTCCAAAGGATGTGTCTTCATCCGGTTGTGTGAACTTGTTCCTTGCATCCGCCATCCTAAAGAGTAGAAAAGATGAGAAGTCAGAAGAGAAGAGAGTGATCTTGGGTCTTTAGCTTAGTGGTCGTGTCCTACAGTCAGCGTGTGCTCTGATACCATCTCTGTAGCGACCAGACCTCAAACAGTCTAATCTCTGTGCTCCGGTGTCATCCCTGGATCAGTAATGCTGACACCACACAGTACTCGGAGGATTTATAGCAGAGTAGCAATCACACACTTATTACATCGAGTGTCTCAAAAGAGAACTTATTATAATAAATATGGCTTAAGGCCATCTAATAACGATAACAGTGGAAGGCTTGGAAGATAAGTGAGTCCATCAACTCCAACGGCATCACTGAGTATAGAACCACGACCTAAAATCCTTAATCGTCGTCTGAAAAGTCTGCAACATTAACGTTGCAGCCCGAAAACGGGTCAGCACATGGAATATGCTGGCAAGATAACACATAGAGAGTAATGGAATGCAACAGCTATACTATATGCATATTTGGCTGGTGGAAAGCTCTATGGTTACAGTTTTTGCGAAAAGCCAATTTTTCCCTACTGCAAAGGAATAAATTTAATTACTATCATGGTGGTTGTTGAACATTGAGAATGGTTGACAGCATTCTCAATCACAATTAAGTAACATCATTAAAACCCATCAAAATTAACTTAGAGTAACATGTTGAGATTCACATGAAAATCCAGGTACTAGATACTCAAAAAGTCCATAACCGGGGACACGGCTAATCATGATTAGTTTATACACTCTGCAGAGGTTTGCGCACTTTTCCCCACAAGACTCGATCGCCTCCGTTTGGTTTCTCGCACTACAGGGTGTTTGAGAAGACGGATGACCGAGACATAGTCTTTCAGAAGCGTTTACACCTTACGATGGGTAGACCGTACCACCTACAACCCCTACATCTGCTAGTCTACCACTGTAAGAGTTGACACGACTTAGTCAACTATGCTAGAGCCCATAATAGCTTGTGGCTGCACACGGAAGTTTCTAGTATGAATAATCTCATGATCCCTTTGAGCCTGGGTGGCGGTCCAAAAAAAAACAGGCAAGTCCTGGATACCCCAGGTGCCTCAATCCACCCAGATGTGTGTTATGTTGCCACCTTAGATAAACCTTTAATTATAAAAATCTCACATCTGTCATGGATATCACTCACCCAATCCACTCTACTAGCATAGCATGGCATAATAAGCAAACGTAGAAGTAACTCCCAAAGGTTTGATAATAAACAGGTAATAGGTACTACCTCATCTACTTCCCATCCCACAATTTAATTAGATCCTAATCATGCAATGTGTGAGGGTTGATCTAATGCAATAAAACTGGGTGGTAGAAAAGGTATGATCAAAGTGTTACTTGCCTTGCTGATGATCCGCGTAACCTAGAGATTCAACGTAACAGGCGGCGCACTCCGGGTATTCTATCGCAGACAAACAACAAGCATACAATAAGTACTCATCTAATGCACAGGTAAAACTCAAATAGAAGATCTAACCAGAAAGTTCAACTTAAGAACCCTGGTTTGCAAAAAGAACCAAATTGAACGAAGCAAAAGAAATCAAACGGCGAAAGAAAACAACTTCGTTCTAGTAATCTGGATCTAGGGCAAATTTTACAGTAGCAAAAACATGTTTAAGTTGATTATTCGGAAAGAGGGTTTCGAGACGAAACTCCAGGCGCTTGAATCGCCTGATTCCGATAAACGAGCGAAAAGTTATACTAAAACGAAAATCGGATCAGAAATCGCGATCAGAAAATAACCGCGGAAAATCTGACGAAAAAGAAAAACGACAAATAGAATTTTTTTTTAAAAAAACTGCACGGAAAACGAGGCGGCGGCGAACCTCGAAAGGCGCGCGCTCCGGCGGCGGCTGGAGGCGTCGGCGTCGGCTGGAGGCGGCGGCTAGGGTTTCGGCGCCGGGGTGGGCTGGCTCTCTCGGCCCAGGCCTCGGGCGCTATTTAAAGGCGCCCCGGGCGGAGGTTTCCCGGCCGGGTACGGCCCGGAGTCGGTTACGCGTTTTTTTTAATCCGCTCGGAAGAAAAATAAAAAGAAATACTAAACGGACTCCAAAAATCACGAAATAAATTTTGCCGAGTTCCTAAAATCAAGCCCGATAAAGTGAACATTTATCTGGGCCCAAACTACAACTTTGAAAAACGCGCATTTTTCCTAAATGCAAATAAAAATACCGAAAAACTCCGAAAAAAATCTTATTTGATTTTTTATTAAATCCTCAATATTTCTATATTTTGGGAAAGTCATTTTATTCCCTCTCTCATATTTTTGTAATAGAAATAATTGATAATAAAATAAATAAAATCAAATGATCCTGTTTACATAATTTGAGAAAACTCAAATATGTAAATAACGAAATCCCCAACTCTCTCCGTGGGTCCTTGAGTTGCTTAGGATTTTCTAGGATCAAAACCAAAAGCAAAACAAAATATGATATGCATGATGACCTAATGTATAACATTCTAAATTAAAAATTTGGGATGTTACATACCAGGATATTTCCAACATATTGTGCTTGCCAAAGGATAAAATATAAAAGGGAAGGGTGAAGATCACCATGACTCTTATGCAAGGTAGGAGATAAAAGTAAAAGATAGACCCTTCGCGGAGGGAAGGAGAGGTTGTCATGTGCTTTTATGGTTGGATGTACAAAATCTTAATGCGAAAGAACATCACTTTATATTGCCACTTGTGATATGGACCTTTATTATGTAGTCTGTCGCTTTTATTTTTCCATATCACACGATAGTATAAAGCTTATTTTCTCCCACACTAATAAGTCATACATATTTAGAGAACAATTTTTATTGCTTGCACCAATGACAACTTACTTGGAGGATCTTACTCAATCCATAGGTACGTATGGTGGACTCTAATGGCAAAACTGATTTAAGGGTATTTGGAAGCACAAGTAGTATCTCTACTTGGTGCGATGAATTTGGCTAGAATGAGGGGGAAAGGCAAGCTCAACCATGTTGCATGATCCATGACAATATAATTTATCTCAGATCTAAGAAAACATAACCCATTACGTTGTCTTCCTTGTCCAACGTCAACTCTTTAGCATGTCATATTTTAATGAGTGCTCACAATCATAAAAGATGTTCAAGATAGTATATTTGTATGTGAAGACCTCTCTTTCTTTATTACTTCCTATTAATTGCAACGATGACCAAAACTATGTTTGTCAACTCTCAACAACTTTTATTCATCATACTTTTCTATGTGAGCTCATTACTCTCCATAAGATCCATATCATCTCTTTGTTTCCTTTTTATTTATTTCTCTTTTCTTTTATTCATTTAGGATCATGGCAAAATAATCAAGCCCTTGACTCAACACTAATATTTATTATATATAGCTCACAGACTTGATTACATAGAGGGATCATAAAGCAAAACTCAAAACTAGATCATGCCATAAACTTTATTCTACTAGATCAAGATATTACCAAAAGGATCGAACTAAGAAAAACGGTAAAGATAAAAGTGATGGTGATACGATACCGGGGCACTCCCCCAAGCTTGGTAGTTGCCAAGGGGAGTGCCCATACCCATGTGATTATGTCTCTCTTTTCGGGGATGGTGATGTGATATTCTTAGCGATGATGCTCCTCACGATACAATTCTCCTCCTCGAGCTTATTGACTTGCTGCTTGAGGTCCATTATTTCCTTTCGGAGTTTTCCTGTAACAGCCAAAGCTCCCTGCACCCAAGGATGTTGCATAGTTGCGGGAGAACCAGTGACACTCTTTTTCAGATTATCATAAGAAAGAAATCTAACATTGGAAGGGATAACCGAGTTTGGAATAGCCGAGCTCTGCAGTTCTCCCATTGTGAATCCAGCTCGGAAGCGGGAAGTGACTTCTTGATCCTCTTCCATGGCATCTATCCTCTTCAAATCAGCCTCCATCTCTTCCTCCGTTGCTGGCCCAAAGAGGTCAACATTGTTGTTTGTCGTTGATCTCGGTGTCGGATGAGACACCCGACTCTCCCGACTGACTCTTGCGAAGACATCTTGCTCTAATTTGCAGCAGCAACAACTCGAAACACAAACAGAGGATAATTGCGTGATACGGGAGTCAAAACCCCTGGGAGATTATATAATGAATTTTTACCGACCACAATATGTATCATGTAAGAAAACGGAGTCCGGAGAGCGCACGAGGTGCCCACAAGGTAGGGGGGCGCGCCCAGTAGGGTAGGGCGCGCCCTCCACCCTCGTGGAGGCCTCGTGTCCTTCCCAGACTGCTTCTTATTTTTCTATTTTTCTAAATATTTCAAAAAGGAGAAATATTGCCTTAAAAACTGTTTTGGAGTCGGTTTACTTACCGTACCACATACCTATTCCTTTTCAGAGTCTAAAATGTTCCGGAAAGTGTCCCTTATGTATTCCTCCGGGGTTACGGTTTCAATAACATTGGTTTCAACATTTATGAGATTACCTGAGATATAATGTTTGATTCTTTGACCGTTCACCACCTTCGGATTTGTGCCTTCGAAGTTGTTGATTTTTATGGCACCGGAACAATAGACCTCCTCGATAATGTAAGGACATTCCCATTTAGAGAGAAGTTTTCCTGCAAAAAATCTTAAACGAGAGTTGTATAGCAATACATAATCACCTACATTAAACTCACGCTTTTGTATCCTTTTATCATGCCATCTTTTAACTTTTTCTTTAAACAACTTGGCATTTTCGTAGGCTTGGGTTCTCCATTCATCGAGTGAGCTGATATCAAATAACCTCTTCTCACTGGCAAGTTTAAAATCATAATTGAGCTCTTTAATAGCCTAATATGCCTCATGTTCTAGTTCGAGAGGTAAGTGACATGCTTTTCCATAAACCATTTTATACGGAGACATACCCATAGGATTTTTATATGCAGTTCTATAGGCCCATAATGCATCATCAAGTTTCTTGGACCAAATCTTTCTAGACCTATTGACAGTCTTTTGCAAAATTAATTTGAGCTCTCTATTACTCAATTCTACTTGACCACTAGACTGAGGGTGATAAGGGGATGCAATTCTATGATTAACATCATACTTAGCAAGCATTTTACGGAAAGAGCCATGAATAAAATGTGAACCACCATCAATCATTAAATATCTAGGGACTCCAAATCTTGGAAAAATAACTTCTTTAAGCATTTTAATAGAAGTGTTATGATCAGCACTACTAGTTGGAATAGCTTCTACCCACTTAGTAACGTAATAAACAACAACTAAAATATGTGTATATCCATTAGAGGCAGGAAAAGGTCCCATATAGTCAAAGCCCCAAACATCAAATGGTTCGATAACGAGTGAATAGTTCATAGGCATTTCTTGACGTCTACTAATATTACCAATTCTTTGACATTCATCACAAGATATGACAAACTTACGGGCATCCTTGAAGAGAGTAGGCCAATAAAAACCAGATTGCAATACCTTATGTGCAGTTCTATCTCTAGCATGGTGTCCTCCATAAGCTTCGGAGTGACACTTGCGTAGGATCCGTTCCTGTTCATGCTCAGGTACACAACGTCTAATAACACCATCTACTCCTTCTTTATAAAGATGTGGGTCATCCCAAAAGTAATGCCTCAAATCATAGAAGAACTTTTTCTTTTGCTGGTATGTGAAACTTTGGCAACAATGTAATTAGCATAATCAGCATACCATGGAGCAGTATGAGAAGCATTTATGACATTAGTTGCTCATTAGGAAAGCTATCATCAATAGGTAGTGGGTCATCAAGCACATTTTCTAACCTAGACAAGTTGTCTGCAACGGGGTTCTCAGCTCCCTTTCTATCAACAATATGTAAGTCAAATTCTTGTAGCAAGAGAACCCATCTAATAAGTCTAGGTTTAGCATTAATAGCAGCATGATCAGTGTGAATAGTTACTTTAGAATCAACAATATAAGGTCTGAACTTATCACAAGCAAATACAACTGCTAAGAATTCTTTTTCAGTAGTAGCATAATTTCTTTGAGCATTGTCTAGGGTTTTACTAGCATATTGAATAACGTTTAATTTCTTATCGACTCTTTGCCCTAGAACAACACCTACAGCATAATCACTAGCATCACACACAATTTCAAAGGGTAAATTCCAATCAGGTGGCTGAACAATAGGTGCAGAGATCAATTCTTTCTTAAGTATTTCAAATGCTTCTACACAATCATCATCAAAGACAAATGGTATATCTTTTTGTAATAAATTAGTCAGAGGCCGAGAAATTTTTGAGAAGTCCTTAATGAACCTCCTATAAAATCCGGCGTGACCAAGGAAACTTCTTATACCTTTGATGTCCTTGGGGCATGGCATCTTTTCAATAGCATCAACTTTGGCTTTATCAACTTCAATACCTCTTTCAGAAACTTTATGCCCCAAGACAATACCTTCATTAACCATAAAGTGGCACTTTTCCCAATTCAAGACAAGATTAGTTTCTTCACATCTCTGCAAAACTCGATCAAGGTTGCTCAAGCAATCATCAAAAGAAGATCCATAGACGGAGAAATCGTCCATGAAAACCTCACAAATCTTTTCATAAAAGTCAGAGAATATAGCCATCATGCATCTTTGAAAGGTAGCAGGTGCATTACATAAACCAAAAGGCATATGTCTATAAGCAAAAGTACCAAAAGGGCAGTAAAAGTAGTCTTTGATTGATCCTTGGCTGACACAGGTATTTGAGAGAAACCAGAATAACCATCTAGAAAGCAAAAATGTGTATGTTTGGATAATCTTTCTAGCATTTGATCGATAAAAGGTAAGGGGTAATGATCCTATAACCTGTAATAATTCTTTGAGGAATCAATTCATCTTTATCATTAGAAATGACAGTAATACCTCCCTTCTTAGGGACTGATGTCTACTACACAACCTTCTTCTTGTAGACGTTGTTGGGCCTCCAAGTGCAGAGGTTTGTAGGACAGTAGCAAATTTCCCTCAAGTGGATGACCTAAGGTTTATCAATCTGTAGGAGGCGTAGGATGAAGATGGTCTCTCTCAAGCAACCCTACAACCAAATAACAAAGAGTATCTTGTGTCCCCAACACACCCAATACAATGGTAAATTGTATAGGTGCACTAGTTCGGCGAAGAGATGATGATACAAGTGGTATATGGACGGTAGATAAAGGTATTTGTAATCTGAAATTATAAAACAGCAAGGTAACTAATGATAAAAGTGAGCGTAAACGGTATTGCAATGCGTGGAAATAAGGCTTAGGGTTCATACTTTCGCTAGTGTAAGTTCCCTCAACAATAATAACATAATTGGATCACATAACTATCCCTCAACATGCAACAAAGAGTCACTCCAAAGTCACTAATAGCGGAGAACAAACGATGAGATTATGGTAGGGTACGAAACCACCTCGAAGTTATTCTTTCCAGTCAATCCGTTGGGCTATTCCTATAGGTGTCACAAACAGCCCTAGAGTCCGCACTAGAATAACACCTTAAGACACAAATCAACCAAAACCCTAATGTCACCTAGATACTCCAATTTCACCTCAAGTATCCGTGGGTATGATTATACGATATGCATCACACAATCTCAGATTCATCTATCCAACCAACACATAGAAATTCAAAGAGTGCCCCAAAGATTCTACCGGAGAGTCAAGACGAAAACGTGTGCCAACCCCTATGCATAGGTTCATGGGCGGAACCCGCAAGTTGATCACCAAAACATACATCAAGTGGATCAATAGAATACCCCATTGTCACCACGGGTATCCCACACAAGACATACATCAAGTGTTCTCAAATCCTTAAAGACTCAATCTGATAAGATAACTTCAAAGGGAAAACTCAATCCATTACAAGAGAGTAGAGGGGGGAAGAAACATCATAGGATCCAAATATAATAGCAAAGCTCGCGATACATCAAGATCGTATCACCTCAAGAACACGAGAGAGAGAGATCAAACACATAGCTATTGGTACATACCCTCAGCCCCAAGGGAGAACTACTCTCTCCTTGTCATGGATAGCACCGGGATGATGAAGATGGCCACCGGAGAAGGATTCCCCCTCTGGCAGGGTGCCAGAACGGGTCTAGATTGGTTTTCGGTGGCTACGGAGGCTTCTGGCGGTGAAACTCCCGATCTATTGTGTTCCTCGATCGTTTTAGGGTATATGGGTATATATAGGAGGAAGAAGTACGTTAGGGGAGACACGAGGGGCCCACGAGGGTGGAGGGCGCGCCATAGGGGGGTGGGCGCGCCCCCTGCCTCGTGGCTCCCTCGTTTTTTCCTGACGTGCACTCCAAGTCTATCGGGTAGCTTTCCTTCCAAAAATAACTTCTCCAGAATGTTTCATTCTATTTTGACTCCGTTTGATATTCCTTTTCTTTGAAACGCTGAAACAAGGGAAAAACAGGAACTGGCACTGGGCTCTGGGTCAATAGGTTAGTCCCAAAAATAATATAAAAGTGGATAATAAAGCCCAATAATGTCCAAGACAGAAGATAATATAGCATGGAGCAATCAAAAATTATAGATACGTTGGAGACGTATCAGGGACACAATGGACATGACTTACCCACTAACTATCAGCAACAGGATAGATTATACCTGCCTCAAGGAGCTTTAGTATTTCCTTTCTCACCACTTCTTTCATTTTAGGATTCAACCGTCGTTGATGATCACGAACTGGTTTAGCATCTTCTTCCAAATTTATTTTATGTTGACATAGAGTGGGACTAATGCCCTTAAGATCATCAAGAGTATACCCAATAGCAGCACAGTGCTTCTTCAGAGTTTTCAATAATCTCTCTTCCTCATGCTCTGAAAGGTTAGCACTAATAATAACAGGATATATCTTTTTCTCATCAAGATAAGCATATTTAAGAGTATCAGGTAACAGTTTAAGCTTAAACACGGGATCACCCTTGGGAGGAGGAGGATCCCCTAGGATTTCAATAGGCAAATTGTGTTTCAGAATAGGTTCCTGTTTAAAGAATACTTCATCTATTTCCCTTCTTTCATTCATAAACATATCATTTTCATGGTCTAGCAAATATTGTTCTAAAGGATCACTAGGAGGTACGGCAATAGAAGCAAGACCGATAATTTCATCCTTACTAGGTAATTCTTATTCACGGTGTTGTCTACTAAATTTAGAGAAATTAAATTCATGAGACATATCATCTAACCCGATAGTAACAACATCCTTTTTGCAATCTATCTTAGCATTAATAGTGTTTAAGAAGGGTCTACCAAATATAATGGGACAAAAGCTATCTTGTGGGGAACCAAGAACAAGAAAATCAGCAGGGTATTTAGTTTTCCCACACAAGACTTCAACATCTCTAACAATTCCCATTGGTGAAATAGTATCTCTATTGGCAAGTTTAATTGTGACATCAATATCTTCTATCTCAGCAGGTGCAATATCATGCATAATTTCTTTGTATAAGTCGTAAGGTATTGCACTAGCACTAGCACCCGTATCACAGAAATAACAGGCATGCCTACCACAGGTCCGTTTTTATCTTTAGCACAAGGTTTAGCAATTCTAGCAGTCTCATCAAGGAAATGAATAACATGCCCATCAATATTATTAGACAAGAGATCTTTAACAATAGCAATATCAGGTTCAACTTTAATTTGCTCAGAAGGTGTATAAGTTTTAATATTGCTTTTATGAACCATAGTTGAAGCTTTAGCATGATCCTTTATCCCAACAGGGAAAGGTGGTTTCTCAACATAAGCAGTAGGAACGATAGGATCATTATAAGTGATAGTCTTTTCTTCAACTTTAATAGGTGCAGCTACTTTTACTTCTATGGGAGGATGATATTTAAACCACTTCTCCTTGGGGAGATCAACATAAGTAGCAAAAGATTCACAGAAAGAAGCTACTATCTCAGAGTCAAGTCCATATTTAGTGCTAAATTTATGGAAAACATCGGTATCCATAAAAGATTTAACACAATCAAACTTAGGTGTCATACCTGACTCTTTACCTTCATCGAGGTCCCAATCTTCAGAGTTGCGTTTAATTCTTTCCAATAAATCCCATTTGAATTCAATAGTCTTTGTCATAAAAGAGCCAGCACAAGAAGTATCGAGCATGGTGCGATTGTTATCAGAAAGCCGAGCATATAAATTTTGAATAATCATCTCTCTTGAGAGCTCATGATTGGGGCATGAATATAACACTGATTTAAGCCTCCCCCAAGCTTGAGCGATGCTTTCTCCTTCGCGAGGCCAAAAATTATATATATAATTGTGGTCACGATGAACAAGATGCATAGGATAAAACTTCTGATGAAATTCCAATTTCAATCGTTTGTAGTTCCATGACCCTGTATCATCACATAGCCTATACCATGTTAATGCATCTTCCTTCAAAGATAAAGGGAAGACCTTCTTCTTAATAACATCTTCGGGTACACCTGCAAGCTTAAATAATCCACAAACTTCATCCACATATATTAGGTGCTCATCAGGATGCATTGTTCCGTCTCCTGCAAAAGGATTAGCTAGCAGTTTTTCTATCATACCCGAAGGAATTTCAAAGCAAACATTTTCATTTTCAGTAGGTTCAGTAGGTTGAGGAGCAACTCTTTGCTCTACTGGTCGAGGTGAAGATACCCCGAACAAGCCCCTCAGAGGATTACTTTCCACAGTAAATTTCAGCACACTGTATGAATTTTTCCTTACCAAATTCCACCTACCAAAGGCGCTTCACTCCCCGGCAACGGCGCCAGAAAAGAGTCTTGATGACCCACAAGTATAGGGGATCTATCTTAGTCCTTTCGATAAGTAAGAGTGTCGAACCCAACAAGGAGCAGAAGGAAATGATAAGCGGTTTCCAGCAAGGTATTCTCTGCAAGTACTGAAATAAGTGGTAACAGATAGTTTTGTGATAGGATAATTTGTAACGAGCAATGAGTAACAAAAGTAAATAAAGTGCAGCAAGGTGGCCCAATCCTTTTTGTAGCAAAGGACAATCCTGGACAAACTCTTATATAGAGAAAAGCGCTCCCAAGAACACATGGGAATATCGTCAAGCTAGTTTTCATCACGTTCATATGATTCGCGTTCGGTACTTTGATAATTTGGTATGTGGGTGGACCGTTGCTTGGGTACTTTCCATACTTGGACAAACATCCCACTTATGATTAACCTCTATTGCAAGCATCCACAACTACAACAAAAGTATTAAGGTAAACCTAACCATAGCATGAAACATATGGATCCAAATCAGCCCCTTACGAAGCAACACATAAACTAGGGTTTAAGATTCTGTCACTCTAGCAACCCATCATCTACTTATTACTTCCCAATGCCTTCCTCTAGGCCCAAATAATGGTGAAGTGTCATGTAGTCGACGTTCACATAACACCACTAGAGGAGAGACAACATACATCTCATCAAAATATCGAACGAATACCCAATTCACATGACTACTAATAGCAAGACTTCTCCCATGTCCTCTGGAACAAACGTAACTACTCACAAAGCATATTCATGTTCATAATCAGAGGGGTATTAATATGCATATAGGATCTGAACATATGATCTTCCACCAAATAAACCAACTAGCATCAACTATAAGGAGTAATTAACACTACTAGCAACCTACTAGTACCAATCCCGGATTTGGAGACAAGAATTGGATACAAGAGATGAACTAGGTTTTTGAGAGGAGATGGTGCTGGTGAAGATGTTGATGGAGATTGCCCTCTCCCGACGAGGGGAGCATTGGTGATGACGATGACGATGATTTCCCCCTCCCGGAGGGAAGTTTCCCTGGCAGAACAGCTCTGCCGGTGGCCTAGATTGGATCCGCCAAGGTTCCGCCTCGTGGCAGCGGAGTTTCGTCCGAGGAGATGGCTTATGATTTTTTCCTCATCGAAAGACTCCATATAGCAGAAGATGGCCATCAGAGGGCCACCAGGGGGCCCACGAGGTAGGGGGGCAAGCCCAGGGGGGTAGGGCGCGCCCCCCACCCTCGTGGGCAGGGTGTGGCCCCTGGTGAACTTCTTGCGCTCAATATTTTTTATATATTCTGAAAACGTCTTCCGTGAAGATTCAGGACTTTTGGAGCTGTACAGAATAGGTCTCTAATATTTGCTCCTTTTCCAGCCCAGAATCCCAGATGCCGGCATTCTCCCTCTTTATGTAAACCTTGTAAAATAAGAGAGAATAGGAATAAGTTGTAACACCCTCGATGCGGCTATATCTCCCACGTGTTGAAGCACGACTTAGAGGCATAACCGCATTGAAAGCAATGTCGCAAGTGAGGTAATCTTCACACAACCCATGTAATACATAAGGGAAAGAGATACATAGTTGGCTTACAATCGCCACTTCACACGATACATAAATAAAGCATTACATCATCCAGATACAATCAAGGTCCGACTACGGAACCAGAATAAAAGAAGACTACCCCAAATGCTACACAGATCCCCGATCGTCCCGACTGGGCTCCACTACTGATCAACTGGATCAAAACAACACAAAGGACAAGATCTTCATCGAGCTCCTCCTGAGCTTGGTTGCGTCATCTGCACGGACTCATCGGCACCTGCAAGCTGGTTATGGAAGTATCTGTGAGTCACGGGGACTCAGCAATCTCACACCCTCGCGATCAAGACTATTTAAGCTTATGGGTAAGGTAAAGGTAAGAGATGGAGCTGCAGCAAGTGACTAGCATATTTGGTGGCTAAACATACGCAAATGAGAGCGAGAAGAGAAGGCAAAAGCACGAACGAAGAACTATGATCAAGAAGTGATCCTAGAACAACCTACGTCAAGCATAACTCCAACACCGTGTTCACTTCCCGGACTCCGCCGGAAAGAGACCATCACGGGTACACACGCGGTTGATGTATTTTAATTAAGGTCAACTTCAGGTTTTCTACAACCGGACATTAACAAATTCCCATCTGCCCATAACCGCGGGCACGACTTTCGAAAGTTCAAATCCCTGCAGGGGTGTCCCAACTTAGCCCATCACAAGCTCTCACAGTCAACGAAGGATAAACCTTCTCCCGAGACATTCCGATCAGACTCAGCATCCCGGTTCTACAAGACAACTTCGACAAAGATAAAACAAGTCCAACAACACCGCCCGAATGTGCCGACAAATCCCGATAGGAGCTGCACATATCTCGTTCTCAGGGCACACTCAAATGAGCTCTCCATACAACTAAAACCAAACCTCGAGTTTCCCCGAGAGGGCGCTGCACAGGACTCTAGTTTGGACCAACACTCAGAGGAGCACTGGCCCCCGGGGGGGGGGGGTTAAAATAATGATGACCCTCAGGAGCGCGACTCCCAAGGGAAAAGAAAAGGCTAGGTGGCGAATGGTAAAACCAATGTTGGGCATTGCTGGAGGAGTTTTATTCAAGGCGAACTGTCAAGGGGTTCCCATTATTACCCAACCACATAAGGAATGCAAAATCCGGGAACACAACACCGATATGATGGAAACTAGGGCGGCAAGAGTGGAACAAAACACCAGGCATAAGGCCGAGCCTTCCACCCTTTACCAAGTATATAGATGCATTAATTAAATAAGAGATATTGTGATATCCCAACAAGTAAACATGTTCCAAAAAGGAACAACATCTCCATGTTCCAACAAGGAACAAACTTCAATCTTCACCTGCAACTAACAACGCTATAAGAGGGGCTGAGCAAAGCGGTAACATAGACAAACAACGGTTTGCTAGGACAAGGTGGGTTAGAGGCTTGGTTCAAGAATATAGGAGGCATGATAAGCAAGTGGTAGGTATCGCATTATAGGCATAGCAAAAGAGCGAGCAACTAGAAAGCAAAGATAGAAGTGATTTCGAGGGTATGATCATCTTGCCTGAAATCCCGCAAGGAAGAAGAACGAGTCCATGAAGAAGATAAACGGACGTAGTCGAACGGATCCTCACACACACGACGTTATCGGAACCAACCCGAAGAAGCAACACTGGAAAGAAGCAAACGACATAGTAAACAACCAACACATCAACATGGCATGATGCACAATCGAGTATGATGCATGTCCGGTTTAATGAAGCATGGCATGGCAAAGTGCACAAACAACACTACAAGTTAAGTGGAGTTCAATATGCAACGGGTTGCATATTGACGGAACACCACATCAATTATTTAGTTCTCTCTTGTTTATGTACCCCAACAATATTAAATGTTCGTAACATGGCAAGGGTGAAGCAAAGTAAACTACCTATCTAGTCAAGTTTAAATGAGGCCGGAAGCAACGAACAACAATTCCGGAAACTCCTCATGAGCATATAATAGATTTGGTACTGTTCTGCCCTAAACATTATTTTAGAGTTGTTAAACATGCAATATGAGTGCACCAAGTAAATCTAGGCATTTTTCTACCCCAAAAGCATATAAAGTATATTTAAAATGGAGCTACGGTTATTTAGTTATGAATTAAAGCATTTTAACATGGCATAGGAGTAAATTTAACCAAACATCATTTTAAATATTTTAAACATAGATGAAAATGGCATATTATTAAACTAGACAAAATTCTAAGCAACTTTCATATAAGGTTTGTTTTAAACCGATGCACGGTTGTTAAGTTATTATATCCATGAAGCACAAGGGGTTTTCTGTAAAACAGGCAAACTCTGGATAAATAGACAAATTCACAGATCCTGAAAAAAATGTCCATGGGCTGAATCTGGGCGGACTGGGCTGCTCACATTAGGCTTGAGGAGGCACTGGGCATCTGGGCTGCGAGCGAAGCAAAGGAGCTGAGCCTTGGCGCGATCGAACCAGGAGGCAAGGCGTGGTCAACGCGCCCACGACCCGCGTACGGCAGCAGTCGACTTGTCTCAGCCCGCACGAAGCAGAGGCACGGCGAGGCGGGACTTGAGCGGCCGGAGCGACGGGAACGGCAGACGGAGCTCGCCGGGGATGGAGGGGTCCGGGCGCGGGTCCATGCAAACGGGGCGGCGTGCTCCGGCGAAAGGGGCGCGGGGCTTGCGGAGACGGCGATGAACGGAGCATGGCGGCGGAGGAGCTGCAAGGACAAGGCAGGGGAACAAGTTCAGAGAAGCAGCGGTGAGGGAGGAAGGAAAAACGAGAAGGAGAGGGACGGGCAGAGGGAGGCGGACCAGGATCCCGTCGCAGGAGGTCGCCGGTGTGCCCGTCCCCTGCTGGATCAACGCGGCGGCGGGCTGGCGGACTTGGAGCTCCAAGCTTCGAAGGGCGCGGCCATGGCGTGGTGCTTCTGTGAGGAAAACACAGAGAGGGGCGAACGTGAGAGGAGGGAGACGGGGAGGAATAACTGCCGGAGGAGGAAGGAGAAGAAAGGGAAGGCACCGGGCACGGGGAACCTCGGGAGGTTGCCGCTTGGTGGTCCGGCGAGGTCCTGCGGGGGCGCTCGAGGCAGCAGGGGGTCGGGATGGCCATGGCAGTTCCTGCCAGTGGCAAGAGGTCAGGCCACACGGAGAGGCAGGGGTAACAAGAAGAAACAGGGGGAGAAAAGGAGGGCGGCGACTCATCTGCTAGCTGATTCGGGCACTCGAGAGGAGCTCGTCTTCCCGAGTCGACGAGGAGAGAGAGGAGGGAGAGGATCGATGGGCTTGGGTGGATCGAGGGGAAGCAGAGGCTGGTTGGTTCGGTGGCGAAATCGAGGAAGGGAAGGAGACGGCGCTGGTTGGGCAGGTGGATCGGGGTGGATCCCGATGGGGATTTGGTGGAATGGCGGCGGCGGCTGGGAGGATGGGACATCTCTCCTTAAATTTATGGTTGGACTATATATTTATAGCATATGGGTGTTTGGCTAGGGGCTAATCTGGATCCTTCGATCGAAATCGAGCGGTTGAGAAAAATAGGCTAGGAAGTCTAATAAACAAAACGGAAATGTTTTGTAGACGTTTGGGGACGATCTGGACACAGCGGTAACGACTGTCCGGGTCGGGTCCGGGACAAATTTCGTACGCGCGCGGGAGGAGGTCCGCGGACTGACAAGAGATGTTAGGTAGGGCCTGGCGGTGAGAGGTAGACTGTGCAGACGGTCTCGAGCTGAGAGAAGAGAAGAGAGGGAGGGCCCGGCATATGTTTCCGGAGACCGAAAACGTCCGATGTTAGACCGGCTATATTGCCGCTATAGTTTAACGGTTGGGCTATCAAAAGAACTCCGAATGCGATGAAACTTGACAGGCGGTCTAGCTACACTAAAATATGACCACACGTCAACTCTCATCCCATTCCAAGAACATCTCCCGGCCACTTATAAAATACTATTTCGGACATGCCGCGGGCGCGTGCGAGTGTGTCTGGACTCGGAACGGACAACAGAGAGAACTGGGGAAACCCGGACGAATGCAGGTTTTGAAAACATGATGATGCAATGCACATGATGACATGGCAAGATGCGGCACGCAAGCAAATGACAAGGCAACAACAACGGAACACCGGAAGACACCTGGCGCATCGGTCTCGGGGCATCACAACACTCCACCACTACGAGAGGATCTCGTCCCGAGATCTAGAATGGCACCGGAGGAACAACGGAAAAGAAAGAGAAGAGGTAAAACTAAGTTGCTTCTTGACAAAAGAGTGAAACCAAAGAACCTTGAGAGGTTGAACAAATTGAAAAGAAGAAAACAACGGAGATTAACAAAGTTGAAAACACTCTGTTAGAAAAGAGGAACAAGGAATAACAAATTCGAGCAGCACTCCGGTTGAGAAGTTATGCAAGACTTGATACGATGAAAAGAACTTGAGCAGAGGACACGACACTCCGGTTAAACAAGACAGAGAAGGAATAAGACTGATATAATTTGGACAGCACTTCGACTGTAAAAGGAAGAAATTGAACATGATCTTGACAAAATGAGATGAGGAGTGAAAAGAACAACATCAATAGACCTCCAGGAGAAAGAATAGAATAAAGATAATTGAGACAAAAGAATGTAGAAGACAATGCCAACTTCTGCTACAAAAGAGCTTGAAAAGGTATCTTTAGGATAAGGGTTGAACGGAGTTGTTGGAAAACCAACAACAAAAAGAACAATGTTGTAGTGGACTTATAGAAAACATCTCAAAGCTATGAGGTGAAATTCTGCCACTAACAAAAAATAATAGATTGGATTGATATCAACAAGGAGACGAGAAACTTATTTCACCGGAAGGATGAATGAAGAACTTGGGTCATTTATAAGCACCATAGATAGATAGCAACATTCCTTAGGGAAAGCTTTAGGTGAAATATACCCAAAGATAACCCCAAAGAAGAGGTTGATGGATTTAAAATACCTCATTATTAACAACATGTGGAACATGAAACATGAACTCAAATTATCAAGAAAGACATAATACCACCTCCAATGATACGGAACAAAAAATTGCACTCCGGATAGCAAAATGAAGAATGCTTGAGTTCCTCTGAAAAGAATTTTGATGAACACTTCGAGAAGGAATTAGATCCTTGATGGACCATCATGTATAGCCTCCATGAAGAAACTCCGGTAATAAAAGAATAAAAAGAAAGAGAAATTGAAAACACAAGGTGAATCCTTGCAATGATTTAGATGGATCTCCGTGACGATATAATTGAGAGAGCTTGGAACTCCGGGAAAAGAAAAGATAAAGCATCTCGAACTGAGAATGTGATATGATGAACCACTCCAGAAAAAGGAATTGATCACTTGGATGGAACAAGAATAAGAATTACGTTATGCGTATCCTTCACCAATTAAATTGATGACAATCAACGGATTTGGCATATTACTTATTCTCGTAGAGAAAAATTAAGAGAGATATAACATAAACTTGGGAATGTCTTCAACGAACCACCAGTAGGAAAGAAATAACAATTAAATTGATATGATAAACGAAAGAAGAGAATCTTGAATGAACCACCGTAAGAATTGAAAATGAACAATGAAAAAAATATAAAGAAACACCGGAAAGAATTAGCAAATGAACGAAGAAGCTTGAGGGGATTTAGATCCATGAGAACGAAAAGATTACGAGTTGATTAGAGAATCCTTGATTTAGACACCGGTATGATTTAGAGTATGAGAGCTGAAAGCTGGAATGAATAAATCTTAGATGATGGGCTCCGGATAATCAAACTGAACAGAATCTTGAATTGCTCCAGATGGGTGAAAAAAATCTCACAACCGAAAACAATTATGAGAGGATGGCAGAGAATGGGGCAATATTTAAAAGAAACTCTTCTCCGGTCTTCAAAATCTAAGAATGACGACGAGAAACACCACCAAATTGTTGAGATACTCCGGGATGAAAAATGGAAAGGTTGAACCAACGATGAAAGAATTTGAAAGATCAAGGAGAAAGGCATTTGATTGATGATAACTCATTCTTACGTCAAACTTGGAAAAGAATTTGAGAGTAACTCCGGAAAAATTAGAAGAGTCAGGTAAGATCCTAGAAAAAGACCTGTGGGTTAGGGCCCACTCAAAAGAAACACCGTAGAACGATTTAAAAGAGAGGTTGCACCGGTTGAATTAAATGGCTTGAATGAGATAACAACCTCGAAATAGGTTGAACGGATCTTGAATGACAAGACGAGCCTTTTGAGATAGCTTGAGCACGCCGGAACAAATGAATAGCGAGAAGTGAATTATTATGAGGTGCACCAGTATGAGAAGGCATTAGAAACGAGGAAAGGATAAGATCCATAAAGCTTGAATTAAATCCACCGGAGAAGAAAAGATCGAAGAATACAACACTTGAAGCTCCGTTAGAATCTTCATGAGAAATCATCAGATAAGACATTGACGGAAAAGAATGGAAAGACTTCACAACAATAAAAGGACACTTGAATAAGAAATATGGGTCCTTGAAGAAAAAGGGTGGGTGGGAGGGAAAACAAAGGCAATTTGGGACGAATGAAATGAACACCGTTGAAAAGAACTGAGATTGGATCTTGCAAATGTTGAAATGATCGGATCCACTTCAAGAGAAACACGCCGGTGAAAAGGATTGACAAGATAATCTTGATGATCAAGAAGGATTGGTATTCATATCGGAGTATGAGAACACCATTTGGGGAAGGTATGGAATCAACACTTGACATTGAAGCAACTCGAATACCACAACTCAAAACAAAACAAAGGATTGGCTTGCAGAATAAGCCGGAACAAACATATGATAGAGATTTCGTCCGAAGTTTTCGTGGTGGGGCCTACACGGGCTCGATTGTACAACACCATCATGTACAAGGCAGTGCACATGACATACGAAGCGTCCCCGAGTCGGCATAGCCAAGGACTCTTTAATACACAACGAGACCACTGTAAAACCAACCGTGAATAGGCGGACCACTAGACGCCGAACCCCAATTTCAAATCATACATCTGTCGGAAAGATATCCTAAGAGCTACTTGAATTCCTGTAGGATCGAAACTATGTCTAGAGGGGGGGGGGTGATTAGACTACTTGACCAAATAAAAACTTAACCTTTTCCCAATTTTAGTTCTTGGCAGATTTTAGCTATTTTAGGACAAGTCAAGCAATCATCACATAATTCAAGCAAGCATGCAAAGAGTATATTGGCAGCGGAAAGTAAAGAATGCAACTTGCAAGAATATAAAGGGAAGGGTTTGGAGATTTCAAACGCTATTGGAGACACGGATGTTTTTCCCGTGGTTCGGATAGGTGGTGCTATCCTACATCCACGTTGATGGAGACTTCAACCCACAAAGGGTAACGGTTGCGCGAGTCCGCACAGGGCTCCACCCAAGGGCAACGGTTGCGCGAGTCCACGGAGGGCTCCACCCATGAAGGGTCCACGAAGAAGCAACCACCCACAAAGGGTCCACGAAGAAGCAACCTTGTCTATCCCACCATGGCCAACGCCCACGAAGGACTTGCCTCACTAGCGGTAGATCTTCACGAAGTAGGCGATCTCCTTGCCCTTACAAACTCCTTGGTTCAACTCCACAATCTTGTCGGAAGCTCCCAAGTGACACCTAGCCAATCTAGGAGACACCACTCTCCAAGAAGTAACAAATGGTGTGTAGGTAATGAACTCCTTGCTCTTGTGCTTCAAATGATAGTCTCCCCAACACTCAACTCTCTCTCATAGGATTTGGATTTGGTGGAAAGAAGATTTGAGTGGAAAGCAACTTGGGAAGGCTAGAAATCAAGATTCATATGGTAGGAATGGAATGTCTTGATCTCAACACATGAGTAGGTGGTTTTCTCTCAGAACATATGAGTAGGAATGATGTGTGTGTTCTGGTGGCTCTCTCATCGAATGAGAAGGAGGTGGAGGGGTATATATAGCCTCCACTCAAAATCCAACCGTTACACAGATTTCCAATCTCGGTGGGACCGAATAAATAAACTCGGTCTGACCGAAGTAGTAAACCTAGTGACCGTTAGGAATTTCGGTGGGACTGACATGCAACTCGGTAGGACCGATTCGGTTAGGGTTTGGGCATAACGTAATCTCGGTGAGACCGATTACACAAACTCGGTGGGACCGAGATTGGTAATTAGCTAACCAGAGAGTTGGTCAGGCAAACTCGGTGGGACCGATTTGCTCTTTCGGTGGGACCGAGTGGAACTCGGTGAGACCGAAAAGTTACAAAGGGGAAACACTGAGTTTACATTGCAATCTCGGTGGGACCGATTCGCTCTTTCGGTGGGACCGAAAAGTTACGAAAGGGAAACAGAGAGTTTGCAACCCCATCTCGGTGGGACCGAGATCCTTATCGGTAGGACCGAATTGCTAGGGTTTGGCAGTGGCTAATGACATTTGAAACTCGGTGGCGCCGGATAGGAAAAATCGGTAGGACCGAGTTTGGCTTAGAGTTTAGGTCATATGTGGATATGGGAAAGTAGTTGAGGGTTATGGAGCATATCATTAAGCACATGGAGCAAGAGGCTCATTAAGCAACACCTCATCCCTTCTTGATAGTATTGGCTTTTCCTATGGACTCAATGTGATCTTGGATCACTAAAATATGAAAAGAAGAGTCTTGAGCTTTTGAGCTTGAGCCAATCCATTGTCCTTAGCATTTTGAGGGTTCCACTTTCATATCCATGCCATGCCAATCATTGAGCTTTCCTGAAATAATTATCTTGGAATAGCATTAGCTCAATGAGCTATATGTTGTTATGAATTACCAAAACCACCTAGGGATAGTTGCACTTTCAAATTCCCACTTATAAACTCTCGAAATTTTCCCAGTTATGCAATCAGGTGTTGGGGATACAGGGGAAGCATAATATCTCACCCAAACTAGCAAATCCTACATCCAGCTGTATCCATCCTTCAACACATAACCAAGAAACCTTCGGAAATCGTCTACCTCAACCTTCGAAAAGCATCCGTTATACGAGTTATGGCAATACTCCCGAACTCCCACCCCAGTACTGGGTGGCGTCGAGGTTATCTCACCAACAACTGCATAAAAGAGATTTTCGATGTCGGTGAAACTAAACTCAGGCATTCCAGAACTGCAACGATAAAATTGTGACGACAACACCTCGGAGCTCAACTCCCCGGGACACTGCCACAACCCCTAAATGACAGGAGGCACCAAGAACAATGTTCTCGTCACAAATCGATCAGAACGATTCCAAGATACCCGCGTGATCCTAAACTTTTTTTAGTGAAATTTGAGAAGAGAAGAGTCAAATCTCTACGTCAGGATGCCTTATCAAAGCGATGAAGGGACCGGGGAGTAAAAATAATTCCTAAACTCTCCGATATATAATTCCTAAATGACTCAAAACATTTTTCTAGACTCAACTCGTTAGCTAATTCGACCAAGCAGGGGGCTCCTAAGGTCGGGGAAGGCTCTGATACCAACTTGTAACGCCCTCGATGCGGCTATATCTCCCACGTGTCGAAGCACGACTCAGAGGCATAACCACATTGAAAGCAATGTCGCAAGTGAGGTAATCTTCACACAACCCATGTAATACATAAGGGAAAGAGATACATAGTTGGCTTACAATCGCCACTTCACACAATACATAAATAAAGCATTACATCATCCAGATACAATCAAGGTCCGACTATGGAACCAAAATAAAAGAATACTACCCCAAATGCTACACAGATCCCCGATCGTCCCGACTGGGCTCCACTACTGATCAACTGGATCAAAACAACACAAAGGACAAGATCTTCATCGAGCTCCTCCTGAGCTTGGTTGCATCATCTGCACGGACTCATCGGCACCTGCAAGCTGGTTTTGGAAGTATCTGTGAGTCACGGGGACTCAGCAATCTCACACCCTCGCGATCAAGACTATTTAAGCTTATGGGTAAGGTAAAGGTAAGAGATGGAGCTGCAGCAAGCGACTAGCATATTTGGTGGCTAAACATACGCAAATGAGAGCGAGAAGAGAAGGCAAAAGCACGAACGAAGAACTATGATAAAGAAGTGATCCTAGAACAACCTACGTCAAGCATAACTCCAACACCGTGTTCACTTCCCGGACTCCGCCGGAAAGAGACCATCACGGGTACACACGCGGTTGATGTATTTTAATTAAGGTCAACTTCAGGTTTTCTACAACCGGACATTAACAAATTCCCATCTGCCCATAACCGCGGGCACGACTTTCGAAAGTTCAAATCCCTGCAGGGGTGTCCCAACTTAGCCCATCACAAGCTCTCACAGTCAACGAAGGATAAACCTTCTCCCGAGACATTCCGATCAGACTCGGCATCCCGGTTCTACAAGACAACTTCGACAAAGATAAAACAAGTCCAGCAACACCGCCCGAATGTGACGACAAATCCCGATAGGAGCTGCACATATCTCGTTCTCAGGGCACACTCAGATGAGCTCTCCATACAACTAAAACCAAACCTCGAGTTTCCCCGAGAGGGCGCTGCACAGGACTCTAGTTTGGACCAACACTCAGAGGAGCACTGGCCCCCGGGGGGGGGGGGTTAAAATAATGATGACCCTCAGGAGCGCGACTCCCAAGGGAAAAGAAAAGGCTAGGTGGCGAATGGTAAAACCAATGTTGGGCATTGCTGGAGGAGTTTTATTCAAGGCGAACTATCAAGGGGTTCTTATTATTACCCAACCGCGTAAGGAACGCAAAATCCGGGAACACAACACCGATATGACGGAAACTAGGGCGGCAAGAGTGGAACAAAACACCAGGCATAAGGCCGAGCCTTCCACCCTTTACCAAGTATATAGATGCATTAATTAAATAAGAGATATTGTGATATCCCAACAAGTAAACATGTTCCAACAAGGAACAACATCTCCATGTTCCAACAAGGAACAAACTTTAATCTTCACCTGCAACTAACAATGCTATAAGAGGGGCTGAGCAAAGCGGTAACATAGCCAAACAACGGTTTGCTAGGACAAGGTGGGTTAGAGGCTTGGTTCAACAATATAGGAGGCATGATAAGCAAGTGGTAGGTATCGCAGCATAGGCATAGCAAAAGAGCGAGCAACTAGCAAGCAAAGATAGAAGTGATTTCGAGGGTATGATCATATTGCCTGAAATCCCGCAAGGAAGAAGAACGAGTCCATGAAGAAGATAAACGGACATAGTCGAACGAATCCTCACACACACGACGTTATCGGAACCAACCCGAAGAAGCAACACCGGAAAGAAGCAAACGACATAGTAAACAACCAACACATCAACATGGCATGATGCACAATCGAGTATGATGCATGTCCGGTTTAATGAAGCATGGCATGGCAAAGTGCACAAACAACACTACAAGTTAAGTGGAGCTCAATATGCAACGGGTTGCATATTGACGGAACACCACATCAATTATTTAGTTCTCTCTCGTTTATGTACCCCAACAATATTAAATGTTCTTAACATGGCAAGGGTGAAGCAAAGTAAACTACCTATCTAGTCAAGTTTAAATGAGGCCGGAAGCAACAAACAACAATTCCGGAAACTCCTCATGAGCATATTATAGATTTGGTACTGTTCTTCCCTAAACATTATTTTAGAGTTGTTAAACATGCAAGATGAGTGCACCAAGTAAATCTAGGCATTTTTCTACCCCAAAAGCATATAAAGTTCATTTAAAATGGAGCTACGGTTATTTAGTTATGAATTAAAGCATTTTAACATGGCATAGGAGTAAATTTAACCAAACATCATTTTAAATATTTTAAACATAGATGAAAATGGCATATTATTAAACTAGACAAAATTCTAAGCAACTTTCATATAAGGTTTGTTTTAAACCGATGCACGGTTGTTAAGTTATTATATGCATGAAGCACAAGGGGTTTTTTCTGTAAAACAGGAAAACTCTGGATAAATAGACAAATTCACAGATCCTGAAAAAAAACGTCCATGGGCTGAATCTGGTCGGACTGGGCTTCTCACATTGGGCTTGTGGAGGCGCTGGGCATCTGGGCTGTGAGCGAAGCAGAGGAGCTGGGCCTTGGCGCGATCAAACCAGGAGGCAAGGCATGGTCAACGCGCCCACGACCTGCGTACGGAAGCGGTCGACTTGTCTCAGCCCGCACGAAGCAGAGGCACGGCGAGGCGGGACCTGAGCGGCCGGAGCGACGGGAACGGGAGACGGAGCTCGCCGGGGATGGAGGGGTCCGGGAGCGTGTCCATTTAAACGGGGCGGCGTGCTCCGGCGAAAGGGGCGCAGGGCTTGCGGAGACGGCAACGAACGGAGTAGGGCGGCGGAGGAGCTGCAAGGACATGGCAGGGGAACAAGTTCAGAGAAGCAGCGGTGAGGGAGGAAGGAAAAACGAAAAGGAGAGGGACGGGCAGAGGGAGGCGGACCAGGATCCCGTCGCAGGAGGTCGCCGGTGTGCCCGTTCCCTGCTGGATCAACGCGGCGGCGGGGTGGCGGACTTGGAGCTCCAAGCTTCGAAGGGCGCGGCCATGGCGTGGTGCTTCTGTGAGGAAAACACAGAGAGGGGCGAACGTGAGAGGAGGGAGACGGGGAGGAATAACTGCCAGAGGAGGAAGGAGAAGAAAGGGAAGGCACCGGGCACGGGGAACCTCGGGAGGTTGCCGCTTGGTGGTCCAGCGAGGTCCTGCGGGGGCGCTTGAGGCAGCAGGGGGTCGGGACGGCCATGGCAGTTCCTGCCAGCGGCAAGAGGTCAGGCCACATGGAGAGGCAGGGGCAACAAGAAGAAACAGGGGGAGAAAAGGAGGGCGGCGACTCATCTGCTAGCTAATTCGGGCACTCAGGAGGAGCTCGTCTCCCCGGGTCGACGAGGAGAGAGAGGATGGAGAGGATCGATGGGCTTGGGTGGATCGAGGGGAACTAGAGGCTGGTTGGTTCGGTGGCGAAATCGAGGAAGGGAAGGAGTCGGCGCTGGTTGGGCACGTGGATCAGGGTGGATCCCGGTGGGGATTTGGTGGAATGGCGGCGGCGGCTGGGAGGATGGGACATCTCTCCTCAAATTTAGGGTTGGACTATATATTTATAGCATATGGGTGTTTGGCTAGGGGCTAATCTGGATCCTTCGATTGAAATCGAGCGGTTGAGAAAAATAGGTCAGGAAGTCTAAAAAACAAAACGGAGATGTTTTGTAGACGTTTGGGGACGATCCGGACACAGCGGTAACGACTGTCCGGGTCGGGTTCGGGACAGATTTCGGACGCGCGCGGGAGGAGGTCCGCGGACTGACGAGAGAGGTTAGGTAGGGCCTGGCGGTGAGAGGTAGACTGTGCAAACAGTCTCGAGCTGAGAGAAGAGAAGAGAGGGAGGGCCCGGCATCTGTTTTCGGAGACCGAAAACGTCCGACGTTAGACCGACTATATTGCCGCTATAGTTTAACGGTTGGGCTATCAAACGAACTCCGAATGCGATGAAACTTGACAGGCGGTCTGGCTACACTAAAATAAGACCACACGTCAACTCTCATCCCATTCCGATAACATCTCCCGACCACTTATAAAATACTATTTCGAACATGCCGCGGGCGCGTGCGAGTGTGTCTGGACTCGGAACGGACAACAGAGAGAACTGGGGAAACCCGGACGAATGCAGGTTTTGAAAACATGATGATGCAATGCACATGATGACATGGCAAGATGCGGCACGCAAACAAATGACAAGGCAACAACAACGGAACACCGGAAGACACCTGGCGCATCGGTCTTGGGGCGTCAGATAAGTATTGTGACATAATGTGTAATAACAACCCATAATGTAATAAATATCGATATAAAAGCATGATGCAAAATGGACGTATCAGAGCCCTGGCTCCATCTTCACGGCGGCGAGCCCCGGCTCCGTCTTCGGCTTGACGGGGCACGGAGGAGCCGAGGAAGAGGCGCGCCCGCCCTCGTTGATGACGATGCCGGCGCTGCGGGTGTGCCGGCCGAGCTGCGTCTCCATGGGCTCGGCCTTGACGCTGAAGAGCGCCGACGACCCGGAGGAGTGGGAGGAGGAGCGGGAGGAGGAGGAAGAGGAGCCGGTCCTCCTCGGCATCCATTGGCCGCCGCTCCGGCGGGGGACCGGGGCGGCAGGGTATGTCAACGGTGGCTCGTTGCCGCCCTCGAGGTGCTCGAGGACGGTGTGGAGCGTGCGGCCGGGGGCGCCCCACCACAGGCGGCGACCGTCGCTGTTCTTGGTCCCCCGCACCACTGGTGCGTTATTGGTGGAGGCCAGTCGCTCCGCCTGCCTGCGTTCGAAGTGCGCCGCCCAGGCCTCGTGGTTGTCAGCGGCGTACTCCGGGAGGGCCCGATGCTCCGCCGTCAATGACTGTAGCGACCCGACCTCAGATGGTCAAGTCTCTGTGCTTCAGTGTCATCCCTGGATCGGTAATGCTGACACACACAGTACTCGAAGGATTTATAACAGAGTAGCAATCACACACTTATTACATCGAATGTCTCAAGAGAGAACTTATTACAATAATATGGCTTAAGGCCATCTAATACGATAACAGCGGAAGGCTTGGAAGATAAAGTGAGTCCATCAACTCCAACGGCATAGCTGAGCTGCACGGCAACGACCTAACAAACCTTACTCCTCATTTGAAAAGTCTACAACATAATACGTTGCAGCCCGAAAACGGGTCAGCACATGGAATATGCTGGCAATGTAACACAGTAGAGCAAGAACAGAATAATGCTATCACTACATGCATATTTGGCTGGTGGAAAGCTCTATGGTTACAGTTTTTGCGAAAAGCCAATTTTTCCCTACAACAAAGGAATATATTTTATTTAACTATCATGGTAGTTGAAACATCATTGAGAAGGTTCCTCCAACTCAATCCCAATTAAAGTGATTAGCAACCCAACAATATTAATTAAGAGTGATGAGATACATGTGATAACCCAAGTACTAGATACTCAAGAATTGTCCATAACTGGGGACACGGCTAACCATGATTAGATTGTACACTTTGCAGAGGTTTGCGCACTTTTCCCCACAAGACTCGATCGCCTCCGTTGGATTTCTCGCACTACATGGTGTTTGAGAAACGGATGACCGAGACAAAGTCTTTCAGAAACATTAACTCTCTACTCCGGACAAACCATACCAAACCTACATCCCACTACCTGCTGATCTGCCTCTTCAAGAGCTTCACGTAACTTACTCAACTATGCTAGAGACCATAATAGCTTGTGGCTGCACACGGAAGTTTCTAGCATGAATCATCTCAGTTCCCTTTGAGCCTGGGTGGCGGTCCATAGAAAGATCACACGAGTACTCCGGGATATCCAAAAAATATAGGCAACACTGGGTACTCCAGGTGCCTCAATCCACCCACATGTTTGATTAAGTTGCCACATTAAGTTGAACCATTAATTAACAAGCTCACATCTGTCATGTATTTCACTCAAACCCAAACCACATCTACGAGCATAGCATAGCATAGTATATATAAGCAACGCGTAGAGTAACTCCCAAGGGTTTGAATGTAACAGGGCAATAGGTTCTACCTCATCGACTGCTTCCCAACCCACAAGTTAATAACATCCTAATCATGCAATGTTTGAGGATTGAGACTAATGCATAAAAACTGGGTGATAAAAGGGATATGATCAAAGTGTTACTTGCCTTGCTGACGATCTGCGAAACCTAGGGACTCGTAGTAGCACGCTTCGCACTTCGGGTGTTCTATCGCAAGCAAACAATAGCATACATAAGTAACAAGCAACGATGCACAAGCAAAACTCAAACAAATGAGGTTGACCAGAAATTTCAACTTAAGAACTCCGGTTCGCAAAAAGAATCAAATCAAATGGAGCAACGAAACTCAAACAACGAAAGAAAGAAGCTTCGTTTACTAATCTGAAACTAGGTCAAATTTTACAGTAGAGAAAACTTGTTTGAGTTGGTTAAGTGGAAGGAGGGTTTCGAGACGAAACTCTAGGCGCTTGAATCGCCTGATTTCGGCTAATGAGTGAAAAGAAAAATAGAAACTAAGATCGGATCAGAAATCACGATCAGAGAAAAATCGCGGAATAAATCCGATAAAGGAAAACTGACGAACAGACTAACGAACGAGCGTTCGTTGGCTGTTTCTAATGGGCGAAGAACCGTTCGTTAAAACGATCGTTCGGACAAACGTCCGCCAAATAGAAGAACCGAGAAAACCGGCGAATCCGAAAAAACGGATCTAGGGTTCTAAAAAAAAACTGGTCGGTCTTTATAAAAAAAACCGGCGGCGGGGCGCGACGGCTACCTCCGGCGAGAGGTCCGGCGGGGCGGCGGCTTAGGGGCGGCGGCACTCGGCGGCGGCGCAGACTGCGGCGGCGGCGGCAGCTTGGCGCGGCGCGGGCGGCGGTGGTGTGGTGGGGTGTTGGGGCGGCGGGGCGGCGGTATATAAGGGCGGGGCGGGGCGGCTTGGAGGAGGGGGCAAGATGCGGCGGCGGAGAGGAGTCCGGCTCGGACTCCTAGTCCGAGTCGGCGGCGGCGGCGCTCGCGGGGAAGGCGGCGGTGGCGGCTGGCGCGGCTTGGCCTTAGGCCCAGTCGGCGCGGGAACCTTTTTTTGAATAATTTCGCCGACCGAAATAAATCCTAAATAAATAAATAAAAATCTAAAAATGCCAAAATAAATTTTCACCGTCTAAATAAAATATTTAGAACGAGATGAACATTTTCTTGGCCCTAAAATGCAATTTTGGAAAACATGCAATTTTTCTAATGCAAACAAAATTGCAATAAAATCCAAATAAAACAATTATTTGGTTTTAATATTTTTCCTCCAATATTTCAATTATCTTGGAGAAGTCATATTATCTCCTCTCATATAAAGATTACATTTGAAAACCGGGAAATCCCCAACTCTCTCTGAGGGTCCTTGAGTTTCTTAGGATTTCGAGGATCGCGAGACGAAATGCGAATAAAATATGATATGCATGGATGACTATGTATAACATTCCAAATTGAAAATTTGGGATGTTACAAACCTACCCCCCTTAAGATGAATCTCGCCCTTGAGATTCGGGTTGGCTAGAAAATAGGTGTGGGTGGTCTTTGCGAAGATCATCCTCCCGTTCTCAGGTGGCTTCATCCTCGGTATGGTGGCTCCACTGAACTTTACAAAACATGATAACCTTACTGCGGGTGACTCTGCTGGCAACTCAAGAATCTTAAATGGTTTCTCCTCATAAGTCAAACCACTGTCCAACTAAATCGCCTCCAGGGGTACTGTATCTCTTAGCGGTACATCTGCCATCTCAGCATGACACTTCTTCAGCTGTGAAACGTGAAACACGTCATGAACTCCTGACAATCCCTCGGGTAACTCCAACTTGTAGGCAACTTCTCACATCCGTTCCAAAATACGATACGGTCCTACAAATCTCGGGGCCAACTTTCCCTTAACTCCAAAACGTTTCACTCCTCGCAAGGGTGATACTCACAGATATGCTCGGTCTCCAATTTCATAGGTTACCTCCTTGCGTTTTGAGTCTGCATAACTCTTCTGCCTGGACTGAGCAATCTTCAGTCTGTCATGAATCAATTTAACCTTCTCCTCAGACTCTTTGATCAAGTCTGGTCCAAACAACTGTCGGTCTCCTACCTCGTCCCACATCAACGGTGTTCTGCACCTTCGTCCATACAGGGCTTCAAATGGGGCCATCTTCAAACTGGCTCGATAGCTATTGTTGTATGAAAACTCTGCGTATGGCAAATTGTCATCCCAACTAGATCCATAATCTAGCGCACAGGCTCTCAACATGTCCTCCAAAATTTGGTTGACTCTCTTTGTTTGTCCATCCGTCTGCGGTGAAATGCTGTACTAAACTCCAATCTCGTTCCCAAAGTCTGGTGCAACTGGTGCCAAAACTTTGAGGTAAACTGCGTTCCTCGGTCTGATACGATGGTCCTCGGAACTCCATGCAGACATACTATCCTGGACATATATATCTTGGCCAACTTTGCACTCGTATAGATGGTTTTTACTGGGATGAAGTGAGCTACTTTGGTCAAGCGATCAACTACTACCCATATGGAATCATATCCTGCTTTGGTCCTGGGCAATCCGGTGATAAAGTCCATGCCCAGTTTATCCCACTTCCATTCGGGTATCGGCATAGGCTGTAACAGTCCTGCTGGCTTCTGATGTTCTGCCTTCACACACTGACATACATCACATACGGCGACATACTCGGCAATATCCTTCTTCATACCGGTCCACCAGAAACGTTCCTTCAAATCCAGATACATTTTGGTGTTTCCGGGGTGTATCGAGTAGGGTGAGTCATGGGCCTCGTGAAGTATTAACTTCCCGATCTCCTGGTTATTGGGCACATAAACTCGTTCCTCAAATCATAGGGTATCGTGCTCATCCTCACAAAAACCTTTGGCCTTTCCTTTGCCCATCTTCTCCTTTATCTCGGCAATCTCTTTGTCATCCTTCTGAGCTTCCCGAATTTTGTCCAGCAATGTCGACTGGACCTCCATTGTTGCAATAAATCCTCTAGGAACAATCTCCAATCGAAGTTCCATGATGTCCTCTGCTAATTCCTTCGGCAGTCCCTTGCTTTCAAGGATATTAGCATAACTCTTCCGGTTCAAAGCGTCTGCTAATAACTTGCTAAACTCATCGACGTACTGAGCCACAGTACGGTTCCCATGGCGTAAGTTGCGGAACTCCTGCTTCTTCATTTGCATAGCTCCAGTGGAGACATGGGCTGTGCGGAAAGCTTGCTGAAACTGGTCCCAAGTGACATTGGCTATAGGAAAAGTGGCTGTGTAATTCTCCCACCATGAGGCTGCTGGTCCATCCAATTGATGTGCGGCAAAGCGCACTCTCTCAGCATCTGTGCAACCTGCGGTGGTCAACTCCCTTCCAATACGGCGCAGCCATTCGTCCGCAACTATGGGCTCGGTGCTACTGGAAAACACTGGCGGCTGTAACCTTAGAAAATGGGATAGGTTGTCCACGAGCGGCGGGTTGTTGTTGTTGTTGCCCCGATTCTGAACTAGCAATTTCATCAAGGTATTCTGCTGTTGGATCAACTGGGTGAGCTCCGGTGGGAAGGCAAAACCGGTGTCACGTCTCGGAGGCATCTGAGGGTTTAGATGGAAGAGATTAGAATAGAGAAGGGGGTCTAATGAGAAAACACTACCCATATGCACATGAGACAAACACAATCATTTCACTCAATCAATCAAGCAAGGGCATACAAACAATCTAGAACTATCGCACAAGTGCTCAACTACTACTAAATACATGGGGGAATACTAGTGATATATGGTAGTCATCTAGAAATTTTGATGGGTGGAAGACTCCATGACGTCTGCTCCAGCTTCGTCTTCATAGTCATCATCACTAGGATCGGAATCGGTGTCGTCGATGATGATGTAGTCCTCGGGGCGTGTCTCCTTGGGTTCTTCTTCTTCTTCTATTGGTGCTGGTCCTCCCATGAATACTCCGATCTTCTTTAGTAGGTCGCCATTCTTCTCCAGTAGTGTCTTGATTTCCTCCTCATATCCATCGCGTACAAACTTAAGTTCTTCCTCCAGTTCGATGATTCTAGTCTCCGCCTTCTTTAAGTCCATCATGTCCGCGCACATCTGGTTTTCCTGACGTCGGATGTGCTGGTTTAACTCCTGGATAAAAGCTGCAATGGATCTATCCTTCCTGGTGCTGATTACTTCCCATTGCTCGTCTCGGTGCCCACATATTTGGTAAATAGTGTCCTTAAGTTCCCTGTTGTAAACTTCTCCAATGTGTCCAATGGTAATGTGGGCTGCCATGCTCTTGCCTAGACTCCAGGTGGGTGCTTCGAAAGAAAACTCTCTGGGTTTAGAAGTTGGCGAGAACGTCCTTCCTGGAACTTGTACTTGTATCCTCCAGCGCTCCTCTTCAGGTAAAGTGGCGTTGTACGTCCCAGTGAAACTTGGTATTCCAATGTTTAGGTACCTAGTGACTTCCTTCAAGTGACGTCCAAAAGGTGTGTCTTCATCCGGTTGAGCAAACTTGTTCTTCATCTCCACCATCCTAAAGAGTAGAAAATGGAGAGGAGTTAGAAATGAGAAGAGAAGGGTGACTTAGGGTTTATCTTAGTGGTCGTGTCCTACACTCAACGTGTGCTCTGATACCATCTTGTAGTGACCCGACCTCAGATGGTCAAGTCTCCGTGCTTCAGTGTCATCCCTGGATCAGTAATGCTGACACACATAGTACTCGAAGGATTTATAACAGAGTAGCAATCACACACTTATTACATCGAATGTCTCAAGAGAGAACTTATTACAATAATATGGCTTAAGGCCATCTAATACGATAACAGCGGAAGGCTTGGAAGATAAAGTGAGTCCATCAACTCCAACGGCATAGCTGAGCTGCATGGCAACGACCTAACGAACCTTACTCGTTGTCTGAAAAGTCTGCAACATAATACGTTGCAGCCCGAAAACGGGCCAGCACATGGAATATGCTGGCAATGTAACACAATAGAGCAAGAACAGAATAATGCTATCACTACATGCATATTGGCTGGTGGAAAGCTCTATGGTTACAATTTTTGCGAAAAGCCAATTTTTCCCTACAACAAAGGAATATATTTTATTTAACTATCATGGTAGTTGAAACATCATTGAGAAGGTTCCTCCAACTCAATCCCAATTAAAGTGATTAACAACCCAACAATATTAATTAAGAGTGATGAGATACATGTGATAACCTAAGTACTAGATACTCAAGAATTGTCCATAATCGGGGACACGGCTAACCATGATTAGATTGTACACTCTGCAGAGGTTTGCACACTTTTTCCCACAAGACTCGATCGCCCCCGTTGGATTTCTCGCACTACATGGTGTTTGAGAAACGGATGACTGAGACAAAGTCTTTCAGAAACATTAACTCTCTACTCCGGACAGACCATACCAAACCTACATCCCACTACCTGCTGATCTACCTCTTCAAGAGCTTCACGTAACTTACTCAACTATGCTAGAGACCATAATAGCTTGTGGCTGCACACAGAAGTTTCTAGCATGAATCATCTCAGTTCCCTTTGAGCCTGGGTGGCGGTCCATAGGAAGATCACACGGGTACTCCGGGATTTCCAAAAAATACAGGCAACACTGGGTACTCCAGGTGCCTCAATCCACCCAGATTTTGATTAAGTTGCCACCTTAAGTTGAACCATTAATTAACAAGCTCACATCTGTCATGTATTTCACTCAAACCCAAACCACGCCTACGAGCATAGCATAGCATAGTATATATAAGCAACGCGTAGAGTAACTCCCAAGGGTTTGAATGTAACAGGGCAATAGGTTCTACCTCATCGACTACTTCCCAACCCACAAGTTAATAACACTAGTCGTCAACCCGTGCGTCCGCACGGGCTAGCTTACTTTTACATCTATTGGAAAAAAAATTAAAGGAATATTTGTTAGCTCCTTGGACATGAAATTATTTGGTACCAAACCCTACTACATGGAAGTTAAATAAATTTCCATGAAAATAAGAAGCATATAATTTCTTTTATTTATAGTGTGAGTCGAAACCTGCTATGCTTGCCAAATCCACTCTCTCAAACTTACCGGCGTTATATACCATGACATTGTGCGGAAACCTTGAATGACTCCTATAAGATCGGTTAAAAGAAGAAAGAAATTGCATTTTGAAGATTCAGAAAGAATGTATAGAAGTTAAAAAATGGTTTATATTAAAAATGTGTGCATTACTTTTATCTACAATGCGTTCTTTTAGATCCACACATTATTATTTTGTCTAACCCAGAAATAAAAATATTTTTTAATATGTAGTGGACACTAATATTTACAATAAATCAGGTTTATTTTACATAACACTTCCTAGGAGCATTTCTAAGAAATCCTGACCGGTACAAACTATTCATTGTTTTTATACGCTTCAAAGAAACATAGTTTTACATGATTTTAATAATCCATGTGTTTTCTCTTCCCTGTGTTTTTACTACTACAAATATAAGAGGTCCTATATTTAGTTAACACTGTAAGGTTACTTGAATGAAGACTTAAAGCTAGGTATAATCGCCTAAAAAATGAGCTCCATGGCTCAGCCTAACCATTGAATTATGACATGCCCAAATAACTGATATGATGTGCATTAACTGGGTGACGTGTAGAGAACCAAAAATCAGTAAATATATAAGACATGGATTAGAAGGAAGAAAAAGAATAAGGTCTAATTACACAATATTTATAAATTGTGACAAAGTAAAACAATAATAGAAATGGATGCATTGTTACAGAACATATCTGAGTGAACACAACAATCAAGCGCAACTTGTAGGTAGCCAGTATGCATATGCAAAACAATGATGGAAAGGCAATGACATTCGACATCCAGACAAATGTTGCAATCAATAAATAATTTTATGCACATTTGTAATGAAAGTGCATGCCGGTGAGATCTGGACAAAAGGATCACGACGCATTGCATAGGGAGCAATGGACCTGACATGAAGTAGAAACCAACATTTAATTAAGCCTTACGCACATAATTCCATCGGTTACATACAACAATTTCAATGGTGACCTAGCCACTCTCGTTATTAGTGTCAATCAAATCATTATAATTTGTGATTTCCTCCCAATATTTATTATTTTCACGCTACCATCACTGATGAATCTAAAACTAAATCACGTCATAAAGTCCAAATCCCTGGCAAGTTCAAATGAATGCCCTTCAGTATACTCGTTAAGGGATAAAACAGACACAAATTTCCATAAGATTTACCTGCAAAAAAATTTCCTTCAGATTTTACAGGCAGCAATGCAAAACAACAATATATCACTCAATACATCAAAGAAGTATAAGTGTGCCTATAAGCTCAAATATAAATATGGAAGAAACTGTTAGTGTATGAAGATTTATACTTTGCTTATGTTGCCTGGAAGATATATACCATGCACAATCTAGGATGTATATGTGCAGATGTAGCAAGTGTCAGCCACAGAATAGCGATCTGAATAATAATTGGAAACTTATTACGCTTTTATAAATCTATTCATGGCTTTAAATTCTTTACTGAAGCAGTTGGTTACATTGATTATCTTGGAAAGAAAGAACGAAGCGAAATAACCTTTTTTATAGAATAATAAAAGAGAAAGAGCTTATGGACGGACAATATTACCAACTTTAGCAAAAAAAACAGTCCCAGTTCAACACGTATTGTCATTATAGAAATATACATAACCATGAGGCATGCATACGTGACCCCCAGTTTCATCCATAAACAAACTACAGTCGATAAAATCATACATATATTGAGGAGTACCTGCAGTAGTGGCAAATTTCAACCACATCAGTGGACACAGATGGTGTCATACCTGGACAAACAGGGTTGTTGTTGCTATGTTTCTCTTGCAATAGGGGATCAACCATAGCAGCACTGCAGCAGTCACAAAAAATAATTCTGGTCTCCGGCAGCCAATTGTATTTAACCATGCGGTCACCTTGTGCTCCCAGCCTCAATCATTTTTCCAGATAAATGCAGGAAACGGATCAAATGCAAAAGAATATAACATAATGTAATTGTATGTTGGTCCGACGACTGGGAAGTGGCTGCCATATTACTTGATTGCGTTAAGCGCTGGACGCTCTAGCCGGACGCCAGGACCCTGGCAGCCCTATGGCTGGTGGAAGCACCTAAATCTGCTCGCTCGTGTGCACAATCTGCAATGGAGTTGTTCACGTACACAAAGATAGGGGATAGGAAAACATGAAGTAGCCAGGGTAAGGGAGGAGAACTGAAGGACAAACGCACCGGTGTCGGTTTCATGCAGGGCTGTGGCGCCATGATGTCTTGAGCTACTTGATTCTTTGCTGATGAGATCCTTCAGGAAGCTAGCATATAGTTTGTCCAGCGAGATGTCTATGTATAAGGCTGCTCGATTGACCGAAACATGGCAACACGGATGTACACAACCTCCATGATCGAACATGCACAACTGGAAAAACAATGGAGGTCAATACAACCGAAAATCATATTAGATCATGGAAGAGAAAAGAGGTGGGGGGACGATGTGCTACCTGTGGTGGCAGAATCTCAAGCGAAGAGCGAATTTGATAGAACTCGAGAGGACAGCCGCGGCCTACCATGGCGTTGGAGGGAGGATATCTATTACTTTGGGCCCATCAGCTCCTTGCTGCAGGTACATATCGAGCCCTCATCTCATCTCCATCTGCTTAGCCGTACTGCTCCTCCCAGGAACTCAGGCAAGAAGAACGTCGGGAGGGGCGTTATTTGGACTGAGAAGCGGCAGCGCTGATGGGTCATAACGTGGAGAGGAAACGTCGCAATAGTTGCCGGATGAGGAGATGGCTGGAACGGAATTGATGGAGAAGTGGAGGAGAAGGCTTGAGCGAGAGAGTCGCCATTGATTCTAATGGACTATCACGATGGCAAAAGTAGAGGCGCCAGGGGGAGATGGTCTTCCTATTCCTGGAGAGATAAGAGACGGCCACCAATAAATTATAGGGATCTTGGAGAGTAGATAGAGATTTTTTTCTTTAACCGAAGAGATAGAGAATGCTTTAATTAGAGAAGGAATAAACGGTGGAGCAGTAGTACGGGTCGTATCTTTGCTGGATTCTATTGTTACAACCGATTGTGGGCCTTCAAGTTTTTTATTAAGCTAGGAATTATATCGGTGGATCTACACCGTAATAACTTGGTCCCATCAGATTAACGGCTCCTAATTACTGATTAACGTGGTAATTTTTTGGGAGTCTGTAATTAGTATAGGTATATAAGATAGATAGATAGATCCTAATCATGGAATGTTTGAGAATTGAGACTAATGCATAAAAATTGGGTGATAAAAGGGATATGATCAAAGTGTTACTTGCCTTGCTGATGATCTGCGAAACCTAGGGACTCGTAGTAGCACGCTTCGCACTCCGGGTGTTCTATCGCAAGTAAACAATAGCATACATAAGTAACAAGTAATGATGCACAAGAAAAACTCAAACAAAAGAGGTTGACCAGAAATTTCAACTTAAGAACTCCGGTTCGCAAAAAGAATCAAATCAAATGGAGCAACGAAACTCAAACGGCGAAAGAAAGAAGCTTCGTTTACTAATCTGAAACTAGGTCAAATTTTACAGTAGAGAAAACTTGTTTGAGTTGGTTAAGCGGAAAGAGGGTTTCGAGACGAAACTCCAGGCGCTTGAATCGCCTGATTCCGACTAACGAGCGAAAAGAAAAACAGAAACTAAGATCGGATCAGAAATCACGATCAGAGAAAAATCGCGGAATAAATCCGATAAAAGAAAACTGACGAACAGACTAACGAACGAGCGTTCGTTGGCTATTTCTAACGGGCGAAGAACCGTTCATTAAAATGATCGTTCGGACGAACGTCCGCCAAATAGAAGAACCGAGAAAAACCGGCGAATCCGAAAAAACGGATCTAGGGTTTAAAAAAACCGGTCGGTCTTTATAAAAAAACCGACGGTGGGGCGCGGCGGCTACCTCCGGCGAGAGGTCCGGTGGGGCGGCGGCTTAGGGGCGGCGGCGCTCGGCGGCGGCGGTAGCTTGGCGCGGCGCGGGCGGCGGTGGTGTGGTGGGGTGTTGGGGCGGCGGGGCGGCGGTATATAAGGGCAGGGCGGGGCGGCTTGGAGGAGGGGGCAAGACGCGGCGGCGGAGAGGAGTCCGGCTCGGACTCTTAGTCCGAGTCGGCGGCGGCGGCGCTCGCGGGGAAGGCGGCTGTGGCGGCCTGGCGCGGCTTGGCCTTAGGCCCAGTCGGCGCGGGAACTTTTTTTTTAATAATTTCACCAACCGAAATAAATCCTAAAAAAAATCTAAAAATGCCAAAATAAATTTTCACCGTCTAAATAAAATATTTAGAACGAGATGAAAATTTTCTTGGCCCTAAAATGCAATTTTGGAAAACGTGCAATTTTTCTAATGCAAACAAAATTGCAATAAAATCCAAATAAAACAATTATTTGGTTTTAATATTTTTCCTCCAATATTTCAATTATCTTGGAGAAGTCGTATTATCTCCTCTCATATATTTTAGTGTGAAATATTTTTGGAGAGAAAATAATTAAAACCAAAAATCCTCGTTTTCAAGATTTGATAAAGATCAAATTTGAAAACCGGGAAATCCCCAACTCTCTCCGAGGGTCCTTGAGTTGCTTAGGATTTCGAGGATCGCGAGACGAAATGCGAATAAAATATGATATGCATGGATGACTATGTATAACATTCCAAATTGAAAATTTGGGATGTTACAACGACGCCAGCGCGCGCTCGACCTCGGCGTTGAAGTAGTCAGGGCAATTCACGTCGGGCAGCGGGGGGACGGGGACGCCCCCGGCGCTGAGTCTCCACACTGTTGGGGAACGCAGTAATTCAAAAAAAATCCTACGATCACGCAAGATCTATCTAGGTGATGCATAGCAACGAATGGGGAGAGTGTGTCCACGTACCCTCGTAGACCGAAAGCGGAAGCGTTTAGTAACGCGGTTGATGTAGTCGAACGTCTTCGCGGTTCAACCGATCCAAGCACCGAACGTACGACACCTCCGTGTTCAGCACACGTTCAGCTGGATGACGTCCCTCAAGCTCTTGATCCAGTTGAGGACGAGGGAGAGTTTCGTCAGCACGACCGCGTGTTAACGGTGAGGATGAAGCTACCAGCGCAGGGCTTCGCCTAAGCACTACAACGATATGATCGAGGTGTGTAACTGTGGAGGAGGGCACCGCACACGGGTAAGAGAAGACTTGGTGTGTATTCGGGGTGCCCCCTGCCCACGTATATAAAGGAGGGAGGGAGAGAGGGCGGCCTCCTAGGGGCGCGCCAATAGTATGGAGTCCTACTAGGACTTCCAAGTCCTAGTAGGAATCACTTTCCTTTTCGGAGTAGGAGAGAAGGAAAGAGGGAAAGAGAGAGGGAGTAGGAAAAGGCAAGGGGGGCGCCGCCCCTTCCCCTAGTCCAATTCGGATCCATGGGGGGGGGGCGCACGCCACCTCTCCTTGGCCTGCCTCCTCTTTTCCCGTATCGCCCAATAAGGCCCATTACTTCTCCCGGTGAATTCTCGTAACTCCCCGGTACTTCAAAAAATACCCGAATCACTCGGAGCCTTTCCGATGTCCTAATATAGCCTTCCAATATATGAATCTTTACCTCTTGATCATTTCGAGACTCCTCGTCATGTACGTGATTTCATCCGGGACTCCGAACAAACTTCAGTCATCAAATCACATAACTCATAATACAAATCGTCATCGAACGTTAAGCGTGCGGACCCTATGGGTTTGAGAACTATGTAGACATGACCGAGACACATCTCCGGTGAATAACCAATAGTGGAACCTGGATGCTCATATTGGCTCCTTCATAGTCTACGAAGATCTTTATCGGTCAAACCACATAACAACATACGTCATTCCTTTTGTCATCGGTATGTTACTTGCCCGAGATTCGATTATCGATATCCTCATACCTAGTTCAATCTCGTTACCTGCAAGTCTCTTTACTCATTCCGTAATGCACCTTCCTGTAACTTACTCATTAGTCACATTGCTTGCAAGGCTCATAGTGATGTGCATTACCGAGAGGGCCCAGAGATGTCCCTCCGATACACGGAGTGACAAATCCTAATCTCGATCTATGCCAACTCAAAAAACACCATCAGAGACACATGTAGAGCATCTTTATAATCACCTAGTTACGTTGTGACGTTTGATAGCACATAAGGTGTTCCTCCGGTATTCAGGAGTAGCATAATCTCATAGTTAGAGGAACATGTATAAGTCATGAAGAAAGCAATAGTAATAAAACTAAACGATCATAATGCTAAGCTAACGGATGTGTCTTGTCCATCACATCATTCTCTAATGATGTGATCATGTTCATCAAATGACAACACATGTCTATGGATAGGAAACTTAACCATCTTTGATTAACGAGCTAGTCAAGTAGAGGCTTACTAGGGACACTCATTTTTGTCTATGTATTCACACATGCACTAAGTTTCTGGTTAATACAATTCTAGCATGGATAATAAACATTTATCATGATATAAAGAAATATAAATAACAACTTTATTATTGCCTCTAGGGCATATTTCCTTCATCCACCGCCCCCCGCGCGCGCATGTCGGGAGGCGCCAGGATGTTGGCTTCATGCAGAAGGTGGGCTTCCCACTCGTGTAGCGAGCGGCGACCGAAGCCATTGGCCGCCGCCCCATGGCCGGGGAACCTCTCGCCCATCGTCTACGGCGGTTGTGAACGGGGGAGAGAGAAAAGAGTTCTTCGGCGGCGGCTATGCACGGGGAGGGGGGCTGCGGGCGGGTGCGTCCACCGGCGAGGGAGGTGCTGCTTTATATAGAGGCTGGGGTGCGGCGTTGTGTATACGCGTGGCAAGGAGGGGGCGCGTCGCCGCACCGCGCCGCCCGTGAGGAATCAATGGAAGGCTGATCGCGCGACAACCTTGACATTGATTCCCCGTGAGAAACCGAGGCGTTGTAAGAACGACGAGGCGAGGGTCGCTGACTCGGCGGGCCCGCTGTTCGTTCCCACCACAATCGGATTCCCCGGCGGCCCCAGGCGACCCCAGTGCACCGGGTTCGGCCTAGGTTTTCCTGCACCAATTTCGGCCCAAACCGGCAAAAAATGGGCTCCTAGGGGCGACTGGGCCGTTTTTTGGGGGTCGGTGCTAAAAAATGGCCTGGGGGGGGTCTGTTGGGGGGCGCGGCTGGAGATGCTCCTACCATGGGCTTGTTGATTCTCAATCCTATATATGTATGATACAAGGTCTTTTGACACCTAATAATGTCGGTGGTCGAGAAATGTTTCAAAGCATGAGGCAAATGGGCGTGTGTTTTTCTCAAGGTGGTTTTACATTCCTTTTTGCATGTGTGAAAAAAGGTGACATGCAAATGAATATCATATTTTGAACATGTCGAGGAAGCGATTACGAACCATAGATAGCCAAACAATCAAAGTACTGTGATGAGTATTATTGTTTAAGTAAGCATAAATGATTGTGGCAACCAAGACCAGATAATTATTGCATAGTATTTTTAAGAAAACTTTGATTTGAGGCCAAAATCCACTGAAATTTTCCTTCACACATGGGATAGTGTTAACGCATTCCTTTTGTATACATAGCTTTGTATAGGCATATGATCACCTACCAGATATGTACTGATTCGGTCAGGGATCTTCTTGATCTTCCTTGATGATCAAGCATTGTAATCTATATAAGTGGATATGTAGCCGCCCCATGAGAGGCGTGCATAACACAAACATACGAGTTTACTTGGTATTAGAGCGACCTCTCGTACACCCGACGCCCTCCACCCCCTATCCGGCCGCCACCCAGCCTAGCCCCATCTCGACCGCTCCAGGCACCGTGGCTGCCACCAGCTCCTCCCTCACCTCCCCCTCCCTGCCCGCCACCATCAACGCCACCTCCGGCGCCCTTGTCACCGCTGCCATGCCTGCCTCCATCTCCTCTGCAATCCAGGTCGCCAGCGTGCGCACACATGTTCCCGTGACGCTCGACCTGCAGGCGTCCAACTTCACCAAGTGGCGGATGTTCGTCCGCGTCCTCCTTGGCAAGTACGATTTGCTTCCTCACGTCAACATCGTCACTGCCGCGGCGGACCGCACGCCGGATTGGAATCGCGAGGACTATGTCGTCCGGTCATGGCTCTACGGGTCAATCTCCGACGAGATCCTCGACATCATCATGGCCGAGGACCAGATGGCGCAGGAGGCGTGGACGCTCATCACCAACCTCTTCCTCGACAATCAGATGACCCATGCCGTCTACCTCAAGGCGGAGTTCCGTGGTCTTGTGCAAGGCGACCTCTCCATCACCGCCTACTGCCATCACCTCAAGGCTCTCTCGGATGCCCTCGGCGACGTCGGCACCCCCGTCTCCGACCAGACCCTTGTCCTCAACTGCCTCCATGGACTCAACCCGCGCTTCTCCGACATCACCACCATTGTCACCATGCAGAGCCCCCTGCCATCGTTCACCCAGACGCTCTCCCTTCTCACTCTGCGCGAGACCCAGCTTACGAACTCCTCGGCAGTGGGCAACCAGACCGCCCTCTACAGCGGTGGCCCGTCCCACGGCGCTGGCGGCTCCCTTGGCGCTGGCGGCCACCATGGCGCTGGTAGCTCCAACTCCTCTGGTCAGTACCATGGTGATGCTAACCGGAACAACTCCAGCGGCAACCGCAATGGTGGCAATTGGCACAAGAAGAAGAACGGAAAAAATAACAACAACAACAATGGCGGCTCTTCTAGCGGTTACCGACCCGGCGTCGCTCCCTCCTCTGTTGGCCCGTGGGTTTGCTTCAACCCTCTCACGGGTCAGCAGCTGCAGGAGTCCCCAATGGCTAGGCAGAACACCGGGGCCGGCCTCCTACGCCCACGACCCCCGGCGCTCCCGCCGGCGCAAGCTTTCACCTCGCTGGCTCCTCTCCATGGACAAGCGTTCGGCACCAACCCATCGCCGATTCCCGGCTATGGCGGCGCTCCATCTCGGGACTGCACCGCGCTGATGGCCGCCATCAACAACGCCGCCACCCCTCGACCATTGGCGAGTGGGTCATGGATTCCGGCTCCACGGCGCATATGGCCTCCAACCCCGGTATGCTCCACCACCTAGCTCCTTCTAATTCTTCTTCTATTGTTACCGTGGGCAACGGCTCCACCTTGCCCATATCACACATTGGTCACACGTCCATACCCACTTCCGCATGCACACTCTTGCTTAGCAATGTCCTACTTGTTCCTCACTGTCACATCCCTAGCTTATGGTGCTGCCTAGTGTTTGCATCTTGTTTGCATCATGTTTAACTTTCATGGAAATTTGAAATGGGGATGTTCAAACCCTAGCATCAAAAGGAATTCAAATAGGTTCAACCAAAATATTTTTCAGTGATTTCAAAATGCCCTTTAAAAATGTTCATCATTTCTGGATCAAGGTGGAAGCATCTACCAAAAATGGTTCACATTTTTGCAGGACATATTTAGACTCTCAATTAATTCAAACATATTTGAATTGGAGCTATTTACATGCTATATATATTTTAGATGCTCCAAAAATGTTGGAAATTGTTAAAGGTCACTGGAATAATTCAGAAAGCACCCATAATTGTTTCCAGGATTTTATGAAATGGTTTAGTATTATTACTAAATCAAAACAAATAGCAAATAAATAGAAAACATAAACAATTTAAATTAGAAAACAGAGAGAGAGAGTTACCTAGGCCGGCCTACCTGTTCTGGCACTGTAGCGGCCCAGCCCACCGAGGGCAGTGTTGGGGAAAGTAGTAATTTCAAAATTTTCCTACGCACACGCAAGATCATGGTGATGCATAGCAACGAGAGGGGAGAGTGTTGTCCACGTACCCTCGTAGACCGTAAGCGGAAGCGTTAGCACAACGCGGTTGATGTAGTCGTACGTCTTCATGATCCGACCGATCAAGTACTGACCGTACGGCACCTCCGAGTTCAGCACACGTTCAGCCCGATGACGTCCCTCGAACTCCGATCCAGCCGAGTGTTGAGGGAGAGTTTCGTCAGCATGACGGCATGGTGACGATGTTGATGTTCTACCGACGCATGGCTTCACCTAAGCACCACTACAGTATTATCGAGGTGGACTATGGTGGAGGGGGGCACCGCACATGGCTAAGAGACGATCAACTTGTGTGTCTAGAGATGCCCCCTGCCCCTGTATATAAAGGAGCAAGGGGGAGGCGGCCGGCCTACGAGAAGGGCGCGCCAAGGGGGGAGTCCTACTCCTACCGGGAGTAGGACTCCTCCTTTCCTTGTTAGAGTAGGAGAGAAGGAAAGAGGGGGAGAGGAACAAGGAAAAGTGGGCTACACCCCTTGTCCAATTCGGACCAGAGGGGGGGGCGCCTCCTTCCTTTTGGCCTCTCTCCTCTATTCCCGTATGGCGCAATAAGGCCCATATACTCCCCGACGAATTCCCGTAACTCTCCGGTACTCCGAAAAATACCCGAATCACTCGGAACCTTTCCGATGTCCGAATATAGTCGTCCAATATATCGATCTTTACGTCTCGACCATTTCGAGACTCCTCGTCATGTCCCCGATCTCATCCGGGACTCCGAACTCCTTCGGTACATCAAAACACATAAACTCATAATATAACCGTCATCGAACTTTAAGCGTGCGGACCCTACGGGTTCGAGAACTGTGTAGACATGACTGAGACACGTCTCCAGTCAATAACCAATAGCGGAACCTGGATGCTCATATTGGCTCCTACATATTCTACGAAGATCTTTATCGGTCAAACCGCATAACAACATACGTTGTTCCCTTTGTCATCGGTATGTTACTTGCCCGAGATTCGATCGTCGGTATCTCAATACCTAGTTCAATCTCATTACCGGCAAGTCTCTTTACTCGTTCCGTAATACATCATCCCGCAACTAACTCATTAGTTGCAATGCTTGCAAGGCTTATAGTGATGTGCATTACCGAGTGGGCCCAGAGATACCTCTCCGACAATCGGAGTGACAAATCCTAATCTCGAAATACGCCAACCCAACAAGTACCTTCGGAGACACCTGTAGAGCACCTTTATAATCACCCAGTTATGTTGTGACGTTTGGTGGCACACAAAGTGTTCCTCCGGTAAACGGGAGTTGCATAATCTCATAGTCATAGGAACATGTATAAGTCATGAAGAAAGCAATAGCAACAAACTAAACGATCAAGTGCTAAGCTAATGGAATGGGTCAAGTCAATCACATCATTCTCCTAATGATGTGATCCCGTTAATCAAATGACAACTCTTTGTCTATGGCTAGGAAACATAACCATCTTTGATCAACGAGCTAGTCAAGTAGAGGTATACTAGTGACACTCTGTTTGTCTATGTATTCACACATGTATTATGTTTCCGGTTAATACAATTCTAGCATGAATAATAAACATTTATCATGATATAAGGAAATAAATAATAACTTTATTATTGCCTCTAGGGCATATTTCCTTCAGTCTCCCACTTGCACTAGAGTCAATAATCTAGATCACATCGCCATGTGATTTAACATCAATAGTTCACGTATTTATGTGGTTAACATCCATAGTTCACATCGACATGTGACCAAAACCCAAAGGGTTTACTAGAGTCAGTAATCTAGTTCACATCGCTATGTGTTTAACACCCAAAGAGTACTAAGGTGTGATCATGTTTTGCTTGTGAGATAATTTTAGACAACGGGTCTGTCACATTCAGATCCGTAAGTATTTTGCAAAGTTCTATGTCTACAAAGCTCTGCATGGAGCTACTCTAGCTAATAGCTCCCACTTTCAATATGTATCTAGATCGAGACTTAGAGTCATCCAGATCGGTGTCAAAGCTTGCATCGACGTAACTCTTTACGACGAACTCTTTTATCACCTCCATAATCAAGAAATATTTCCTTAGTCCTCTAAGGATAATTTTGACTGCTGTCCAGTGATCTACTCCTAGATCACTATTGTACTCCCTTGCCAAAAAAACAGTGTAGGGTATACAATAGATCTGGCACACAGCATGGCATACTTTATAGAACCTATGGCTGAGGCATAGGGAATGACTTTCATTCTCTTTCTATCTTCTGCCGTGGTCGGGCTTTGAGTCTTACTCAATTTCACACCTTGTAACACAGGCAAGAACTCTTTCTTTGACTGTTCCATTTTGAACTACTTCAAAATTTGTCAAGGTATGTACTCATTGAAAAAACTTATCAAGCGTCTTGATCTATCTCTATAGATCTTGATGCTCAATATGTAAGCAGCTTCACCGTGGTCTTTCTTTGAAAAACTCCTTTCAAACACTCCTTTATGCTTTGCAGAATAATTCTACATTCTTTCCGATCAATAATATGTCATTCACATATACTTATCAGAAATGCGGTAGTGCTCCCACTCACTTTCTTGTAAATACAGGCTTCACCGCAAGTCTGTATAAAACTATATGCTTTGATCAACTTATCAAAGCGTATATTCCAACTCCGAGATGCTTGCACCAGGCCATAGAGGGATCGCTGGAGCTTGCATATTTTGTTAGCACCTTTAGGATTGACAAAACCTTCTGGTTGCATCATATACAACTCTCTCTTTAATAAATCCTTTAAGGAATGTAGTTTTGTTTATCCATTTGCCAGATTTCATAAAATGCGGCAATTTGCTAACATGATTCAGACAGACTTAAGCATCGCTACGAGTGAGAAAATCTCATCATAGTCAACACCTTGAACTTTGTCAAAAACCTTTTTCGACAAGTCTAGCTTTGTAGATAGTAACACTACTATCAGCGTCCGTCTTCCTCTTGAAGATCCATTTATTTTCTATGGCTTGGCGATCAACGGGCAAGTCAACCAAAGTCCACACTTTGTTCTCATACATGGATCCCATCTCAGATTTCATGGCCTCAAGCCATTTCGCGGAATCTGGGCTCATCATCGCTTCCTCATAGTTCGTAGGTTTGTCATGGTCAATTAACATGATCTCTAGAACAGGATTACCGTACCACTCTGGTGCGGATCACACTCTGGTTGAACTTACGAGGTTCGGTAGTAACTTGATCTGAAGTTACATGATCATCATCATTAGCTTCCTCACTAATTGGTGTAGGAGTCACAGGAATAGATTTCTGTGATGAACTACTTTCCAATAAGGGAGCAGGTACAGTTACCTCATCAAGTTCTACTTTCCTCCCACTCACTTCTTTCGAGAGAAACTCCTTCTCTAGAAAGGATCCATTCTCAGCAATGAATATCTTGCCTTGGGATCTGTGATAGAAGGTGTACCCAACATTTTCTTTTGGGTATCCTATGAAGACGCACTTCTCCGATTTGAGTTTGAGCTTATCAGGTTGAAACTTTTTCACATAAGCATTGCAACCTCAAACTTTAAGAAACAACAGCTTAGGTTTCTTGCCAAACCATAGTTCATACGGTGTCGTCTCAACGGATTTAGATGGTGCCCTATTTAACGTGAATGTAGCTGTCTCTAATGCATAACCCCAAAACGATAGCGGTAAATCAGTAAGAGACGTCATAGATCGCACCATATCTAATAAAGCACGGTTACGACGTTCGGACACACCATTACACTGTGGTGTTCCAGGTGGCGTGAGTAGTGAAACTATTTCACATTGTTTTAACTGAAGGCCAAACTCGTAACTCAAATATTTTACTTCTGCGATCATATCGTAGAAACTTTTATTTTGTTACGATGATTCTCCACTTCACTCTGAAATTCTTTGAACTTTTCAAATGTTTCAGACTTGTGTTTCATCAAGTAGATATACTCATATCTGCTCAAATCATCTGTGAAGATCAGAAAATAATGATACCTGCCGCGAGCTTCCAATATTCATCGGACCACATACATCAGTATGTATGATTTCCAACAAATCTGTTGCTTGCTCCATTGTTCCGGAGAACGGAGTCTTAGTCATCTTGCCCATGAGGCATGGTTCGCAAGCATCAAGTGATTCATAATCAAGTGATTCCAAAAGTCCATCAGCATGGAGTTTCTTCATGCGCTTTACACCAATATGACCTAAACGGCAGTGCCACAATAAGTTGCACTATCATTATTAACTTTGCATCTTTTTGTTTCAATATTACGAATATGTGTATTACTACGATCGAGATCCAACGAACCATTTTCATTGGGTGTGTAACCATATATGTAAATAGAACAACAATTTATTCTCTTACTTAAATGAATAACCGTATTGCAATAAACATGATCAAATCATATTCATGCTCAATGCAAACACCAAATAACACTTATTTAGGTTGAACACTAATCCTGAAAGTATAGAGAGTGTGCGATGATGATCATATCAAACTTGGAACCACTTCCAACACACATCGTCACTTTCACCCTTAACTAGTCTCTGTTCATTCTGCAACTCCCGTTTCGAGTTACTACTCTTAGCAACTGAACCAGTATCAAATACCGGGGGGTTGCTACGAACACTAGTAAAATACACATCAATAATCTATATATATCAAATATACCTTTGTTCACTTTGCCATCCTTCTTATCCGCCAAATACTTGGGGCAGTTCTGCTTCTAGTGACCAGTCCCTTTGTAGTAGAAGCACTCAGTCTCAGGCTTAGGTCCAGACTTGGGCTTCTTCGCTTGAGCGGCAACTTGCTTGCCGTTCTTCTTGAAGTTCCCCTTCTTCCCTTTGCCCCTTTTCTTGAAACTAGTGGTCTTTGTCAACCATCAACACTTGATGCTTTTCTTGATTTCTACCTTCATCGATTTCAACATCACCAAGAGCTTGGGAATTACTTTTGTCATCCCTTGCATATTATAGTTCATCACTAAGTTCTAGTAACTCAGTGATAGTGACTAGAGAACTTTGTCAATTACTCTCATATATGGAAGATTAACTCCCACTTGATTCAAGCAATTGTAGTACTCAGACAATCTGAGCACATGCTCACTGGTTGAGCTATTCTCCTCCATCTTGTAGGCAAAGTACTGTCAGAGGTCTCATACCTCTCGACACGGGCATGAGTATGAAATACCAATTTCAACTCTTGGAACATCTTATATGCTCCATGGCGTTCAAAAACATCTTTGAAGCCCCGATTCTAAGCCGTTAAGCATGGTGCACTAAACTATCAAGTAGTCATCATATTGAGCTAGCCAAACGTTCATAACGTCTGCATCTGCTCCTGCAATAGGTCTGTCACCTAGCGGTGCATCAAGGACATAATTCTTCTGTGCAGCAATGAGGATAATCCTCAGATCATGGATCTAATCCGCATCATTGCTACTAAATTTTTTCAACTTAGTTTTCTCTAGGAACATATCAAAAATAAAACACAGGAGCTAAACGCGAGCTATTGATCTACAACATAGATATGCTAATACTATCAAGACTAAGTTCATGATAAATTAAAGTTCAATTAATCAAATTACTTAAGAACTCCCACTTAGATAGACATCCCTCTAATCATCTAAGTGATCACGTGATCCAAATCAACTAAACCATAACCGATCATCACGTGAAATGGAGTAGCTTTCAATGGTGAACATCATTATGTTGATCATATCTACTATATGATTCACGCTCGACCTTTCGGTCTCAGTGTTCCGAGGCCATATCTGCATATGCTAGGCTCGTCAAGTTTAACCTGAGTATTCCGCGTGTGCAACTGTTTTGCACCCGTTGTAGATGGACGTAGAGCTTATCACACCCGATCATCACGTGGTGTCTGGGCACGACGAACTTTGGCAACGGTGCATACTCAGGGAGAACACTTTTATCTTGAAATTTAGTGAGAGATCATCTTATAATGCTACCGTCAATCAGAGCAAGATAAGATGCATAAAAGATAAACATCACATGCAATCAATATAAGTGATATGATATGGCCATCATCATCTTGTTCTTGTGATCTCCATCTCCGAAGCACCGTCATGATCACCATCGTCACTGGCGCGACACCTTGATCACCATCGTAGCATCGTTGTCGTCTCGCCAATCTTATGCTTCCACGACTATCGCTACCACTTAGTGATAAAGTAAAGCATTACAGCGCAATTGCATTGCATACAATAAAGCGACAACCATATGGCTCCTGCCAGTTGCCGATAACTCGGTTACAGAACATGATCATCTCATACAATAAAATTTAGCATCATGTCTTGACCATATCACATCACAACATGCCCTGCAAAAGTGAAGGAAATATGCCCTAGAGGCAATAATAAAGTTATTATTTATTTCCTTATAATCATGGTAAATGTTTATTATTCATGCTGGAATTGTATTAACCGGAAACATAATACATGTGTGAATACATATACAAACAAAGTGTCACTAGTATGACTCTACTTGACTAGCTCATTAATCAAAGATGGTTATGTTTCCTAACCATGAACAATGAGTTGTTATTTGATTAACGAGGTCAAATCATTAGTTGAATGATCTGATTGACATGACCCATTCCATTAGCTTAGCACCCGATCGTTTAGTATGTTGCTATTGCTTTCTTCATGACTTATACATGTTCCTATGACTATGAGATTATGCAACTCCCGTTTGTCGGAGGAACACTTTGGGTGCTACCAAACATCACAACGTAACTGGGTGATTATAAAGGAGCATTACAGGTGTCTCCAAAGGTAGATGTTGGGTTGGCGTATTTCGAGATTAGGATTTGTCACTCCGATTGTCGGAGAGGTATCTCTGGGCCCTCTCGGTAATACACATCACATAAGCCTTGCAAGAATTACAACTAATATGTTAGTTGTGAGATGATGTATTACGGAACGAGTAAAGAGTCTTGCCGGTAACGATATTGAACTAGATATTGGATACCGACGATCGAATCTCGGGTAAGTAACACACCGATGACAAAGGGAACAACGTATGTTGTTATGCGGTCTGACCGATAAAGATCTTCGTAGAATATGTAGGAGACAATATGGGCATCCAGGTCCCGCTATTGGTTATTGACCGGAGACGTGTCTCGGTCATGTCTACATTGTTCTCGAACCGGTACTCCGAAAAATGGGCAGCCCTTTCACCTTTCCACTAAGGCCCATATACTCCCCGACGAATTCTCGTAACTCTCCGGTACTCCGAAAAATACCCGAATCACTCAGAACCTTTCCGATGTCCGAATATAGTCGTCCAATATATCGATCTTTACGTCTCGACCATTTCGAGACTCCTCGTCATGTCCCCGATCTCATCCGGGACTCCGAACTCCTTCGGTACATCAAAACACATAAACTCATAATATAACCGTCATCAAAACACATAAACTCATGACCGAGACACGTCTCCGGTCAATAACCAATAGCGGAACCTGGATGCTCATATTGGTTCCTACATATTCTACGAAGATCTTTATCGGTCAAACCGCATAACAACATACGTTGTTCCCTTTGTCATCGGTATGTTACTTGCCCGAGATTTGATCATCGGTATCTCAATACCTAGTTCAATCTCATTACCGGCAAGTATCTTTACTCGTTCCGTAATACATCATCCCGCAACTAACTCAGTAGTTGCAATGCTTGCAAGGCTTATAGTGATGTGCATTACCGAGTGGGCCCAGAGATACCTCTCCGACAATCAGAGTGACAAATCCTAATCTCGAAATACGCCAACCCAACAAGTACCTTCGGAGACACCTGTAGAGCACCTTTATAATCACCCAGTTATGTTGTGACGTTTGGTGGCACACAAAGTGTTCCTCCGGTAAACGGGAGTTGCATAATCTCATAGTCATAGGAACATGTATAAGTCATGAAGAAAGCAATAGCAACAAACTAAACGATCAAGTGCTAAGCTAATGGAATGGGTCAAGTCAATCACATCATTCTCCTAATGATGTGATCCCGTTAATCAAATGACAACTCTTTGTCTATGGTTAGGAAACATAACCATCTTTGATCAACGAGCTAGTCAAATAGAGGCATACTAGTGACACTCTGTTTGTCTATGTATTCACACATGCATCATGTTTCCGGTTAATACAATTCTAGCATGAATAATAAACATTTATCATGATATAAGGAAATAAATAATAACTTTATCATTGCCTCTAGGGCATATTTCCTTCAGGCAGAGCCGTCTTCTTCCTCCTGCCAGTAGGCAGAGGGGAAGCGTGGCGCGCGCGGGTGCGTTCCCGGCCACCTCCTGCTTGCCTCCCTCGACCTGATCCGTGCCCGGAGACGCCCGACGCCTCCCCTCTCTCCTCTCCCTCACTCTCTGCTCTCTCCTTTGCTCTCTAGTCCCTTCCACGAGCGCGACCTAATGCATCCGTCGCCGCCGACGAGCTCCCCCACGGCCACAGCCATCTCCGAGCCTCTCCGACGCACCCCTGAGCTCTGCCGTGACGCCCCGGTCCTCCCCGCCGAGCCACATGACGCCGGACGCCCTGGAGCGCCGTCGTTGACGCCATCTTCGCCCTCTGCACCGACGGCTGTGGTCGGCCGATTCGTCATCACCAGGCCATCCCTGAGCACGCTGAGATCACCGACGACCCCGCCGTGAGCTCCTCTACGGCCGCGCAAGCTTGCCTCCGAGCACGTCAACGCACTCAGGGAGTCTCCAGGAGCTCGAATCACCCGCCCGTTAGGCCTGCCCTGCACCGTAGCCGCAAACCCCACACTCACCCGAACTCCGGCACCGCCGCGAGCTCACTTCCGGCGAGCTCCGTCCACCCCACAGCCTCCCACCTGCTCCGTTAGATGCGCGTGAGCGCCAGCCACCCTGAGCACCCATCCACGCGTCGAATGGACGCCGGAGCCGCGATTCCGGCGTGCCTCCGCCGTCGGCTGTGGTCGTCGCCGACCATGCTCCGGCGAGTGTCGACATGGCCATCATTAGACGCTAACCCCGCCACCTAAGCAACCCTAATAGCCATTGACAGCAGGCCCTACTGTAGGGTCAAACCCAGTCAGCATTGGGTTTGACCGTGTTTATCCCCTGTGTCACTGACGCGCGGGCCCACCCTGTTAATCTCTAATTAGTTTTAGGTTAGTGCTAACTGACTTAGATTAATTAGTACAGTCACTGACTAGTGGGCCCAGGCCCTAATTAACCGAGGTTAGTGCTAACCTAACACTAACTAACTCTATTAGTTAGTTGTTTCATTGACATGTGGGTCCCAGCCGTCAGGTTTGACCTGGGCTGGCGCCTTTGACCTGCTGACGTCACCCCGACGTCATGCTGGTGCAATAACTCATTTTCTGGACTTATTCTTTCACAGGAAATTCCAGATAATGTTTTAAACTTCTAAAAATCATATAAAATCAACCGTAGCTCAGAATGAAATAAATTATATATGAAAAATGATCAGAAAAATCCAATCTATCCATCTGTACTAGTTTCATGCATGTTTAAACAAGTTAACTTGTTGTTTAGTGCAAAACATGATAAAGCACTATTTAAGACCACAAATGAGTTTGAACTTTGAATCTTTGGTTCAAAATAGCTCAAACCCATCTGTTTGTAGTTGCATTAGCCCAACACACTCATTTTACCATGTCATGATCATGCATCATATTGCGCATTGCATTGATTGTGTTTCTTTCTCTGTTGCCGGTATTTGTCCCCTCTCAGTAGACGTTGCTTCGACGATGTGATCATTGACACCGATGAAGAGTTATACTATCTTAAGAAGTGCCAGGCAAGCAAAACCCCTTGTTCATTCCGATACAATCCCACTCTCTCGCTCCTGCTCTCTTTTACTGCATTAGGACAACAACGATTCATCTGTTACTTGCTGCGGTAGTTGAACCCCTTATCCTCTGCATGACCTGTCATTGCCATGGTAAATAGATGAAACCCACTAGCATGAGTAGGAGTTTTTTGAGCCCTGATGTGCCTACTCATTCATGCTTGTTTGTTGTGCCTGTTATTGCTTAGGGCTGTGTCAGGTCTGATTCATCGGGGATGAATCGGAGGTGTGTGAACATGTCCTACTGTTGAGAGCTAAGTGTGTGAACATGATTTGGTAAAGGTATCGATGAGAGGCCATGTAGGAGTACATGGTGGGTTGTTTCATTGAAGCCGTCCTTAGGAACTGAGTTCTGTGTTTGTGATCCATGAAACAGCTACTACCACACATTGGGCCCTGAAATATGACCCAGCTCGACTTACTGACCCCTCTCGTCCTCTGTCCAGGAGTTGCAACTAGTTTCTGGTGTTTATAGGTTATGTGTTCGCGGTCGTGCGTAGCGCTGACCCTAGGGGTGGGCTATGATGCGGTAGATACACCGTGGCCGGGTATGCCGGGCGCCCGTTTGGCGTCTCGGGACCCTGTACACATCGTTTGGGGCCATTGAGGACACCCCGGCCGGATTTCCTTGCGGATGGAACCTGAATAGGTGATAAACCTGGACTAGAGACTTGTGTGGTTAGTCAGGTCGTGGTCTACACCCACGTCGGCTTTCGCTTGAAGTCTGCCGAGCACATGTCATGTGCAGACGCTAAGTGGTGGAAACATGTGTGACGAAGTACACCCCTGCAGGGTATAAAACTATTCGAATAGCCGCGTCCGCGGTAAAGGACTTCTAGGTTGCCTATAACAGTTCATAGACAAGTGAAAGTGGATACTCTAAAATGCGCAAGATAAGCGTGAGTGCTATGGATGGCGTTCTCGTAGGGAGACGGGAGCGGATCCATAGTGGTATATTGAATGGTGAATATGTGGACTCGTGTGCGCCACCTCAAAAGAGTTGCTTGCAGTCGTAGTTCAGGATAGCCACTGAGTCAAAGCTGGCCTGCTACAGTCAAACTCCACTACCCCCTTTGTTGATACCGATGCATATGTAGCTAGTTCTGATGTAAGTCTTGCTGAGTACTTTTGTACTCACGTTTGCTTAATTTATGTATTGCAGAGAGACTTCAGTCTCGCTAGTAGTTTCGTGTGGACTTCGACGTTTAGCTTGATACCTCAGCTACGATCTTGTGCCCTCGGCAGGATCTGGTAGATAGTCAGGCTTCTTAGCCTTTTTCATTTGTAGATGTCTGTACTCAGACATGTTAAGCTTCCGCATGTGCTTTGATTTGTATGCTATGATTGTTGGGTCATGAGACCCATGTTTGTAATATCTCGCTCCTCGGAGCCTAATGAATAAATACTTGAGTCATAGAGTTATGTTGTGATGCCATGTTGTATTTAAACATATCGAGCATATTGTGTGTATGATTGAAATGCTTGGTATGTGTGGGATCCGACAATCTAGTTGTTTATCCTTGGCAGCCTCTCTTATGGGGAAATGTAGTCTAGTGCTTCCATGAGCCATAGTAGTACGCTATAGCCCGGTTCACCAGAGTCCTGCTAGCCCAACACTACTGCTCAGGACACTTGACTGGCCGGCATGTGTTTCACTTTGTTCCTGTGTCTGTCCCTTTGGGGAAATGTCACGCGGTGACATCCGGAGTCCTGCCTAGCCTGCTACAGCCCGGGTTCCCGGAGTCCTGTTAGCCCAGTGCTACAGCCCGAATTCACACGCTGCTGACCGACATGCTCTATGTGATTCATTATGCCTATCCCCATAGGTTGGTGCCGCTTTGGGTTCACGACTCATCATGTCGGCCCGGGTTCTCTGTCATATGGATGCTAGCGACACTATCATATACATGAGCCAAAAGGTGCAAACGGTCCTGGGCCATGGTAAGGCGACACCCATGGGAATACCGTGCGTGAGGCCGCAAAGTGATATGAGGTGTTACCGGCTAGATCGATGTGACTTGGAATCGGGGTCCTGACACTCATATTGTCAAAAATTTACTCTCTGCTCGTCGTTTCACTATTGACAATCTTTGTTCCATTGAATTTGACCCGTTCGGATTTTCTGTGAAGGATCTTCGCACCAGGGCCGTGATCCTTCGCTGCAATAGCCAAGGAGATCTCTACATCTTCCCATCATCTGTCGTCCATCACCACGCCCATGGACTCCTCGCCACTACCTCCACCGAGCTTTGGCATCGCCGCTTAGGACATCCAGGACGTGACGCCATGTCCCAATTTCATAAACAGTCTTCTATTTCTTTTAATAAGGCAGCTTCATGTGTTTGTCATGCTTGTCAACTCGGCAAGCACGTGCACTTGCCCTTCTCTAGGTCATCTTCAATAAGCGTCGAACCGTTCAAATTGATACATTGTGATCTCTAGACCTCTCAAGTTTTGAGTAATTCGGGCTTTAAGTATTATCTCATTATTGTTGACGATTTTTCACATTTTATGTGGACTTTCCCTCTACGTCAAAAGTCTGAAACCGCTGCCATTCTCCTCAACTTTGTCGCGTATGTTCGGACACAATTTTCTCATCCCCTCGTTGCCATGCAGGCTGACAATGGCACTGAATTTATCAACTCAACAGTTACCACCTTTTTCTCCTCTAATGGCATTCGTCTTCGCCTCTCATGCCCCTACATTTCTACCCAAAACGGCAAGGCCGAACGCGCCATTCATACAATCAATGACGTGGTCCGGAGCCTTATGTTTCAGTCATCCATGCCGCCATCCTATTGGGCGGAGGCCCTTGCAACCGCTACCCATCTCGTCAACATACGCCCTTCCCAAGCCATAGACTTTGCCATACCCTATATTCGCTTTATGACTCTCCACCTGATCATGCGACTTTTCGTGTCTTTGGTTGTCTATGCTATCCCAATCAATCCGCCACCGCTAAGAACAAACTCTCTCCTCGATCTGTCGCGTGTGTGTTTCTTGGTTATCCTAGTCAACACAAAGGCTATCGCTGTCTCGATCTTGCCACCCGGCGAGTTATTATTTCTTGCCATGTCACTTTCGACGAACATGTTTTTCCTTTCTGTCATATCCATGATCGCGCACCCACTCAACTAGCTGATCTAGATTTCCTACTCCACCTAGCGGCTACACACCATGCACCAACCCAGACCCAACCCGTTATGCATGCATATCCGTCACCCGCCATGCATGTTGCTCCACCCGGCCCTACGTCGGCCTGTGCCAACTCTCCTCCACCCACCGCACATGCAACCCCGTCTCCAGCTACCCTGCATGCAGCCCCGTCTCCAGCCATGCACAATGGCTCTCTGCCTCCCATGGTGTCACCAGCTCCCATCAGCCCGCCTTTGCACTCGTCCAGCCCTCCACCTGGCCCGACGGCCTCCTCCTCCGTGTCTCCTGACTTGTCGCCGCCCATCATCATTCACCGGCCGCCATCGCCGAGTAACACGCACACGATGCTCACACATGCCAAACATGGGCTCTTCCAACCCACCGATCGTCCAAACCTCACGGCATCACACTCCATTCCCTCTCCCATTCCCAAAACATACCGGGGTGCTCTCCATGACCCTCATTGGCATCGTGCCATGCTCGAGGAATTTGATGCTCTTGTTGCTAACGGAACTTGGTCACTTGTTCCTCGACCTTCTCGTGCTCATGTTGTTTCAGGAAAATGGATCTTCAAGCATAAGTTTCATTCTGACGGAAGCCTTGCTCGTTACAAGGCTCGGTGGGTGGTCCGTGGCTACTCTCAGCAGCCGGGCATCGATTTCGATGAGACATTCAGCCTCGTGGTCAAGCCGGCCATGATACGCATCATCCTCAGCCTTGCCGTTTCACGGGCGTGGCTGGTTCACCAGCTCGATGTCAAGAACGCCTTTCTTCATGGCAATCTTGACGAGGAGGTTTACTGTCAGCAACCTCTCGGCTTCATCGATGCTTGCTGCCTGGACTATGTGTGTCGTCTCCACAAATCGCTCTACGGTCTCAGGCAAGCTCCGCGTTCTTGGTACCAGCGTTTTGCTCATTTTGCACATTGGTTGGGATTTGTCGCATCCAAGTCAGATGTCTCTCTGTTCATCTACACAAGAGTGGTCATGACCTCGCCTACATTCTTGTATATGTAGATGACATTGTGATCACTGCCTCCACGGATCAGCTACTTCGTCGTCTTACTCAGCAGCTCCACTCCGAGTTTGCCATGACGGATCTTGGCGCCTTATCATTCTTCCTAGGCATTCCTGTCACTCGAACAACGTCTGGTATGGTGCTCTCACAGCGACAGTATGCATTGGATCTCCTCCAGCGTGCCGGCATGGTAGATTGTAATCCGTCGGCTACTCCCATTGACGCCAAGTGCAAGCTCTCGGCGCAAGATGGTCCTCTTCTCACTGATCCCACTGAGTACCACAACTATGCTAGAGCTCTATAGTACTTGACACTCACGTGACCCGACATCGCGCACGCTGTTCAGCAGGCTTGTCTTTATATGCATGCACCTCGCGAGCCACATCTGCACCTGGTCAAGCGTATACTCCAGTATATCAAGGGCACCCTTGACCTCAGCTTACACATCTCCCGCTCTTCGTCGACCTCTCTCACAGCTTACTCTGACGCTGACTGGGCGGGATGCCCCGACACCAGATGTTCGACCTCTGGATATTTTGTCTATCTAGGTGATACTTTGGTCTCTTGGTCGTCCAAACGCCAGACCACCGTATCTCGTTCTAGTGCCGAGGCAGAGTACCGTGCTGTTGCTCATGTCGTAGCTGAGTGTTCTTGGATCCGGCAGCTTCTCGGTGAGCTTCATCATCCCCTATCGACTGCCACCATTGTCTTCTGTGATAATGTTAGCACCGTCTATGTCAGGACCCCGATTCCAAATCACATCGATCTAGTCGGTAACACCTCATATCACTTTGCGGCCTCACGCACGATATTCCCACGGGTGTCGCCTTACCATGGCCCGAGACCGTTTGCGCCTTTTGGCTCACGTATATGATAGTGTCGCTAGCATCCATATGACAGAGAACCCGGGCCGACATGACTAGTCGTGAACCCAAATTGGCAATAACTTACGGGGACAGGCATACATGAATCAACATCGAGCATGTCGGTCAGCAGCGTGTGAATCCGGGCTGTAGCACTGGGCTAACAGGACTCCGGGAACCAGGGCTGTAGTAGGCTAGGCAGGACTCCGGATGTCACCGCGTGACATTTCCCCGAAGGGACAGACACAGAAACGAAGTGAATCACATGCCGGCCAGTCAAGTGTTCCGGAGCAGTAGTGCTGGGCTAGCAGGACTCCGGTGAACCGGGCTATAGCAGACTACTATGGCTCATGGAAGCACAAGACTACATTTCCCCATAAGAGAGGCTACCAAGGATAAACAACTAGGTTGTCGGATCCCACACATACCAAGCATTTCAATCATACACACAATGTGCTCGATATGTGTAAATACAACATGGCATCACAACAAGACTCTACGACTCAAAGTATTTATTCATTAGGCTCCGAGGAGCGAGATATTACAAACGTGGGTCTCATGACCCCAACATACAGAGCATACAAGCAACATGCACATGCGGAAGCTTAACTTGTCTGAGTACAGACAACTACAAATGAAGAAGGCTAAGAAGCCTGTCTATCTACAAGACCCTGCCAAGGGCACAAGATCGTAGCTGAGGTATCAAGCTAAACGTCGGAGTCCACACGGAACTACTAGCGAGACAGACGTCTCTATACAAAAACAAAAAATAGGCAAACGTGAGTACAAATGTACCCAGCAAGACTTACATCAGAACTAACTACATATGCATCGGTATCAACAAAGGGGGTAGTGGAGTTTAACTGCAGCAAGCTAGCTTTGACTCAGTGGCTAACCTAAACTATGACTGCAAGTAACTCTTTCGGGGTGGCGCACACGAGTCCACATATTCACCATATCAATACACCACTATGGATCCGCTCCCGTCTCCCTACGAGAAGGCCATCCATAGCACTCACGCTTATCTTGCGAGATTTAGAGTATCCACTTTCACTTGTCTATGAACTGTATAGGCAACCCAGAAGTCCTTTACAGCGGACACGGCTATCTGAATAGATCATTTATAACCCTGCAGGGGTGTACTTCTTCACACACGCTCTCGCCACTTACCACCATGTACACGTCGTGTATCTCGGCAACCTTTAAGCGGAATCCTGGCGAGGGAGTCGGCCACGACCTGACTAACCACACAAGTCTCTAGTCTAGGTTTATCGCCTATTAAGGTTACATCCGCGAGGAGATCCGGCCGGAGTTTCGCTCACAGCCCCAAACGATGTGTGCAGGGTTCCCCAGACACCAAACGGGCGCCCGGTACACCGTGCCACGATGTATCTACCGCATCATAGCCCACCCCTACGGTCAGCGCTACGCACGACTGCCAACACATATCCTACAAACACTAGAAACTAGTTGCAACTCCTGGACAGAGGGCAAGGCAGTTAATAAGTTGAGAGGGTCCATTGGTTTCGGGCCCAATGCATGGTAGTAGCTGTTCATGGATCACAAACACAGAACTCAGTTCCTGAGGATGGTTTCAATGAGACAACCCACCATGTACTCCTACATGGCCTCTCACCGCTACCTTTACCAAATCATGTTCACACACTTAGCTCACACACAGTAGGACATGTTCATCACCATGCAATTCATTCTCGATGAATCAGACCTGACTCAACTGTAAGCAGTAACAGGCATGACAAACAAGCATGAATGATTAGGCACATCAGGGCTCAAACAACTCCTACTCATGCTAGTGGGTTTCATCTATTTACTATGGCAATGACAGGTCATACAGAGGAAAAGGGGTTCAACTACCGCAACAAGTAACAGTTGAAACGTTGTTGTCCTAATGGAGCAAAAGAGAGCAGGAGTGAGAGAGTGGGATTGTATCGGAATGAACAAGGGGGTTTTGCTTGCCTGGCACTTCTGAAGATAGTATAGTTCTTCATCGGTGTCATTGAACTCATCATCGGAACATCGTCTACTGAGAGGGGACGAATACCGGCAATAGAGAGAAACACAATCAATGCAATGCACAATATGATGCATGATCATGACATGGTAAAATGAGCATGTTGGGCTAATGCAACTAGCAACATGCTAAATGGAGTAGGTTTGAACCCTAGGTTCAAATTCAAACTCCATATGTGAGGGTTTAAATGCCATTATATGATTTGGCCTAAACAGCAGCCATAAGTTGTTCTAACATGCATGAAAATGGTACAAATGGATAGATTGGATTTTTCTGACCATTTTTCATATATAACTTATTTCATTCTGAGCTACGGTTGAATTTCTATGATTTTTAGAAGTTAGAACTATTTTCTGGAATTTCCTGGATAAACTTAAATCCAGAAAATGCTTTACTGCGTCAGCATGACATAGGTGTGCCGTCAGCAAGTCAACTGGGACGGCCAGGTCAAACCTGACCTGTGGGACCCATACGTCAGTGTCTCAAGCTGGTTTGGGTGGATGACAGGTGGGACCGGTCAACGTTGACTTGACAACAGTCAAAGCTGACACGTGGGGTCCACACGTATTAGTACTAATCTTAACAGAAAATTAGACTAACCTAATTATGCTCAGGGACCCACATGTCATTGACACAGGCAATAACTAAACATGATTAGCACCTAAACTAATGGTGCCACGTCAGCCACCGGCATTTAACCGCCGGCGACGACAGACCGCGGCGGTGCCCGCGTCGGGTTTGCTCTACGGGCCACCATTTGACAGGCGGTTTGTGGCTACAGGTTGCTGGCGCTTGCGCGCATCCAGTGGTGCTCTCAGCTTCGCTGGAGATGGCCCAGAACGATGGCGGTGATGGCAAGTGCGGCGGTCGGCGTTCGGGTGTCGAACGAGTCGACGGTGCAGGGCATGGCAGGAGCCGCGGTTAGGCGCGTTGGACTCGTGGGGGTGCGGTGAGCTCAGTGGTAAGCTCGGACTCGTGCTTGCACGGCCGTAGCCGTAGTGGCGACATGGCCGGAGGCGAGGAGCAATCGGCTCCGATGGCCACGGTGGCTAGAAGGCGCGGACGAGCACGGGGAGAGAGGGGAAAGAGGCAGGGGCTCACGGCGAATCTAGCAGAGTCAACGGCGAGGCCGGGGAGGGTCTGGAGCTCGCGTATCCACACCAGCGAGCTTCAGTGGCCGACGAAGAAGAAGATGGAGATGGCGTCGATGCAGAGCTTCCCGGGTCGCATGGCTTGTTGAGGACGTAGCAGGCGGCGAGGCGGAGCTCTGGGGCAAGATGAGAGGCCCAGAGGGGCACGGTGGCTATGGTGAACGGCGTCGGTGGTGACGAGAGGGTTCGGGTCTGCTCGGGAGGGGGCCTAGAGGTCAGGGGAGAGAGCAGAGAGCGAAGGGAGAGGCAGAGGGGGCTGCGGGGCGTCTCCAGACGCGTCGGGGGCGCCTCGGTGGCAAGCAGGAGGTGGCCAGGGGCGGTGCACGGGCGACAGGCAGCAGCATGCCTGCTCTGGTGGGAGGTTGGTGATGACTGGCGCTATGGGCCAGTGGGCCGCATAGTGCTAGGCTAGCTGGGGCGCCAGATGGGCTACAGGTAAGTTAGGTAGGTTTTCTGTCCTTTCGTTTTATTTCTGTTTTCTAATTCTTCTGTAATTTTAGGGCTTTAATTAAAATACTAAAACTAAATCAAAAATCATGAAACTTCTCAAGCCCACTGTTTGGAATATTTCCAACAGTTAACATTTTAGTTCATGATTATTTGGACATTAAAAACATTATATAGCATTTAAATGCCCAAATGCAAACAGAGTATGATTTAATTCGGTGACCCAATTTTGTCCTAGAAAAATGTGAACCATTTTTGACTGAGGTTCTAGACCAAGGCAAAGATGATGAACATTTTAGAAGGGCATTTCAGGTTCATTGAAAAAGTATTTTAGTAACCCTAGTTGGTTTGAGTGGTGCTGGGGGTTTCTGTCATCCCCATTTCAAGTTTCTGAGAAAATTAAACATGATGATATGATGATCATGCAAGGACAAGCAAAGGCTAAGCTAGGGCTGTGACAACTCACCCCCACTAAACAAGAATCTCGTCCCGAGATTCAAGACGTGAGGTAAGAAGACAGAGGGGCACAAGACCAACACAACCTTCACGATCCAGGTTGCACCTCATAAGGTTGTTGATTCGTTGCATACGTTGATTCTGACATCCTCGCTTTTGAGATCTTCATCCACACAATGACAATGGAAAGAAACTCTACTAGAATTGATCTTCTCGAAGATCAAGCTATACAAGATCAACTCGCGGAATGAGATGTTCAAACATCTCGAGTTGAGACACAAAACACATCGAGAGGGATGGCAGAACAAACGACGAGATTTGATTTGGTGGGCAACAATTCCACGCTTAGAGAGATGGTGGATGGTGTCAAGGTGGCAAGGAAATAATTGCCATGGTCCCATAGCGGGGCACCTTGGGGAGGTTACTCGTAGAGTTATTCCCTTAAATGGCAAAAATAATTACTTTTGATATCTAGATCATTGAAACTCTCTATACCAGCCTAAGGAAAATCACAATTGATCGTTTCAAAGAGTTTGATGAAATGACAAACCCAGACTAGAATGGATGATGTGGGCTACATTGTTGAAGACAACGTGATGGATGATTTTGCTTATCATCAGAGATGGATGGGACCCATGGTAAGTCCACTGTTGAAGATGATCCTGAACAACAATTGTTGAGAAGGGCAGCCCATGGGAAATTGGCACAATGGCGGTGCAAGCTGGGAACAAAATGCAACTATTGGGAATGTTCCAACCATCATATCTGCCTGAGATTCAGATCCGATTGGTGATAGGATACTTCAGACTTAGCATGTCTGAAAAGAAAGTTTGCAACACAAATCGACAAGATGACATTGCGAGATTCTTAGGAAATGAACTACGATGGTATGCTCCAAAACATGAGCTGGTTCGGCTACACACATGTGAACACGCTGTCCCAGACAAGCATGATCACATGGTAGTCTTGCAATAAAACACTACCGAGTTCTGATTGGGAACCATCATTGAGATAACGAAGTCTTGTGCATATCCGTCCGGGCCCTTCAGGATTAGCGCATGAACTTCTTTTCTTTGAACAAATCAATCAGTGGCTTCGTGTGCTAGGGTATACATATGGAGTGGAGGTAATTAATCTACCATACCATAGAATACATTCGCACATGCATAATTGACTTGGGATGGTACCAGAGGAAACAAAAACAGTTTATCCCGAACTCACGACGGCAACTTGCATCAAATGCACATGAATTCGAGGAAGTCACTTCTTCCATCCAAGCATAAGCTTCATGAGCGGAACACGAAGACATTGCTTACAAAGTTTCCAGCACTAGGTTGATGTTCAACATGAATCATGGGGGAGACAAAATGCTGCTGATGGGCTCAACAACAACTCATCGGAATTTCCATATCACTGGACTTCCACCATCATGTGAACACGGTGATAGCATTGGTCAGACCAAAAGATGTAATGGTGTATGCTCGAGGGGTCAACCACGAGTAAGACAACATTGCGAACATCGTTGGTTCTGATTTGACTTGATGATAGCCCATACTCAAATCAAAGTTTGGATAAGACAATAGATTCAACAACTGATCACGGGTATCAGTCGATGAAGATATCATCTTTCTTCAACACACACACACACACTCAAGGATATCCCTTAGTGATGAACTAAGTTTGGCAAAGCTTTTATCTTCCAACTATCCAAGTTGTTGTTTAGCTTAACTAACTAGCTCAGGGGTATCCAACACGGATTCTTGGATAAAGAGTGGTTTATTGGTAAACAACTTGATCACGAACTCACCATATCGGTCAGGGGATGACCTGGTGATACTTCCGTGAAGATATCCGGAAAATCACGAACCACCGATATGACTCTAAGCTCAGGAACGATCTTGCTTTTCAGGGAAAGACGATATGATCGAAAGAGTGAGGGATTGACACAATCCCGACTCATGGATCAAAGAGTGCACCAGAAATAAGGACTAGGTAGCATGATCAATCTTAGGATGATGATTTAAACTGCTTTGACCCAATCCTAGAAATGGATGAGGTACTGGAGTTTGTTTCTCCTAGTCATTCTGAACTAGAATGGCTTGACAGACCACAAGAATAATAAGCATCGATAACACGGATGCACAATTACTCCTGACTATCAATTGATAGATGATGGTTGGAATACAAATGAAGAGGGACAACTCAAGGGAACATATATCTTTCTGAGTTGTGGATGCATAGATTAATATGTCGAACCAAGTTCAATAGGTTTCTTCCAGATAACCCATGCAGAAAGGTAGAACTGGCAGAATCCCAATTATGGATGGAAAACTCCTCAAGAGTACTCTGATTGTGAGCTTTTGGTTCAAAGAACTTCTGCCTTAATGGTTCATGGTATTTGGAAGAAGGAAATACCACGGACCTCGAGGACTATCGCAAAGGTTACTAATATCCTAAAGGTACGAGCAACACTATCAACATGAGGTAAGTAGAGTGAATCTTGGGTCAAGAACCCAGGAGTAGAATACCTACTACTAAATGGCATCACGGGATGCTTTCGAGAATGGTGGCCAGAATCATGACACTGGGAACACAAAACATGGCTAGGTTACTAGGTGATACTCTAGACACCTAGGGTCATAATAATAGCTCCAACACAAATGCCGAGGCAATGAAGTACCTCAACACACTAGTTAGTGTGGTTGATCTGGCACAACGGAACTTCAGAATGGTAAGAAGGAATTTGCAAATGCATCAGACTGTTTAGAAACCTGGGATGACTCGGACAGCATAACGACTGTAATTGCTCAAAGGATTTGAGACATCCTGAAAAATGGTGGCATAACCACTCAACATCACAATATCAAGGGTCTGATTCAACTGACAACATACTAAAAGTAGTAGAAACTGAACTGAGGCCTGGAACCAACAATCATAAGATTCTACGGATTAGCAACACGTGATCCTGAAAGAAAGATGAGAAGCCTAGTTCTTAATCCCCGTAGAAAGGAAGAGGATGACTCAGACAGAGGGAATGAGGTATAAGGAGTAAAAAGAGCTTTACGTTCCCTTCCACAATCAATTCCCTTATATAACTAAAGCATTTCTAGACTCAACTTCGACCAGTTTGGCTTGGTAATCCTACAGGCAGTCAGGCTCTGATACCAAAGCTGCCAGGACCCCGATTCCAAATCACATCGATCTAGCCGGTAACACCTCATATCACTTTGCGGCCTCACGCATGGTATTCCCATGGGTGTCGCCTTACCATTGCCCGAGACCGTTTGCGCCTTTTGGCTCACGTATATGATAGTGTCGCTAGCATCCATATGACAGAGAACCCGGGCCGACATGACTAGTCGTGAACCCAAAGTGGCACTAACTTACGGGGACAGGCATACATGAATCAACATCGAGCATGTCGGTCAGCAGCATGTGAATTCGCCCTGTAGCACTGGGCTAACAGGACTACGGGAACCCGGGCTGTAGCAGACTACTATGGCTCATGGAAGCACAAGACTACATTTCCCCATAAGAGAGGCTACCAAGGATAAACAACGACGTTGTCGGATCCCACATATACCAAGCATTTCAATCATACACACAATGTGCTCGATATGTGTAAATACAACATGGCATCACAACAAGGCTCTATGACTCAAAGTATTTATTCATTAGGCTCCGAGGACCGAGATATTAAAAACATGGGTCTCATGACCCCAACATACAAAGCATACAAGCAACAGGTACATGCGGAAGCTTAACTTGTCTGAGTACAGACAACTACAAATGCAGAAGGCTGAGAAGCCTGTCTATCTACAAGACCCTGCCGAGGGCACAAGATCATAGCTGAGGTATCAAGCTAAACGTCGGAGTCCACACGGAACTACTAGCGAGACTGACGTCTCTCTGCAAAAAACATAAAATAGGCAAACGTGAGTACAAATGTACCCAACAAAACTTACATCAGCACTAACTACATATGCATCGGTATCAACAAAGGGGGTAGTGGAGCTTAACTGCAGCAAGCCAGCTTTGACTCAGTGGCTAACCTAAACTATGACTGCAAGTAACTCTTTTGAGGTGGCGCACATGAGTCCACATATTCACCATATCAATACACCACTATGGATCCGCTCCCGTCTCCCTACAAGAAGGCCATCCATAGCACTCACGCTTTTCTTGCGAGTTTTAGAGTATCCACTTTCACTTGTCTATGAACTGTATAGGCAACCCAGAAGTCCTTTACAGCGGACACGGCTATCTGAATAGATCATTTATAACCCTGCAGGGGTGTACTTCTTCACACACGCTCTCGCCACATACCACCATGTACATGTCGTGTATCTCGGCAACCTTCAAGCGGAATCCTGGCGAGGGAGTCGGCCACGACCTGACTAACCACACAAGTCTCTAGTCTAGGTTTATCGCCTATTCAGGTTACATCCGCGAGGAGATCCGGCAGGAGTTTCGCTCACAGCCAAACGGGCGCCCGGTACACCGTGCCACGGTGTATCTACCGCATCATAGCCCACCCCTAGGGTCAGCGCTACGCATGGCCGCCAACACATATCCTACAAACACTAGAAACTAGTTGCAACTCCTGGACTGAGGGCAAGATAGTTAATAAGTCGAGAGGGTCCATTGGTTTCGGGCCCAATGCGTGGTAGTAGCTGTTCATGGATCACAAACACAAAACTCAGTTCCTGAGGATGGTTTCAATGAGACAACCCACCATGTACTCCTACATGTCCTCTCACCGCTACCTTTACCAAATCGTATTCACACACTTAGCTCACACAAAGTAGGACATGTTCATCACCATTCCAATTCATTCCCGATGAATCAGACCTGACTCAACTCTAAGCAGTAGCAGGCATGACAAATAAGCATGAATGAGTAGGCACATCAGGGCTCAAACAACTCCTACTCATGCTAGTGGGTTTCATCTATTTACTGTGGCAATGACAGGTCATACAGAGGAAAAGGGGTTCAACTACCGCAGCAAGTAACAGTTGAAACGTTGTTGTCCTAATGCAGTAAAAGAGAGCAGGAGCGAGAGAGTGGGATTGTATCAGAATGAACAAGGGGTTTTTGCTTGCCTGGCACTTCTGAAGATAGTATAGTTCTTCATCGGTGTCATTGAACTCATCATCGGAATGTCGTCTACTGAGAGGGGACGAATACCGGCAATAGAAACACAATCAATGCAATGCACAATATGATGCATGATCATGACATGGTAAAATGAGCATGTTGGGCTAATGCAACTAGCAACATGCTAAATGGAGTAGGTTTGAACCCTAGGTTCAAATTCAAACTCCATATGTGAGGGTTTAAATGCCATTATATGATTTGGCCTAAACAGCAGCCATAAGTTGTTCTAACATGCATGAAAATGGTACATATGGATAGATTGGATTTTTCTGATCATTTTTTATATATAACTTATTTCATTTTGAGCTACGGTTGAATTTCTATGATTTTTAGAAGTTAGCACTATTTTCTGGAATCTCCTGGATAAACTTAAATCCAGAAAATGCTTTACTGTGTCAGCATGACATAGGTGGGACGTCAGCAGGTCAACTGGGTCGGCCAGGTCAAACCTGACCTGTGGGACCCATATGTCAGTGTCTCAGGCTGGTTTGGGTGGATGACAGGTGGGACCGGTCAACGTTGACTTGACCAAAGTCAAAGCTGACATGCGGGGTCCACACGTATTAGTACTAATCTTAACAGAAAATTAGACTAACCTAATTATGCTCGGGGACCCACATGTCATTGACACAGGCAATAACTAAACACGATTAGCACCTAAACTAATGGTGCCACGTCAGCCACCGGCGTTTAACCGCCGGCGACGACAGACTACGGATGTGCCCGCGTCGGGTTTGCTCTATGGGCCACCGTTCGATGAGCGGTTTGTGGCTATGGGTTGCTGGCTCTTGCGCGCATCCAGTGGTGCTCCCAGCTTCGCCGGAGATGGCCCAGAACGACGGCGGTGATGGCAAGTGCGGCGGCCGGCGTTCGGGCGTCGAACAAGTCGACGATGCAGGGGATGGCAGGAGCCGCAGTTAGGCGCGTTGGACTCGTGGGGGTGCGGTGAGCTCAGTGGTAGCTCAGACGCGTGCTTGCACGGCCGTAGCCGCGGTGGCGACATGGCCGGCAGCGAGGAGCAATCGGCTCCGATGGCCACGGTGGCTAGAAGGCGCGGACGAGCACGGGGAGAGAGGTGAAAGAGGTAAGGGCTCATGGTGAATCCAGTAGAGTCAACGGCGAGGCCGGGGAGGTTCTGGAGCTCGCGAATCCACGCCGGCGAGCTTCAGTGGCCGACGAAGAAGAAGATGGAGGTGGCGTCGATGCAGAGCTTCCCGGGTCGCATGGCTCGTTGAGGACGTAGCAGGCGGCGAGGCGGAGCTCTGGGGAAAGATGAGAGGCCCAGAGGGGCACGGTGGCTACGGTGAACGACGTCGGTGGCGACGAGAGGGTTCGGGTCTGCTCGGGAGAGGGGCTAGAGGCCAGGGGAGAGAGGAAAGAGCGAAGGGAGAGGCAGAGGGGGCTGCAGGGCGTCTCCAGACGCGTCGGGGGCGCCTCGGTGGCAAGCAGGAGGTGGCCAGGGGTTACGCGCGGGCGACACGCAGTAGCCTGCCTGCTCTGGCGGGAGGTTGGTGTTGACTGGCACTGTGGGCCAGTGGGCCGCACAGTGATGGACCAGCTGGGGCGCCAGATGGGCTGCAGGTAAGTTAGGTAGGTTTTCTGTCCTGTCTTTTTATTTCTGTTTTCTAATTCTTCTGTAATTTTAGGGCTTTAATTAAAATACTAAAACTAACTCAAAAATCATGAAACTTCTCAAGCCCACTGTTTGGAATATTTCCAACAGTTTACATTTTAGTTCATGATTATTTGGACATTAAAAACATTATATGGCATTTAAATGCCCAAATGCAAATAGAGTATGATTTAATTCAGTGACCCAATGTTGTCCTAGAAAAATGTGAACCATTTTTGGCTGAGGTTCTAGACCAAGGCAAAGATGATGAACATTTTAGAAGGGCATTTCAGGTTCATTGAAAAAGTATTTTAGTAACCCTAGTTGGTTTGAGTGGTGCTGGGGGTTTCTGTCATCCCCATTTCAAGTTTCTGAGAAAATTAAACATGATGATATGATGATCATGCAAGGACAAGCAAAGGCTAAGCTAGGGCTGTGACAGTCTACATGGCATCCAACCCAGTCCAGCATCGTCGTACCAAACACTTTGAGACCGACATTCATTTTGTTCGTGAGAAGGTGTCCCTTGGTGAGGTGCGGGTTCTACATGTGCCATCTTCACATCAGTATGCCAACATTATGACAAAAGGGCTCTCGTCGCAGCTCTTCTCCGAGTGTCGATCCAGTTTGTGCCTCTTGCCATACGACGCACAAACTGAGGGGGGATGTTAACGGATTCCTTTTGTATACATAGCTTTGTATAGGCATATGATCACCTACCAGATATGTACTGGTTCGGTCTGGTATCTTCTTGATCTTCCTTGATGATCAAGCATTGTAAACTATATAAGTCGATATACAGCTGCCCCATGAGAGGCGTGCATAACACAAACATACGAGTTTACTGACAGCATAGCAGCAGTGGAGTCGGTGTATGCGATGTATTGCTACCTCTTGAGCACTGCGTTGGTTTTCCCTTGAAGAGGAAAGGGTGATGCAGTAAAGCAGCGTAAGTATTTCCCTCAGTTTTTGAGAACCAAGGTATCAATCCAGTAGGAGGCCACGCACGAGTCCCTCGCACCTACACAAACAAATAAAATCCTCGCAACCAACGCAATAAAGGGGTTGTCAATCCCTTCACAGTCACTTACAAAAGTGAGATCTGATAAATATGATAAGATAATATTTTTGGTATTTTTATGATAAAGATGCAAGTAAAGAAAGCAAAACAAATAGTGCCAGAAATAGCTTGTTGACAGGAGATTAATATGATGGAAAATAGACCCGGGGGCCATAGGTTTCACTAGTGGCTTCTCTCGAGAGCATAAGTATTATGGTGGGTAAACAAATTACTGTTGAGCAATTGACAGAATTGAGGATAGTTATGAGAATATCTAGGTATGATCATGTATATAGGAATCACGTCCGAGACAAGTAGACTGACTCCTGCCTGCATCTACTACTATTACTCCACTCATCGACCGCTATCCAGCATGCATCTAGAGTATTAAGTTCAAAAGAACAGAGTAACGCTTTAAGTAAGATGACATGATGTAGAGGGATAAACTCATGCAATATGATATCAACCCCATCTTGTTATCCTCGATGGCAACAATACAATACGTGCCTTCTGCCCCTACTGTCACTAGGGAAAGGACACCGCAAGATTGAACCCAAAGCTAAGCACTTCTCCAATTGCAAGAAATATCAATCTAGTAGTCCAAACCAAACTGATAATTCGAAGAGACTTGCAAAGATAATCAATCATACATAAAGAATTCAGAGAAGATTCAAATATTGTTCATAGATAAACTTGATCATAAACCCACAATTCATCATTCTCAACAAACACATCGCAAAAGAAGATTACATCGAATAGATCTCCACGAGAATCATGGAGAACTTTGTGTTGAGATCCAAAGAGAGAGAAGAATCCATCTAGCTAATAACTATGGACCCGAAGGTCTGAGGTAAACTGCTCACACATCATCGGAGAGGCTATGGTATTGATGTAGAAGCCCTCCGTGATCGATGCCCCCTCCGACGGAGCTCCGGAAAAGGCCCCAAGATGGGATCTCACGGGTACAGAAGGTTGCGGCGGTGGAATTAGGTTTTTGGCTCCATATCTGGTAGTTTGGGGATACGTAGGTTGATGTCTACTACACAACCTTCTTCTTGTAGACGTTGTTGGGCCTCCAAGTGCAGAGGTTTGTAGGACAGTAGGAAATTTCCCTCAAGTGGATGACCTAAGGTTTATCAATCCGTAGGAGGCGTAGGATGAAGATGGTCTCTCTCAAGCAACCCTGCAACCAAATAACAAAGAGTCTCTTGTGTTCCCAACACACCCAATACAATGGTAAATTGTATAGGTGCACTAGTTCGGCGAAGAGATGGTGATACATGTGGTATATGGATGGTAGATAAAGGTATTTGTAATCTGAAATTATAAAAACAGCAAGGTAACTAATGATAAAAGTGAGCGTAAACGGTATTGCAATGCGTGGAAATAAGGCCTATAGTTCATACTTTTGCTAGTGTAAGTTCCCTAAACAATAATAACATAATTGGATCACATAACTGTCCCTCAACATGCAACAAAGAGTCACTCCAAAGTCACTAATAGCGGAGAACAAATGAAGAGATTATGGTAGGGTACGAAACCACCTCAAAGTTATTCTTTCCAATCAATCCGTTGGGCTATTCCTATAAGTGTCACAAACAGCCCTAGAGTTCGTACTAGAATAACACCTTAGGACACAAATCAACCAAAACCCTAATGTCACCTAGATACTCCAATGTCACCTCAAGTATCCGTGGGCATGATTATACCATATGCGTCACACAATCTCATATTCATCTATTCAACCAACACATAGAACCTCAAAGAGTGCCCCAAAGTTTCTACCGGAGAATCACGACGAAAACGTGTGCCAACCCCTATGCATAGGTTCATGGGCGGAACACGCAAGTTGATCACAAAAACATACATCAAGTGAATCACGTGATATCCCATTGTCACCACAGATACGCACGGCAAGACATACATCAAGTGTTCTCAAGTCTTTAAAGACTCAATCCGATAAGATAACCTCAAAGGGAAAACTCAATTCATTACAAGAGAGAAGAGGGGGGAGAAGAAACATAAGATCCAACTATAATAGCAAAGCTCGCGATACATCAAGATCGTGCCAAATCAAGAACACGAGAGAGAGAGGGAGATCAAACACATAGCTACTGGTACATACCCTCAGCCCCGAGGGAGAACTACTCCCTCCTCGTCATGGAGAGCACCGGGATGATGAAGATGGCCACCGGAGAGGGATTGCCCCCTCCGGCAGGGTGCCGGAACGGGTCTAGATTGGCTTTCGGTGGCTACGGAGGCTTCTGGCAGCGGAACTCCCGATCTAATCTCCGTTCTGGAAGTTTTAGGATACGTGGGTATATATGGGTGAAAGGAGTACGTCGGTGGACTGAAGGGGGGACCACGAGGCAGGGGGGCGCACCCCCTACCCTCGTGAGCTCCTCCTTCATCTTCTGACGTAGGGTCCAAGTCTATCCGGTAGGTTTCCTTCCAAAAATAACTTCTCCAGTTGATTTCGTTCCGTTTCGTCTCCGTTTGATATTCCTTTTCTTCGAAACACTGAAATAGGCATAAAACAGCAAATCTGGGCTGGGCCTCCGGTTAATAGGTTAGTCCCAAAAATAATATAAAAGTGGAAAATAAAGCCCAATATTTCCCAAAACAGTAGATAATATAGCATGGAGCAATCAAAAATTATAGATATGTTGGAGACGTATCAAGCATCCCCAAGCTTAATTCCTGCTCGTCCTCGAGTAGGTAAATGATAAAAAGATAATTTTTGATGTGGAATGCTAGTTGGCATAATTTCAATGTAATTCTTCTTAATTTTGGTATGAATATTCAGATCCATAAGATTCAAGACAAAAGTTCATATTGACATAAAAATGATAATACTTCAAGCATACTAACTAAGCAATCATGTCTTCTCAAAATAACATGGCCAAAGAAAGTTATCCCTACAAAATCATATAGTCTCGCTATGCTCCATCTTCACCACACAAAATATTTAAATCATGCACAACCCTGATGACAAGCCAAGCAATTGTTTCATACTTTTGATGTTCTCAAACTTTTTCAATCTTTTTCACGCAATACATGAGCGTGAGCCATGGACATAACACTATAGGTGGAATAGAATGGTGGTTGTGGAGAAGACAAAAAGGGAGAAGATAGTCCCACATCAACTAGGCGTATCAACGGGCTATGGAGATTCCCATCAATAGATATCAATGTGAGTGAGTAGGGATTGCCATGCAACGGATGCACTAGAGCTATAAGTATATGAAAGCTCAACAAAAGAAATGAAGTGGGTGTGCATCCAACTCGCTTGCTCACGAAGACCTAGGGCATTTTGAGGAAGCCCATCATTGGAATATACAAGCCAAGTTCTATAATGAAAGATTCCCACTAGTATATGAAAGTGACAACATAGGAGACTCTCTATTATGAAGATCATGGTGCTACTTTGAAGCACAAGTGTGGTAAAAGGATAGTAGCATTGCCCCTTCTCTATTTTTCTCTCATTTTTTATTTGGGCCTTTTCTCTTTTTTTATGGCCTCTTTTCTCTTTTTTTATTTGGGCTTCTTTGGCCTCTTTTATTCATTTTCGTCCGGAGTCTCATCCCGACTTATGGGGGAATCATAGTCTCCATCATCCTTTCCTCACTGGGACAATGCTCTAATAATGATGATCATCACACTTTTATTTACTTACAACTCGATACTTAGAACAAGGTATGACTCTATATGAATGCCTCCGGCGGTGTACCGAGATGTGCAATGATGCATGAGTGACATGTATGAAAGAATTATGAATGGTAGCTTTGCCACAAATACAATGTCAACTACATGATCATGCTAAGCAATATGACAATGATGATGCGTGTCATAATAGACGGAATGGTTGCATGACAATATATCTCGGAATGGCTATGGAAATGCCATAATAGGTAGGTATGGTGGCTGTTTTGAGGAAGATATATGGTGGGTTTAAGGTACCGGCGAAAGTTGCGCGGTACTAGAGAGGCTAGCAATGGTGGAAGGGTGAGAGTGCGTATAATCCATGGACTCAACATTAGTCATAAAGAACTCACATACTTATTGCAAAAATCTATTAGTTATCAAAACAAAGTACTAAGCGCATGCTCCTAGGGGGATAGATTGGTAGGAAAAGACCATCGCTCGTCCCCGGCCGCCACTCATAAGGATGACAATCAATAAATAAGTGTGACGCCCCGAGACCGATGCGCCAGATGTCTTCCAGTTATTCGCTGTCTTTGCCATATCATTTGCTTGCGTGTTGCATCTTGTCATGTCATCATGTGCATTGCATCATCATGTTTTCAAAACTTGCATTCGTCCGGGTCTCCCCATTCTTTCCGTTGTCCGTTCTGAGCCCACACACTCGCACGCGCCCGCGGCATGTCCGAAATAGTATTTTTATAAGTGGCCAGAAAATGTTCTCGGAATGGGTTGAAAGTTGGCGTGCAGTCTTATTATAGTGTAGGTAGGCCGCCTACCAAGTTTCATCGCATTCGGAGTCGGTTTGACGCCCCAACGGATAACTATAGCGGCAATATAGCCGGTCTAACGTCGGACGTTTTCGGTCTCCGGAAACTGCTGCCAGGCCCTCTCTCTCTTCTCTCCTCTCAGCCTCGCCACAGCCCACCTAGTCCATCCACCTACCCCTCTTCGCGTCCGGAGTCGTCCGATGCGATCGCACGGTCCAAAAAACCCTCTCTGTGCAGTGCATCGAACCCCTCGCGCGTGTCTGGAAGTTGTTCCAAACCCGACCCAGGGAGTTGTCACCGTTGGACTCAGAACATCCCCAAACATCTACAAAACGTCTCCATTTTCTTAATTGGGCTCCCTAACCTATTTATCCGAAACCGTCCGATTTTGATCGGAGGGTCCAAACCTAATCCTTTTGTCCCTATATATAGACCAACCCCTACCCAAATCAGATCAAACCCTAAAATCTAGGAGAGGTGTCCCGTCGCCCGCCGCCACTTTCCAAATCCCCCTCGGGATCTTCCCCTGCCCGATCCACCCACCAACCACAATCAGCCACCTCTCCTCTGCTCCATTGGATTTTGATCCAACGACGTAGCGGCCCTGAGCAGCACCCATGCGCGAGCCCCGCGGGAGCTCGAACCAGAGCGGAGCGAGCCAACCCTCCCTGCCGGCGATGAGCAGCAGTAGGTCCCGCAGCTCCGACGAGCCCTGCCGCCGGTGACTCCCATAGGAACCCTCTCCTTCCTCCCCTGCTTCTTCTTCCTTCCCAATTTTTCTCTCCCTCCTCTCAACATCCTGGTCTTGCTTTTCTACAGGAGCACACCGGCGTCGTGGTGCCCTCCCAAGCCCCTCGTGCGCCAGATCCGGCGAGCCACGCCGGATCCATCTCCGGTTCCTTGTAGCTCAGTGCCCCCATGCTCCGTCGCCACATACGAGCTTGGCGCCATCCACTGCTTCACGCACCTACTCTCGCTGCTGCCTGCGACCTCTGCTTCTATCAGGACGCCGCCGCCTTAGCCTCCAGCTCCGCCCAGCCGCTGCCTCCTCTACCGACTTGAACCTCGTCGAATCAGGGCCTCGTCGTTCGTGCCCGGCCGACAACAAGCAGCAGCTCACCGGGGCACGAGCTCCATATGGTCCGCCTCCCTGCTGCCGGAGCCCCATGACCCCGCGCCAAGCCTCTCGCCCGCGGCAAGTGCCTGGCCGCCTCTGCCTGGATCCACTCTTCGCCTTGTCCTCATCACCGGGAGCCCCGCCATCTCCAGTGTCGCGCCCAAGTCCCACATCACCGGCAATCGTTCCCGCCGTGCGTCGTCCTGAACTTGCTGCAGTTGTCTCCGTTCTTCAGTTACGAGAAGGAGCAGTTCGCTCGCCTTGCGTTGACCTTTCAGATTCAGCCGGCCCAGCACTGCCGCATCCTCCCCGCCAGCCCATGAGCCGCGCGCCCCTGCCAGGCCTCTCCATCAACTGGGCCAGGCCCACGGGGTGAGGCCACACCCGAGCACCCCTTCTTTCTTTTTTTTGTTGTTGTTGTTTTACTCCTGTTGTGGCCCAATTTGCCTCAGATCTGGCCCGTGTTGTTTTTTCCTGAGAGGACGATTTTTCTAATTTCCAGAGACAGCAGTTTTGCAGGAAACCCCCCTAGACTACATGCATATAATAACGCACAATTGGTGCATCAGATTAAAATGAATTATACATGAAAGTTGCTTAGAATTTTGTGTAGTTTAATAATATCCAACTTTCATCTATGTTTAAAATGTTTAAAATGATGTTTGATTAAATTTGCTCCTATGCCATGCTGAAATGACTTAATTCATAACTAAATAACCGGCTCGGTTTCTAATAAACTTTATTTGTAAATGGGGTGGAAAATGCCTAGTTTAACATGGTGGCTTTACTTTGCATGTTTAACAACTCTAAAATATGGTTTAGGGCAGAACAGGACCAAACCTAATATATGCACATGAGGAGTTTCCGGATTTGTTGTTCGATGTTTCGGCCTCATTTAAACTTGCCTAGATAGGTAGTTTTACTTTGCTTCACATCTTGCCATGCTAACAACATTTAATCTTGTTGGGTACATAAACAAGAGAGAACTAAATAAGTCATGTGGTGTTTCGTCAATATGCAACGGAGTTGTATGTTGAGCTCCACTTAATTTGTAGGATTGTTTGTGCACTTTGCCATGCCATGCTTCATTATACCGAACATGCATCATACTTGATTGTGCATCATGCCATGTTCATGTGTTGGTTGTTTACTATGTTGTTTGCTCCTTTCCGGTGTTGCTTCTTCGGGTTGGTTCCGATAACGTCGTGTTTGTGAGGATCCGTTCGACTACGTCCGTTTGTCTTCTTCATGGACTCGTTCTTCTTCCTTGCGGGATCTCAGGCAAGATGACCATACCCTCGAAATCACTTCTATCTTTGCTTGCTAGATGCTCGCTCTTTTGCTATGCCTATGCTGCGATACCTACCACTTATTTATCATGCCTCCCATATTGTTAAGCCAAGCCTCTAACCCACCTTGTCCTAGCAAACCGTTGTTTGGCTGTGTTACCGCTTTGCTCAGCCCCTCTTATAGCGTTGTTAGATGCAGGTGAAGATTGGAGCTTGTTCCATATTTGGAACATGGTTATTTTGTTGGGATATCACAATATCTCTTATTTAATTAATGCATCTATATACTTGGTAAAGGGTGGAAGGCTCGGCCTTATGCCTGGTGTTTTGTTCCACTCTTCCCGCCCTAGTTTCCGTCATATCGGTGTTATGTTCCCGGATTTTGGGTTCCTAACACGGTTGGGTTATAATGGGAACCCCTTGACAGTTCGTTTTGAATAAAACTCCTCCAGCGAGGCCCAACATTGGTTTTACCATTCACCACCTAGCCTTTTCTTTCCCTTGGGTCGGCCAGCCCAAGGGTCATCTTTATTTTAACCCCCCCGGGCCAGTGCTTCTCTAAGTGTTGGTCCAACCCAGAGCACCGTGCGGGGCTGTCCCTTGTCAACTTGGGTTACGTTGGCTCCCGTACGCTTAGCTTATCCGGTGTGCCCTGAGAACGAGATATGTGCAGCTCCTATCGGGATTTGTCAGCACAGCGGGTGGTCTTGCTGGACTTGTTTTACCATTGTCGAGGATGTCTTGTAACCGGGATGCCGAGTCTGATCGGATTGTCTTGGGAGAAGGAATATCCTTCGTTGACCGTGAGAGCTTGTGATGGGCTAAGTTGGGACACCCCTGTAGGGATTTGAACTTTCGAAAGCTGTGCCCGCGGTTATGGGCAGATGGGAATTTGTTAATGTCCGGTTGTAGAAAACCTGAAGTTGATCTTAATTAAAATACATCAACCGAGTGTGTAACCGTGATGGTCTCTTCTCAGCGGGGTCCGAGAAGTGAACACGGTGTTGGAGTTATGCTTGACGTAGGTTGTTCTAGGATCACTTCTTGATCATAGTTTCTCGACCGTGCTTTGCCTTCTCTTCTCGCTTTGATTTGCGTATGTTAGCCACCATATATGCTAGTCGCTTGCTGCTGCTCCACCTCATACCTTTTACCTTACCTATGAGCTTAAATAGTCTTGATCGCGAGGGTGTGAGATTGCTGAGTCCCCGTGACTCACAGATACTTCCAAAACCAGTTTGCAGGTGCCGTTGATACCGCATAGGTGACGCAACTGAGTTCAGGAGGAGCTCAATGAAGATCTTGTCCTTTATGTTGTTTCGTTCTAGTTGATCAGTAGTGGAGCCCAGTCGGGACGATCGGGGATCTGTGTAGCTTTTGGGGTAGTCTTCTTTTATTTTGATTCCGGAGTCGGACCTTGATTGTATCTGGTTGATGTAATGCTTTATTCATGTAATTGTGTGAAGTGGCGATTGTAAGCCAACTATGTATCTCTTTCCCTTATGTATTACATGGGTTGTGTGAAGATTACCTCACTTGCGACAATGCTTTCAATGCGGTTATGCCTCTAAGTTGTGCTTCGACACGTGGGAGATATAGCCGCATGGAGGGCGTTACAATAAGTCATGCTCCGACTTCATCACATAACGGTTCACCATACGTGCATGCTACGGGAATCACAAACTTCAACACAAGTATCTCTCAAATTCACAACTACTCAACTAGCATGACTCTAATATCACCATCTCCATATCTCAAAACAATTATCAAGTATCAAACTTCTCATAGTATTCAACACACTCATAAGAGAATTTTATTATTCTTGAATACCTAGCATATTAGGATTTTAAGCAAATTACCATGCTATTTAAGACTCTCAAAATAATCTAAGTGAAGCATGAGAGTTCATCTATTTCTATAAAATAAAACCACCACCATGCTCTAAAAAGATATAAGTGAAGCACTAGAGCAAACAACAGACTACTCCGAAAGATATAAGTGAAGATCAATGAGTAGTTGAATAATTATGCAACTATGTGAAGACTCTATAACATTTAATAATTTCAGATCTTGGTATTTTATTCAAACAGCAAGAAAAACTAAATAAAATGACATTCTAAGAATGGCAAACATCATGTGAAGAAGCAAAAACTTAGGATCAACCAATACTAACCGATAGTTGTTGAAGAAGAAAGGTGGGATGCCAACCAGGGCATCCCCAAGCTTAGACGCTTGAGACTTCTTGAAATATTATCTTGGGGTGCCTTGGGCATCCCCAAGCTTGAGCTTTTGTGTCTCCTTAATTCCTCTCATATCACGGTCTCCCTAAATCTCAAAAGCTTCATCCACACAAAACTCAACAAGGACTCGTGAGATAAGTTAGTATAAACCATTGCAAAAACCTTATCATACTCTACTGTAGCAAATCACTAAAATTATTATTCAACATTGCATACTAAATGCCTCTGCATATTTAATAGTCCTATCCTCAAATAGAAGCATTAAAGAAGTAAACATATGCAAACAATGCAAACATAACAGCAATCTGCCTAAACATGATAGTCTGTAAAGAAAGCAGCAACATCCATACTTCCCTAGCTCCAAAAATTATGAAAGAAAATTCCCACTGTAGTAAATTTATCAGATCTTAATATGCAAAAGGTTTCTACACATGCCCCCCTGTTTTTTGGCAAAGCTTGTGTGCCGAAAAATAACTTGCACATAGCTTGCTCTAAGGACGATGTCAACACTACATCGGCCATTTTGCATATGCTTAGGACGATAAGTTTATATCGGCCATTGCTTGTGTGAATATTTTGATGCAAGCTTCGGTGACTTTCTCAACTTCATTAATCCAACTATAAAGTTCCATAGGTATGCATGTCAAGACTATCCATCAACCATATTGTCCACCCTTCTGCTAGGATCTTGCAGATAATCAACCATGAACTTTCTCGAATCCTTACTTGGTCTACATAAAAGTTTCATTAGTGGCCGAGGTAGTGAGCTCCAATTCGGCCTTAACTATGTTGGCAAGAATAAGCATCGGCTATTGATAGATATGCAATACACCATGACGGACATGGTAGCCGGATGCTTGCTATGCCAACTCTCTTCAATTGACATGTCTAAATATATGAACAATTTTAATGCAACCCAAGGTAAATTTTGCATCTAGACATACCCCAAGATAAACTATAAGTGATTCGTCAAAAAATTGATTACCCTAGGATATTTGTTGTACTACTCATAACGAATCACCCAAAGCCTCAATATGTATAGCACCTATGGCAACCAAAAGCTCCAAACCGAATAAAATTTTATATTTGGCTTTGATTATTGTGAAAAAATATTTTAAGCGGCATGATGCTTGTTTTGGTCTCCAATTGAACTAAGGACGGTGTTAGGATACTACACCAGCCATGCTTTGACATATTCTTAGGGCGATAGATAAATATCGGCCATTAACATGAGGTCCATGTAGAATTCACCCACCAAATTATGTATAGCCGAAATAAACAAATAAAATAGGAATAAAATATTTCGGCCCCTTTGTATTAGCAACAATGTAACTAACCATATGTATAGTAATTTGGTAATACCCTCTTATGATATAGAAAATTATGTTGCATCCATGGATCAAAATAAATCCATGGAGGGTAATTGATCATACCTAGGGATGAATTCCATGGCAAAGGCATCAACGGCATGGTTGAAGAAAATGGATGATGTGCTAACCGAAGATTTTGATGTTGTGATGCGCACCTTCGGCTTAATAGTTTGTTGCTTTCATTCTTTTCCTTCTTCACTTTTATTGTACTTGTTGCAATAGAAGCATGCACATCATTTTTGTCTTGATTGATCTTCTTGGGAACCCATGCCATGTTCTTCTTTCTCAGCTCTTGTGCACTAAGATTTTGTAATTTCTTCTTTTGCCAATATGATAAGCCGAGTGAGCATGTCGGCTGTGATTTTTTTTCAACCAATGGAAACTCGTTTTGGGCCTTGTGCACCCTCAACCTATTTTCTTCAGATTTGACACTTTGATTTTTATCAATTGATTGCTTCACTTCTTTGCCTTTTGTAGCCAATGTCAACACTTTAATTAGCTCTTTGTTATTTGAGATCAAATCTGAAGTAGCACACTTACGACCATCTCTTTTCACGCGGTAAACTTGCTTTACCGCCTCTTTCTTCTTCCTTGAGCTCTGGACCGATTCGTTATGATTGAAACGGTCTTTAACATGTGATTGTTCAAATGTTGATCTTCTTGGAGCTGCATAATATTGGTGAGATGGTCTAAAATAAGATGGAGAATGTGCCCTTGTATCATACCTGTCCCATGAGGAATATGGATCTATGTGAGCATAGGGAGGCATCCACGACATTGGCATTGGCGGCCCAAAATAAGGATATGGATATGTTGCATTAAAATTCTCACTTTGCCAATACCGATCCTCATATTTGCGCCTTGGGGGTGATCTTGGTTTCTTTGCATGATTTGGTTGATAAGCATTCTTCTCTCCAATCTTCTTTTGATATTTATCCAATAGTTCAGCGAAGATGATTTTTGATCTCTTACACTTGCGCTTATTTCGGCCTTTGTTTTCTTTTGGTTTGCTTTCATCGATCATTGGATTTTCTTGCTGCACCCCAGTCCTTGGCGTCTACATTGTAGCTTCAATGGAATTCTCGCCCTTAAGATTATGTTCATTATGCTCTTCAACAACTTCTTTACTTGAAAGCTTGATCCCATCACCTGTAGTTTTTACCTTCTCTTTAAATGGATAGGCTTGAAGCAGCCGATGCAAAAACTTTTTGCCATCGGGACCAATCGGAATAGACTGGTCATCTCTTGGTATTTCAACAAACTTCAATCGTGCTTTTTCAATGGCCGATTTAACTATCTGACGAAACATGTTGCAATCCTCAAAGTTATGCTTGGACAAATCATGCAACTTACAATACATTCGTCCTTGGATTGATGGCTTAACATGGTGATCAAGAATTGTAATGTAATTATTTTTCAGTAACAAATCAAATATTTGATCACACATGCTTGAATTGAAGGTATACTTCTTGTTTTCTAGCCGATCATGTTGTGAGAACGTCTTTGGAGTTAAGAAAACGAATGGTTCAGATTTTGCATCACCCCATTCGGCTATGCATTGTGTTTTGCACTCTATCTCCGATGTCTTTGGATAAGAAACTATACTGGCATCGGTTTGCTCAGAAGATTTTAACCTTGGCTTTAAATTTCTGAAACGAAAATAGCTAGAACATACATGTCTCAATTGAGACCAATTGTAAGCCAAGTAAGAAATAAGCAGAGCTACCCAATTAGATATGAGCTTTAGATAAAGCAATGGGGAAAGCCTTGGCTGCAATAATTTTTCGCAATTGGTCTTTCTGAATGGTGCAATATGTTGACCGATATGCTTTGTGACAATCTAATTGCTAACAGATAAATTACCCTTCTTCATTGGTCTCTCAATAATTGTTATGAAGATTTTTCTAATAAATGCATCAACAACTAAGTCATGACCAAATCTGAAAACAGGTAAATTAATTGCTAGACACACCTCTTCAAATATGTTGGGAGAGCATGATGGTGGTGTGACTTGAAGAATATCTTGCTCCGCCTTCGAATAGCTCCCCAGCGCCTTTTCATCATCTTTCTCTTGATTCCGTGCATCATTAGTTTGAAGAACTTCGTCCACCAAACTTTCTTCGGCCACTTGTTCTTGTTTTTGAAGCTCATCAATTTCTATGGCACGAAACTCATAGGGCAGGAAGTAGGTTCCATTAACTTCAGAAAAATCAAGTATGGCTATCGTGCTATACTTTCCATGCCCTTTCTCAACAATGTTTGCCTCTTTGGATTTGATGGATTCGGAATATATACTACTTGATTCGGCTTTTTTCAACCGAAGAACTTTTAGTTTCTGAATCATCATTATTTTCACCGGTTATATCAATTGGCAAGGATTCTTTTCTTTGAGCTAATTCCCTATCAATTTTCTCTTGGCAAAGTACTTGCACCCTATCACGCAAAGCTTTAACTCCCCTCTCAATTTTAGTCTGCTCTAGATTAGTTTGCCCCCCAATGCTTTTAGGATCTTTCGGCAATGAAGTGTTAGTGTTGCCGAAATTTTGCAATTGTGTAGGGGGTGTATAATATGCTGTGGTACTAGGTGGAGATGTATGCACTGCTGTATAACCATATGCTCTCTCACCAATACTATCAATTGATGAAGTTTCATCTTCCCGCAAAACTCTAGCCTTTATTGCAGCATAATCAGGAAACAACCCCTTTTCATATTGCTCAAGGCAAAGAGCACTAATTCTCTTGTTTTGTGCCAAGCTCTTTTTTAATGCAGCCACAACCGCTTCTGGAAGGGATTGCTCCGCAATATTTTCAGATTCTTTCGGCAATGATTTGTGAGTGTTGCCGAAATTCTTGGATTGCGTAGAGTATGCATTATATGCTACAGTATTTGATGACCGCACATGTGTTCCTGTAAAAATTTCACTTATTCGGCTATGACCATGAAGATGCGGGGCCGAATTACGAACATCTACAGTTGCATACGATGCTGAAAATTACTAACATGATGTGTAGCATATGATGGTTGAGAGTAACTGGCCGAATAGCTAGTAGTAGCATGGCCAATTCTCCCATTCATCGGCAAGGTTGGATTCACATATTGCAAATTAGTTGCCGATGAATAAAAAGGTGAAACACTTTCTTGTATGCTATTGGAAATTTTAACATGAGGTGTTTCAAATTTATTAACCAAACCCATCATGTTGTTCGTCAGCATATGTATTTGTGGGGTTGCCGATGCATGAGAGTTTGGATACATATGTTGTACGTTGCTAAAATCATAAGAATTTGAAGCATGAAGATTGCTTCGCATCGGCCCTTGCGCATAATTAGATGCATGATTAATAAAACTAGGGCTAGCCGATACATTATGCTCATTAGGTGATCCAGCAACAACATATGGATTATTTGCATCTACAAAGGCGAATTGGGTATTCATATTACCTTTGTAGATTGCAGCAACTTGATGACGATCTCTTCGTAGCAATAATGGGTTGGAGATCGTTCAAAGCTTCTTCCCCAGCGGAGTCGCCAAAAAGTGTGTTCGCACACGAACACGTCACCGTGTACCCTCAACGCCGAGGGTGATGCACCGCAGCTCACGTCGAAGGAGACCCGGCTGGAAGCGCGGTACGCAAGACAATCCGGCGGATGCTTTTGAGCACCCGAAAACCCACACGCCCGGGAGGGACCCCATCAGGGCACGCGGCGGCTATGGGCTACCCTAGGTCGACCTGATCGCCCCTAGGGCCTCGAGGTTCGCCGCCCTGCAACAAGAAGAACAGACGAAGAACGAGGAAGAAGAAGAACTAGGGTTAAGGAGAAAAGATAAAAGATAAAAAGTGGTAGATGATTTGATCGATTGTGTGTTGTTCAATCGGCCGTCACCCCTTAGATATATAAGAGGCGGCTGGACTTCCCATGCAAGGAAAAGGCTTGGATTCACGTCCAAAACCCTAGTCAAATTCGGATTGGTTTTATCCGAACTTTCCAAAACTGTTCGGTTTAAACTGGCTGCACCTTGCGGGTCTTTTTTGTGGTGGTAAACCATCTCGGATGAAAACGAGCCCAAAAGCAATCTTGACCATTTCGACGAGATGAACAACTTTCATGTTGAAGGTTTTTTTGATCAGAGGTCATCTTGAGGGTTAAATCGGTCGCGCAAAATAGGCTATTCCCTCGTGCTACCCATCACACATGTGTCTGGTGGGGCGCGCCACATCTCACCTCGTGACAGGGCTGCACTCCGATTGCTCTAACTTTTGCATACGAACTCGGATTTGGACGATTTTTATATCAAAATCGATCGTTTCGACGAAACGAAGACAACCCGCGTAGATCATTTTTCCATTTGAGGTCGTCTTGAGGCATAATCGGCCAAACTGTACTCTGAATATAAGATCTTAGTACTTTGAGCATAGTTTCGGCCTTTGAGATAAAATCGGACGGTGATGACCCAAACTTCAATGATGTTCATATCAATAATACGGAACTCTTCCATGTAGATCACTTCTCCATTTGAGGCCATCTTAAATAAGTTCTTGACCGTGCCAAAATCTGGTGTCAACAACCCTTTACGATGAACCTTTTGTCACCTCCATAATCGAGAAACATATCCTTATTCCACCAAGGATAATTTTGACCAATGTCTAGTGATATACTCCTAGATCACTACTGTACTCCCTTGCCAAACTCAGGGCAGGGTATACAATAGGTCTGGTACACAGCATGCCATACTTTATAGAACCTATGGCTGAGGCATAGGGAATGACTTTCATTCTCTCTCTATCTTCTGCCGTGGTCGGGTTTTGAGTCTTACTCAACTTCACACCTTGTAACACAGGCAAGAACTCCTTTGACTGTTCCATTTTGAACGACTTCAAAATCTTGTCAAGGTATGTACTCATTGAAAAAACTTATCAAGCATCTTGATCTATCTCTATAGATCTTGATGCTCAAGATGTAAGTAGCTTCACTGAGGTCTTTCTTTGAAAAAAATCTTATTCAAATATCCTTTTATGCTATCCAAAAATTCTATATCATTTCCAATCAACAATATGTCATCCACATATAATATCAGAAATGCTACAGAGCTCCCACTCACTTTCTTGTAAATACAGGCTTTGTTGGAAATATGCCCTAGAGGCAATAATAAATTGATTATTATTGTATTTCCTTGTTCATGATAATCGTTTATTATCCATGCTATAATTGTATTGATAGGAAACTCAGATACATGTGTGGATACATAGACAACACCATGTCCCTAGTAAGCCTCTAGTTGACTAGCTCGTTGATCAATAGATGGTTACGGTTTCCTGACCATGGACATTGGATGTCGTTGATAACGGGATCACATCATTAGGAGAATGATGTGATGGACAAGACCCAATCCTAAGCATAGCACAAGATCGTAGTTCGTATGCTAAAGCTTTTCTAATGTCAAGTATCATTTCCTTAGACCATGATATTGTGCAACTCCCGGATACCGTAGGAGTGCTTTAGGTGTGCCAAATTTCACAACGTAACTGGGTGGCTATAAAGGTACACTACGGGTATCTCCGAAAGTGTCTGTTGGGTTGGCACGAATCAAGACTGGGATTTGTCACTCCGTGTAAACGGAGAGGTATCTCAGGGCCCACTCGGTAGGACATCATCATAATGTGCACAATATGATCAAGGATTTGATCACGGGATGATGTGTTACGGAATGAGTAAAGAGACTTGCCGGTAACGAGATTGAACAAGGTATCGGGATACCGACGATCGAATCTCGGGCAAGTATCGTACCGATAGACAAAGGGAATTGAATACGGGATTGATTAAGTCCTTGACATCATGGTTCATCCGATGAGATCATCATGGAACATGTGGGAACCAACATGGGTATCCAGATCCCGCTGTTGGTTATTGACCGGAGAACGTCTCGGTCATGTCTGCATGTCTCCCGAACCCGTAGGGTCTACACACTTAAGGTTCGATGACGCTAGGGTTGTAAAGGAAGTTTGTATGTGGTTACCGAATGTTTTTCGGAGTCCCGGATGAGATCCCGGACGTCACGAGGAGTTCCGGAATGGTCCGGAGGTAAAGATTTATATATGGGAAGTCCTGTTTTGGTCACCGGAAGAGTTTCGGGGTTTATCGGTAATGTACCGGGACCACCGGGAGGGTCCCGGGGGTCCACCAAGTGGGGCCACCAGCTCCGGGGGGCCACATGGGCTGTAGGGAGTGTTCCTTGGCCTACATGGGCCAAGGGCACCAGCCCCACTAAGGCCCATGCGCCTAAGAGAGAGAGGGGGCAAACCCTAATGGGATATGGGCCTTAGGGCCCATATTGGTGCGCCTCCCTCTCCCATCCCCTCTTGGCCGCCACCCTTGTCCCCATCTAGGGCTGCCGCCCCCCCTAGGGGTGGGAACCCTAGAGGGGGCGCAGCCCCTCCCCTTCCCCATATAAATAGAGGCCTAGGGTTGCCCCAAAATACACGTGATTCGATCCCTCGTTGGTGCAGCCCTGCATCTCTCTCTCCCTCCTCTTCTGTGGTGCTTGGCGAAGCCCTGCAGGATTGCCACGCTCCTCCATCATCACCACGCTGTTGTGCTGCTGTTGGATGGAGTCTTCCTCAACCTCTCCCTCTCTCCTTGCTGGATCAAGGCGTGGGAGACGTCACCGGGCTGTACGTGTGTTGAACGCGGAGGTGCCGTGCGTTCGGCACTTGGTCATCGGTGATTTGAATCACGACGAGTACGACTCCATCAACCCCGTTCACTTGAACGCTTCCGCTTAGCGATCTACAAGAGTATGTAGATGCACTCTCCTTCCCCTCGTTGCTAGTCTCTCCATAGATAGATCTTGGTGACACGTAGGAAAATTTTGAATTTCTGCTACGTTCCCCAACAGGCTTCTCCAAAAGTCTATATAAAACCATATGCTTTGATCACACTATCAAAACGTTTATTCCAACTCCGAGAGGCTTGCACCAGTCCATAAATGGATCGCTGGAGCTTGCACACTTTGTTAGCTCCCTTTGGATCAATAAAACCTTCTGGTTGCATCATATACAACTCTTCTTCCAGAAATCCATTTAGGAATGCAGTTTTGACATCCATTTGCCAAATTTCATAATCATAAAATGCGGCAATTGCTAACATGATTTGGACAGACTTAAGCATCGCTACGGGTGAGAAGGTCTCATCGTAGAATCCCTTGAACTTGTCGAAAACCTTTTGCAACAAGTCGAGCTTTATAGACAGTAACATTACCATCAGCGTCAGCCTTCTTCTTGAAGATTCATTTATTCTCGATGGCTTGCCGATCAACGGGCAAGTCAACTAAAGTCCACACTTTGTTCTCATACATGGATCCCATCTTAGATTTCATGGCTTCAAGCCATTTTGCGGAATCTGGGCTCACCATCGCTTCTTCATAGTTCGTAGGTTCGTCATGGTCTAGCAACATAACCTCTAGAACAGGATTACCGTACCACTCTGGTGCGGATCTTACTCTGGTTGACCTACGAGGTTCAGTAACAACTTGATCTGAAGTTTCATGATCATCATCATTAACTTCCTCACTAATTGGTGTAGACGTCACATGAAGCGGTTTCTGTGATGAACTACTTTCCAATAAGGGAGCAGGTACTGTTACCTCATCAAGTTCTACTTTCCTCCCACTCACTTCTTTCGAGAGAAACTCCTTCTCTAGAAAGGATCCATTCTAAGCAGCCAATTTCTTGCCCTCGGATCTGTGATAGAAGGTGTACCCAACAGTTTCCTTTGGGTATCCTATGAAGACACATTTCTCCGATTTGGATTTGAGCTTATCAGGTTGAAGCTTTTTCACATAAGCATCGCATCCCCAAACTTTAAGAAAGGACAACTTTGGTTTCTTGCCAAACCATAGTTCATAAGGCCTCGCCTCAACAGATTTTGATGGTGCCCTATTTAACGTGCATGCGGTCGTCTCTAAAGCATATCCCCAAACTGATAGCGGTAAATCAGTAAGAGACATCATAGATCGCACTGAAGGAAATATGCCCTAGAGGCAATAATAAAGTTATTATTTATTTCCTTATATCATGATAAATGTTTATTATTCATGCTAGAATTGTATTAACCGGAAACATAATACATGTGTGAATACATAGACAAACATAGTGTCACTAGTATGCCTCTACTTGACTAGCTCGTTGATCAAAGATGGTTATGTTTCCTAACCATAGACATGAGTTGTCATTTGATTAACGGGATCACATCATTAGGAGAATGATGTGATTGACTTGACCCATTTCGTTAGCTTAGCACTTGATCGTTTAGTTTGTTGCTATTGCTTTCTTCATGACTTATACATGTTCCTATGACTATGAGATTATGCAACTCCTGTTTACCGGAGGAACACTTTGTGTGCTACCAAATGTCATAGCGTAACTGGGTGATTATAAAGGTGCTCTATAGGTGTCTCCGAAGGTACTTGTTGGGTTGGCGTATTTTGAGATTAGGATTTGTCACTCCGATTGTCGGAGAGGTATCCCTGGGCCCTCTCGGTACTGCACATCACATAAGCCTTGCAAGCATTGCAACTAATAAGTTAGTTGCGGGATGATGTATTACGGAACGAGTAAAGATACTTGCCGGTAACGAGATTGAACTAGGTATTGAGATACCGAAGATCAAATCTCGGGCAAGTAACATACCGATGACAAAGGGAACAACGTATGTTGTTATGCGGTCTGACCGATAAAAGATCTTCGTAGAATATGTAGGAGCCAATATGAGCATCCAGGTTCCGCTATTGGTTATTGACCGAAGACGTGTCTCGGTCATGTCTACATTGTTCTCGAACCCGTAGGGTCCGCACGCTTAACGTTATGATGACAGTTTCATTATGAGTTTATATATTTTGATGTACCGAAGGTTGTTCGGAGTCCCGGATGTGATCACGGACATAACGAGGAGTCTCCAAATAGTTGAGACATAAAGATTGATATATTGGACGACTATATTCGGACATAGGAATGGTTCCGGGAGTTATCGGATATAAAACGGAGTACCGGGGGTTACCGGACCCCCCTAGGGGTTAATGGGCCTCATGGGCCCAAAGTGGAGCAAAGGAGGGGCGGCCAGGGCAGGCTGCGCGCCCCCTCCCCCTCTAGTCCGAATTGGACAAGGAGGGAGGGGCGGCGCCCCCCTTTCCTTTCTCTCCTCTCTCCCTTCCTTCCCCCTCTCCTAGTTGGACAAGGAAAGGAGGGAGTCCTACTCCCAGTAGGAGTAGGACTCCTCCCTGGCGCGCCTCCTCCTGGCCGCCCGCCCCTCCCCCTTGCTCCTTTATATACGGGGGCAGGGGGGACCTCTAGACACAACAATTGATCCTTGAGATATATTAGCCATGTGCGGTGCCCTCCTCCACCATAATCCTCAATAATATTGTAGCGGTGCTTAGGCGAAGCCCTGCGATGGTAGAACATCAAGATCATCACCACGCCGTCGTGCTGACGGAACTCTTCCCTGACATTCTGCTGGATCGGAGTTCGGGGATCGTCATCGAGCTGAACGTGTGCTAGAACTCGGAGGTGTCGTAGTTTCGGTACTTGATCGGTCGGGCCGTGAAGACGTACGACTACATCAACCGCGTTGTGCTAACGCTTTCGCTTCCGGTCTACAAGGGTACGTAGACAACACTCTCCCCTCTCGTTGCTATGCATCACCATGATCTTACGTGTGCGTAGGAATTTTTTTGAAATTACTACGTTCCCCAACAGTGGCATCCGAGCCTAGGTTTTATGCGTTGATGTTGTGCACAAGTAGAACACAAGTGAGTTGTAGGCGATATAAGTCATACTTCTTACCAGCATGTCATACTTTGGTTCGGCGGTATTGTTGGATGAAGCGGCCCAGACCGACATTACGCGTACGCTTACGCGAGACTGGTTCTACCTACGTGCTTTGCACACAGGTGGCTGGCAGGTGTAAGTTTCTCCAACTTTAGTTGAACCAAGTGTGGCTACGCCCGGTCCTTGCGAAGGTTAAAAAAACACCAACTTGACAAACTATCGTTGTGGTTTTGATGCGTAGGTAAGAACGGTTCTTGCTAAGCCCGTAGCAGCCACATAAAACTTGCAACAACAAAGTAGAGGACGTCTAACTTGTTTTTGCAGGGCATGTTGTGATGTGATATGGTCAAGACATGATGCTAAATTTTATTGTATGAGATGATCATGTTCTGTAACCGAGTTATCGGCAACTGGCAGGAGCCATATGGTTGTCACTTTATTGTATGCAATGCAATTGCGCTGTAATGCTTTACTTTATCACTAAGCGGTAGCGATAGTCGTGGAAGCATAAGATTGGCGAGACGACAACGATGCTACGATGGTGATCAAGGTGTCGCACCGGTGACGATGGCGATCATGACGGTGCTTCGAAGATGGAGATCACAAGCTCTAGATGATGATGGCATCCAGGTAGAATATGTAGGAGCCAATATGAGCATCCAGGTTCCGCTATTGGTTATTGACCGGAGACGTGTCTCGGTCATGTCTACATTGTTCTCGAACCCGTAGGGTCCGCACGCTTAACGTTACGATGACAGTTTCATTATGAGTTTATATATTTTGATGTACCGAAGGTTGTTCAGAGTCCCAGATGTGATCACGGACATAACGAGGAGTCTCGAAATAGTCGAGACATAAAGATTGATATATTGGACGACTATATTCGGACACAGGAATGGTTCCGGGAGTTACCGGATATAAAACGGAGTACCGGGGGTTACCGGAACCCCCCCGAGGGTTAATGGGCCTCATGGGCCCAAAGTGGAGCAGAGGAGGGGCGGCCAGGGCAGGCTGCGCGCCCCCTCCCCCTCTAGTCCAAATTGGACAAGGAGGGAGGGGCGCCCCCCCCCTTCCTTTCTCTCCTCTCTCCCTTCCTTCCCCCTCTCCTAGTTGGACAAGGAAAGGAGGGAGTCCTACTCCCGGTAGGAGTAGGACTCCTCCCTGGCGCGCCTCCTCCTGGCCGGCCGCCCCTCCCCCTTGCTCCTTTATATACGGGGTCAGGGGGCACCTCTAGACACAACAATTGATCCTTGAGATCTATTAGCCGTGTGCAGTGCCCTCCTCCACCATAATCCTCGATAATATTGTATCAGTGCTTAGGCGAAGCCCTGCGATGGTAGAACATCAAGATCGTCACCACGCCGTGGTGCTGATGGAACTCTTCCCCGACATTCTGCTGGATCAGAGTCCGGGGATCGTCATCGAGCTGAACGTGTGCTAGAACTCGGAGGTGCCGTAGTTTCGGTGCTTGATCGGTCGGGCCGTGAAGACGTACGACTACATCAACCGCGTTGCGCTAACGCTTCCGCTTCCGGTCTACGAGGGTACGTATACAACACTCTCCCCTCTCGTTGCTATGCATCACCATGATCTTGTGTGTGCGTAGGAATTTTTTTGAAATTACTACGTTCCCCAACACGCACCATATCGAATAAAGTACGGTTATGACGTTCGGACACACCGTTACGCTGTGGTGTTCCAGGTGGCGTGAGTTGCGAAACTATTCCGCATTGTTTCAAATGAAGACCAAACTCGTAACTCAAATATTCTCCTCCACGATCAGATCGCAGAAACTTTACTTTCTTGTTACGATGATTTTCCACTTCACTCTGAAATTCTTTGAACTTTTCAAGTGTTTCAGACTTATGTTTCATCAAGTAGATATACCCATATCTGCTCAAATCATCTGTGAAGGTCAGAAAATAACGATACCCGTCGCGAGCCTCAACACTCATCGGACTGCATACATCAGTATGTATTATTTCCAACAAGTCCATTGCTCGCTCCATTGTTCCGGAGAACGGAGTCTTAGTCATCTTGCCCATGAGGCATGGTTCGCAAGCATCAACTGATTCATAAGCAAGTGATTCCAAAAGCCCATCAATATGGATTTTCTTCATGCGCTTTACACCAATATGACCTAAATGGCAGTGCCACAAATAAGTTTGCACTATCATTATTAACTTTGCATCTTTTGGTTTCAATATTATGAATATGTGTATTACTACGATCGAGATCCAACAAACCATTTTCATTGGGTGTATAACCATAGAAGGTTTTATTCATGTAAACAGAATAACAATTATTCTCTAACTTAAATGAATAACCGTATATGCAATAAACATGATCAAATCATATTTATGCTCAACGCAAACACCAAATAACACTTATTTAGGTTCAACACTAATCCCGAAAGTATAGGGAGTGTGCGATGATGATCATATCAATCTTGGAACTACTTCCAACACACATCGTCACTTCACCTTTAACTAGTTTCTGTTCATTCTGCAACTCCCGTTTCGAGTTACTACTCTTAGCAACTGAACCAGTATCAAATGCCGAGGGGTTGCTATAAACACTAGTAAAGTACACATCAATAACATGTATATCCAATATAACTTTGTTCACTTTGCCATCCTTCTTATCCGCCAAATACTTGGGGCAGTTCCGCTTCCAGTGACCAGTCCCTTTGCAGTAGAAGCACTTAGTCTCAGGCTTAGGACCAGACTTGGGCTTCTTCACTTGAGAAGCAACTTTCTTGCCGTTCTTCTTGAAGTTCCCCTTCTTCCCTTTGCCCTTTTCTTGAAACTAGTGGTCTTATCAACCATCAACACTTGATGTTTTTCTTGATTTCTACCTTCGTCGATTTCAGCATCACAAAGAGCTTGGGGGTCGTTTCCGTTATCCCTTGCATATTATAGTTCATCACGAAGTTCTACTAACTTGGTGATGGTGACTAGAGAATTCTGTCAATCACTATATTATCTGGAAGATTAACTCCCACTTGATTCAAGCGATTCTAGTACCCAGAAAATCTAAGCACATGCTCACTTCTTGAGCTATTCTCCTCCATCTTTTAGCTATAGAACTTGTTGGAGACTTCATATCTCTCAACTCGGGTATTTTCTTGAAATATTAACTTCAACTCCTAGAACATCTCATATGGTCGATGACGTTCAAAACGTCTTTGAAGTCTCGATTCTAAGCCGTTAAGCATGGTGCACTAAACTATCAAGTAGTCATCATATTGAGCTAGCCAAACATTCATAACTTCTGCATCTGCTCCTGCAATAGGTCTGTCACCTAGCGGTGCATCAAGGACATAATTCTTCTGTGCAGCAATGAGGATAAACCTCAGATCATGGATCCAATCCGCATCATTGCTACTAACATCTTTCAACTTTAGTTTTCTCTAGGAACACATATAAAACATAGGGAAGCAACAATGCGAGCTATTGATGTACAACATTATTTGCAAAATACTATCAGGACTAAGTTCATGATAAATTAAAGTTCAATTAATCATATTAATTAAGAACTCCCACTTAGATAGACATCCCTCTAATCATCTAAGTGATAACGTGATCCAAATCAACTAAACCATAACCGATCATCACGTGAAATGGAGTAGTTTTCAATGGTGAACATCACTATGTTGATCATATCTACTATATGATTCACGCTCGACCTTTCGGTCTTAGTGTTCCGAGGCCATATCTGCATATGCTAGGCTCGTCAAGTTTAACCTGAGTATTTTGCGTGTGCAAAAATGGCTTGCACCCGTTGTAGATGGACGTAGAGCTTATCACACCCAATCATCATGTGGTGTCTGGGCACGACGAACTTTGGCAATGGTGCATACTCAGGGAGAACACTTTTATCTTGAAATTTAGTGAGAGATCATGTTATAATGCTACCGTCAATCAAAGCAAAATAAGATGCATAAAAGATAAACATCACATGCAATCAATATAAGTGATATGATATGGCCATCATCATCTTTTGCTTGTGATTTCCATCTCCGAAGCACCGTCATGATCACCATCGTCACCGGCGCGACACCTTGATCTCCATCGTAGCATCATTGTCGTCTCGCCAACTATTGCTTCTATGACTATCGCTACCGCTTAGTGATAAAGTAAAGCAATTATAGGGCGATTGCTTTGCATACAATAAAGCGACAACTATATGGCTCCTGCCAGTTGCCGATAACTCGGTTACAAAACATGATCATCTCATACAATAAAATACAGCATCATGTCTTGACCATACCACATCACAACATGCCCTGCAAAAACAATTTAGACGTCCTCTACTTTGTTTTGCAAGTTTTACGTGGCTGCTATGGGCTGAGCAAGAACCATTCTTACCTACACATCAAAACCACAACGATAGTTCGTCAAGTTAGTGCTGTTTTAACCTTCTCAAGGACCGGGCGTAGCCACACTCAGTTCAACTAAAGTTGGAGAAACTGACACCCGCCAACCACCTGTGTGCAAAGCACGTCGCTAGAACCAGTCTCGCGTAAGCGTACGCGTAATGTCGGTCCGGGCCGCTTCATCCAACAATACCGCCGAACCAAAGTATGACATGCTGGTAAGCAGTATGACTTGTATCACCCACAACTCACTTGTGTTCTACTCGTGCATATAACATCAACGCATAAAACCAGGCTCGGATGCCACTGTTGGGGAACATAGTAAATTAAAAAAATTCCTACGCACACGCAAGATCATGGTGATGCATAGCAACGAGAGCGGAGAGTGTGTCCACGTACCCTCGCAGACCGAAAGCGGAAGCGTTAGCACAACATGGTTGATGTAGTCGTATGTCTTCATGATCCGACCGATCAAGCACCGAACGCACGGCACCTCCGAGTTCTACACACGTTCAACTCGATGACGTCCCTTGAACTCCGATCCAGCCGAGCTTTGAGGGAGAGTTCCGTCAGCACGACGGCGTGGTGACGATGATGATGTTCTACCGATGCAGGGCTTCGCCTAAGCATTGCTACGATATGACCGAGGTGGATTATGGTGAAGGGGGGCACCGCACACGGCTAAGAGATCCAAGAGATCAATTGTTGTGTCTAGGGGTGCCCCCTGCCCCTATATATAAATGAGTAAGGGGGGAGAGGCGGCCGGCCAGGAGGAGGCGCGCCAGGGAGGAGTCCTACTCCCACCGGGAATAGGACTCCCTCCTTTCCTAGTTGGAGTAGGTGAAGGGGGAAGGAGAAAGGAGAGAGGAACGAAAGGGGGGCGCCGCCCCCCTCCTTGTCCAATTCGTACTAGAGGGGGAGGGGGCACACGGCCTGCCCTAGCCGCCCCTCCTCTTCTCCACTAAGGCCCCTCTTGGCCCATTAAACCACCGGGGGGGTTCCGGTAACCCCCGGCACTCCGGTAAAATCCCGATTTCACCCGGAACACTTCCGATATCCAAATATAGGCTTCCAATATATCAATCTTTATGTCTCGACCATTTCGAGACTCCTCGTCATGTTTGTGATCACATCCAGGACTCCGAACTACCTTCGGTACATCAAAACACATAAACTCATAATATAACCGTCATTGAACTTTAAGCGTGCGGACCCTACGGGTTCGAGAACTATGTAGACATGACCGAGACACGTCTCCGGTCAATAACCAATAGCGGAACCTGGATGCTCATATTGGCTCCTACATATTCTACTAAGATCTTTATCGGTCAAACCGCATAACAACATACGTTGTTCCCTTTGTCATCGGTATGTTACTTGCCCGAGATTCGATCGTCGGTATCTCAATACCTCACTACTAGGGAAAACCTTATACACAGAATCTTAGCAGCAGCGCGGCATAAAAACAGGCGCTGCTACTAAGTAGTAGCAGCGCGGCTACGGAAAGCTCGCTACTGGTGCAAACTTAGCAGTAGCGCGTGACGCTTAAACCGCGCTGCTACAAAAATCCACCGACAGTACACAACGACATAAGTTTACCAGTAGCGCGGCGCCAGGGAGCCCACTGCTGCTAATGCCATAGTAGCAGCGCGCTTTTTTGTCACCTCGCTGCTGCTAATTTTGAAATTGTGCACAGGGTTGGCCCGTTTAGCATTAGCGCGTGACAGGAAAGCGCGCTGTTGCTACGCTCTTAGCAGCAGCGCGCTTTCTCTCCCGCGCTACTGCTAAGACGCAGCACCCACCACCTTTTCCACCTCCCCCTCCCCATCTCCTCTCCTCCCTTTCCCCTACCTCCCACATCCTCCCTCTCTCACTCTTCTTATTCCTCAATACTTCTCCCCCCATTACTCACCCTCTTCTACCTACCTTTCTCTCTTTTCATTACTCCTAGCTATAACTACACCACCTCCACTAATTCATCTCCTTTGTCTTTTTCCTCCCCCCTCCACTAGTTGAAGTTGTCTCCTCCCAAATTAGCTAGCTAGGTACATGTATCATTTAGTTAAGTGACCTATTTGCCCCCTAACTAGATCTTTCTTTGTCAAGAAGAGCTTTGTGCACTTTTGACCTCCCTACATCATCATCATCTCCACCGTGTGCTCGATCTCGAGATAGAGGTGTGATTAATATTTCATGCTTTTACAAAATGGAAATATGTTTATGCATGTGTGTGATATTTTTATGGAAATTGTGTGTGTGGCATGAGTTGATGCCAAATTGTGCATTTGAGTTGCCTATGTTTTGCCGAAATGTCGAATTATTTCCGTTTTGGCGAATTCCGGGCAAACTATAGATCTATATATGTCCTATTTTTAAGGAAGGTCATGCCGAATTTTTGTATGACTTTGATGAATGCACGAATTTTTATAATCAATTTGTTTATTATTACCGTGCAGAGTTGACGATGGTCAGTGGAACGATGGTGGACAGGTGGTTGCGGTCGGTGGTGCAGGACATGAAGGAAAATAACCTGACAGAGGTTTTATGTCCGTGTCAAAAATGCAAAGGAATAGTTTGGCTTGACCCCCATGTCGATGGTCGTGTCGAAGCGCACCTGCTCATGACTGGTTTCATGGATGGCTATACTCGATGGATAACTGAAGATGAGGATGACGATGTTGAGGATGCCGACGGGGCAAGCAATGATGACACGGGGCAAGACGAAGAGATGATCGATAATGGCGGCGGGGAAGAGGACGGACATGGAGGCGGAGAAGGGGCCGGACATGGTGGCGGAGAGAACGACATGGACTCCACGCATCAGAGTTCGTCGGTACTAAGTTCAATCGTGCGGGACCCTCATGTTCAAGCATTGCTTCGCAAGGAGACGAGTACTGAGAGAGCTGCTTCTAGAGAGGAGGCTAAGATGGAGCAACTGGTGGTAGACTCGAACACTCCATTGTATGATGGTTGCAATCCTGAGATGACCCGCTTGAGTTTCACGCTCCAAGTGCTGAAGACGAAGGCTAAAAACAAATGGACCGACACTAGCCTCGATGAGCATCTCAAGTACCTAAAGGATGTTCTTCCCGAGGGTAATCTATGTCCTAGTAGTGTTGATGAGGCCAAGAAGATCGTGTGCCCTCTTGATCTGCCACACGTTAGATACCATGCATGCATCAACGATTGCATAATTTATCAGAAGGAGCACGCGGAAAAAACAAGTTGTCCGGTGTGCAATGCTTCTCGATACAAGAAGGCCGGGAAGAAATGTCCCCAGAAAGTGGTATGGTACTTACCGATAACTCCCTGTCTCCAGAGGTATTTTGTAGATCCCAAGGAAGCAAAGCTAATGCGCTGGCATGCGGAGAGGAAGAAGCCCGACGATGGAGATGATCCGAAGCTGAGACACGTCAAGGATGGAAGCCAGTGGAGAGCGTTGAACAGCTTCTATCGGTATTTTGAATGTGATGCAAGGAACATCGTGCTCGCCGCGTGTACCGATGGCATGAATCCGTTTGGCAACCAGAGCACCAACCATAGCACATGGCCCATGTTTGTATGGATGTACAACCTCCCCCCCTGGTTGTGCATGAAATCGAAGTACATTCACATGAGCATGCTTATTCAAGGGCCGAAACAACCAGGAAATAATATTAATTTGTATCTGGGGCTACTTCAGGAGGAGTTAGACACGTTATGGAAAACACCGGCCAAGACATGGGACGCCAGCAAAGGCGAGTATTTCAACATGAGAGCCGCGCTGATCATGACAGTGCACGACTATCTTGGTTACGGATATGTGGCAGGCCAGGTGTGCCATGGATATTGCGGATGCATGCGGTGCATGGATGATACGACGTCTCAGCAGCTAACGTCAAGGAAAGATGGCGGGTCTGGGAAAATCGTGTACATGGGGCATCGAAGATGGCTCGAACAGGACGACCCGTGGAGAAACCGTGGAGATCTATTCAATGGTCACGCTGAGCATCGAGGACCTCCACGTAAGCGGAGCGGTGCCGAAATCGATGAGCTGTTGAAAAACTGGAAGGAGTGCCCCGCGCCGGGAAAGACGATGAGGAAGGCGCCGGAGCCGCTGCTGAAGGTATGGAAGACGAGGTCTGTGTTCTGGGACTTGGAGTACTGGCACAAACTCGATACACCTCATTGCCTTGATCAAATGCATATATGTAAGAATGTCCTTGAGAGCTTGCTTGCAACACTGATGAACATGCCGGATAAGACCAAGGATGGGCCAAAGGCAAGAAAAGACTTGCAAGATTTGAAAATCAGGGAAGATCTGCACATGCCGCCCCGTAAAATGTCAGACGAGACAGAGACGGAGACAGAGGCACGGGATAAGAAGGGCAAGAAAATAAAGAATGAGGATTATTGCCCCCCTTCTTGCTTCACCTTAAGTCAGGCTGAGATCAATCAATTCTTTAAGTGCCTTACCGGAGTCAAAGTTAGTTCTGGTTATTATGGCAAGATAAGTAGATATCTAGACACGGACAAGCAAAGGTTCAGCGGGATGAAGTCTCATGACTGTCATGTGATGATGACGCAGATATTACCTGTTGCCCTTAGAGGGATAATGGACAAGCACGTCCGTGACACGCTTATTGGTCTCTGCAACTTTTTCGACGTCATCTCTCGAAAGTCGATCAGTGTGAAGCAGCTCCGAAGGCTACAGGAAGAGATCGTTGTGATACTGAATGAGCTTGAGATGTACTTCCCACCCGCGTTCTTTGACGTGATGGTGCATCTGTGTGTCCATATTGTGGATGACATAATAGACCTGGGGCCGCCATTCCTGCACAACATGATGCCGTTTGAGAGGATGAATGGGATCATCAAAGGATTCGTTCGTAACATGTCCCGTCCGGATGGAAGCATCGTCCAGGGCTATTTGACACAAGAGTGCATCTCTTTCTGTGAGAATTTTCTATATGGCGCAGACCAGCCACCTGGTGTTAGTGTTGGTTTGCCCGTTAACAAGCACGATGGGAGGCTCGAAGGAGAAGGTCACTGCAATGGTCGCAGGGAACTGCACGTGGCATACTCAGATCGATGCAGCGACTTTGACAGAGCAAACTTGGTAGTGCTACAACACCTAGACGAGGTAGATCCTTTCGTGGCACTGCACAAAGAAATTATCGCAAAGAAGTATCGTGACCGGGGGGTATGCAGGACGGACGCCGAAGTTACTAGAGAGCACGACTCCACTTTCCTGCATTGGTTCAAAGAGCATATTATTGCTAATCCCCCGGAGGAGGGCTCTAAGGACAGATTGCTCATATACGCCTTAGCACATGGCCCCTCGCCCAACCTCGTAACCTATCAGGCATATGATATCAACGGATACACGTTCTACACGGAGGCCAAAGATATGGACAGTGATGAATATCAGAACTCAGGGGTGACGATGGAATGCATGACCGGCAGCGACAACGGCGCAACTGAATGATTTTATGGAAGGGTCGAGGAGATCTGGGAGCTTGACTACTCTGGACTGCACAACACGACGATGTTCCATGTCAGATGGGCTAAGAATGTCGAAAGAGAAAGCCGGATTTTCACTACCATGACTATACCCGACGCCAAGAGCGCTACCGTGAACGCTATCGCAAAAACGAGCCATGGGTACACACTAAGCACGTGACACAATGCTTCTTCATAACCGACCCATGCAATCACAGTCGTGTTGTCGTGAGGAAAGGCAAAAGAAACATCATTGGAATGGATGGAGTCGCCAACAAGGAAGACTATGATCAGTACGGCAACCCAATGAGGGAAGATGACGATGATGATGAAGTATACGTCAAAAGAAAAATCAATACTACATTACCAAAGAAAAATCGTACTCCATGGAAAAGGCAAAGTCACAATGAGGGGCTCAATTATTCTTCAACGAACAAGAAGGGAAAGAAGCTGACTCAAAAACGAAAACGTCAGCGCTGAGGAATCGGTCAAATGATGTAATATATATATATATGTTCCTATTTTGTATACACACTTAATTAGCCATTATTATGCATGGGTCCAATGATGTAATATATATATGTTCCTATTTTGTATACACACTTAGCCATTATTATGCAAGGGTCCAATGATGTAATATATATGTTCCTATTATGCTGAGGAAAAGAAAAAAGGGAAACTGGTTATAGCAGTAGCGCTTTAGTGAAAAAGAGCTACAGCTAGTCAAGATAGCAGTAGCGGTTTCTACAGAAAATCGCTATAGCTGCTCGTAATAGTAGTAGCGCGTTTCATGAAAATGCGCTACTGCTACGTCCACTTAACCCAAAATTCTCCCTCTCCCTACTTCATCCCGCCTCTTTTCCCCCAAATTCCCACTCTCTCTTCCCCGGCCCCGTCGCACCGCCGCACCCGCCCCCGACCTCGGCACGCTCGCCCCCGACCCCGGCATGCTCACCCCCGACCCCGCCGCCCCCGACCCCGCCGCGCCCGACCCCGACGCGCTCGCCCCCGACCCCGCCGCCCCCGACCCAGGCGCTCTCGCCCCCGGCGCCGGCGCTCGCCCCCGACCCGTCGTCCCTCACCTCCCTCCTCTGCTTCCTCCCCTCCCAACCTCGGCCGTCGTCGGGCCTGCCTCCTCGCCTTGCACCCTCTGTAAACCACCCCCCCCTCTCTCTCTCTGCTAGCTAGGGTTAATTTACTTAGGTTTTAGTTATGTTAATTAGGTTATCTATTTAGTTATGAATTTAGATAGGTTTCAAAATTTGCTGAATTTATATGCAAATTTGAACTGGACATGTGATATGTGGATATGTCATGTTTTGGACATGTCATGTTTTGGTAAATGATCCGAGTTGCCTATGTTACGCCGAAATGTTGATTCATTTCCGTTTCAGTGAATTTCAGGCGCTCGATATGTCCATTTTTTAGCAAAGGTCATGCCAAAATTGTCCTCGTGCCTTATGATCCAAAGTAAGTCAGTTTCGAACAACCCTTTCATACATTTCAATCATTCCTTCTCTCTCTATGGGGAATAATTTGAGGTGTCTTTTCCCCGCAGCAACGGGCGCGCCGTCCTTATCGTTCTTTATCCGCAAGTCTCCCACGCCGTGTATTTTGACCCTTCCAGAGACTACGAGAAAAAAGACTACACCCACATAATGAATATTCTAGATGATGCTCTGCAAGGCTTCAGCTTTAGAGGTGGCCACATGCAGATCAGGAAACAAAGGAATAAGAAGATGGGTTTCGCGCATAAAACTAACTTCTCCTGCATCCAAGTCCCAAAACCAAGCAAGAAGGATGGATTCTACATCCTCCATCTCATGATTTAGTTCAACACGGATCACCAAAAGCTTCGCATGAGAAGCAGAAATGATGATCATATCCACAAGTGGCTAGAATCTCATGGAGAAGCGGATTATAAACTTAGAGATGACTTCTTTCGCATCCAAAGCGACATTGCGACGATCATCATGAAAGAAGTCGTCGATGAGAAGGGGATGTTCCACCACGGCCCTATATCGCGAGCTGACGTCCGAACTCGCATAGGCATGCAACGTCTAGACCTCACGCCGTTCAAGAAGCTAGGGTCCATCCTCGATGATATGGAAGGATGGAACTTCTAGTGATTTATGATGCCGATGATGATGATATGTGTCGGTTGAACTTGTATACTATTTGTAGCGATGCAACTTTGTGATGTCCATGATCCCCAGTTGCATCTAGTTGCTAACCCTTTCTTTTTCGGTGTTCTCTAGTATATTTTGTTGCATATATATGATTGTACATCCTCTTCATGAACATGCATCTCTAACATGTACCTAGTTTCTTGATGGCGAGATGGAACTGCTATGTCGTGTACAAAGGGAAGGTTCCGGGGGTGTACAACGAGTGGCATGAGTGCCAGGCGCAAGTGAATGGGTTCTCGGACGCCAGCCATAAAGGCTTCAAAAGCAGACAAGAAGGAGAAGCTAGTTACTTGAGGTTCACGCTAGCGCGAGAGAGGACTCGTAACCGCCATCTCATGTACTGCATAGTTCTTCTCTCACTCATAGTGATAGCTCTTCTCGCGTATACCTTTGTTTAGATGGATGACATTGTAGTTGCAAGTATTCTAGACTTGCATGTATCGCTATTTTCGAGATGATGATAAGATACCACTTTGTGTTGGATGATGATTATGACGAGACTATTTGTATGTATATGCTATGATTACATTTGTGGTCTCACAGGAATTTGTATGTGTATCATGATGACATTTGTATGTGCTAAAGATTCTTCTATAAAGCCTGTTAAAATACAAAACACATATGCCGAAAAAAAACAAAAAACTACTAAAATTAGCAGTAGCGAGTGGAGAAAAGTTAGCAGCAGCGCGGTTGTAGCAGTAGCGCGCGCAGGGGAAGCGCGCTATAGCTATTAGCAGCAGCGAGGTTCCTTTAAGCGCGCTGCTGCAACAATTGTGTAGCAGTAGCGCGGGTGGACCAGCGCTACTGCTATACGTTAGCTGTAGCGCCTTATTAGTAGCGCCGGCCCCCGTGCTACTAAAAGGCCGAAAACCCGCGTTGTTGCTAGGCTTTTCCCTAGTAGTTCCTAGTTCAATCTCGTTACCGGCAAGTCTCTTTACTCGTTCTGTAACACATCATCCCTCAACTAACTCATTAGTTGCAATGCTTGCAAGGCTTAAGTGATGTGTATTACCGAGTGGGCCCAGAGATACCTCTCCGACAAGCAAAGTGACAAATCCTAGTCTCAAAATACGCCAACCCAACAAGTACCTTCGGATACACCTGTAGAGCACCTTTATAATCATCCAGTTATGTTGTGACGTTTGGTAGCACACAAAGTGTTCCTCCGGTAAACGGGAGTTGCATAATGTCATAGTCATAGGAACATGTATAAGTCATGAAGAAAGCAATAGCAACAAACTAATCGATTAAATGCTATGCTAACGGAATGGGTCAAGTAAATCACATCATTCTCTAATGATGTGATCCCGTTAATCAAATGACAACTCATGTTTATGGCTAGGAAACTTAACCATCTTTGATTCAACAAGCTACTCAAGTAGAGGCATACTAGTGACACTCTGTTTGTCTATGTATTCACACATGTATTATGTTTTCAGTTAATATAATTCTAGCATGAATAATAAACATTTATCATGAAATAAGAAAATAAATAATAACTTTATTATTGCTTCTAGGGCATATTTCCTTCTATATGTGGAATAGAATGGTGATTGTGGAGAAGACAAAAAGGAGAAGATGGTCTCACATCAACTACGCGTATCAACGGGCTATGGAGATGCCCATTAATAGATATCAATGTGAGTGAGTAGGGATTGCCATGCAACACATGCACTAGAGCTATAAGTGTATGAAAGCTCAACAAAAGGAACTAAGTGGGTGTGCATCCAACTTGCTTGCTCACGAATACCTAGGGCATTTTGAGGAAGCCCATCATTGGAATATACAAGCCAAGTTCTATAATGAAAAATTCCCACTAGTATATGAAAGTGATATCATAGGAGACTCTCTATCATGAAGATCATGGTGCTACTTTGAAGCACAAGTGTGGTAAAAGGATAGTAACATTGTCCCTTCTCTCTTTTTCTCTCATCATCATTTTTTTATTTACTCCGGAGTCTCATCCTCACTTGTGGGGGAATCATAGTCTCCATCATCCTTTCCTCACTTGGGACAATGCTCTAAAAATGATGATCATCACACCTTTATTTACTTACAACTCAACAATTACAACTCAATACTTAGAACAAAATATGACTCTATGTGAATGCCTCCAATGGTGTACCGGGATATGCAATGAATCAAGAGTGACATGTATGAAATAATTATGAATGGTGGCTTTGCCACAAATACAATGTCAACTACATGATCATGCAAAGCAATATGACAATGATGGAGCGTGTCATAATAAATGGAACAGTGGTAAGTTGCATGGCAATATATCTCGGAATGGCTATGGAAATGCCATGATAGGTAGGTATGGTGGCTGTTTTGAGGAAGGTATATGGTGGGTGTATGATACCGGCGAAAAGTGCGCGGTATTAGAGAGGCTAGCAATGGTGGAAGGAAGAAAGTGCATATAATCCATGGACTCGACATTAGTCATAAAGAACTCATATACTTATTGCAAAAATCTACAAGTTATCAAAGCAAAGTATTACGCGCATGCTCATAGGGGGATAGATTGGTAGGAAAAGACCATCGCTCGTCCCCAACCGCCACTCATAAGGAAGACAATCAATAAATAAATCATGCTCCGACTTCATCACATAACGGTTCACCATACATGCATGCTACGGGAATCACAAACTTTAACACAAGTATTTCTCAAATTCAAAACTACTCAACTAGCATGACTCTAATATCACCATCTTCATATCTCAAAACAATTACCTAGTATCAAACTTCTCATAGTATTCAACACACTCATAAGAATTTTTTTACTAATCTTGAATGCCTAACATAATTAAAGCAAATTACCATGCTGTTTCGTAGGACTCTCAAAATAATCTAAGTGAAGCATGAGAGAACAATAGTTTCTATAAAACAAATCCACCACCATGCTCTAAAAGATATAAGTGAAGCACTAGAGCAGAAACTATATAACTCAAAAGATATAAGTGAAGCACATAGAGTATTCTAACAATTTCCGAATCATGTGTGTCTCTCTCAAAAGGTGTGTACATCAAGGATGATTGTGGAAAAATAAAAAATAAAGACTCAAATAATACAAGACGCTCCAAGCAAAACACATATCATGTGGTGAATAAAAATATAGCTCCAAGTAAAGTTACCGATGGAAGTAGACGAAAGAGGGGATGCCTTCCGGGGCATCCCCAAGCTTTGGCTTTTAGGTGTCCTTAGATTATCTTGGGGTGCCATGGGCATCCCCAAGCTTAGGATCTTGCCACTCCTTGTTCCATAATCCATCAAATCTTTTATCCAAAACTTGAAAACTTCACAACACAAAACTTAACAGAAAATCTCGTGAGCTCCGTTAGCGAAAGAAAACAGAACACCACTTCAAGGTACTGTAATGAACTCATTATTTATTTATATTGGTGTTAAACCTACTGTATTACAACTTCTCTATGGTTTATAAACTATTTACTAGCCATAGATTCATCAAAATAAGCAAACAACACACGAAAAACAGAATCTGTCAAAATCAGAACAGTCTGTAGTAATCTGTAGCTAACGCAAGTTCTGGAACCCCAAAACTTCTAAAATAAATTGCTGGACGTGAGGAATTTATCTATTAATCTTCTGCAAAAATAATTAACTAAATATCACCTTACAAATAAAAATGGAAGCAGTTCTCGTGAGCGCTAAAGTTTCTGTTTTCTACAGTAAGATTAAAAAGACTTTCCCCAAGTCTTCCCAACGGTTCTACTTGGCACAAACACTAATTAAACACAAAAAACACAATCAAAACAGAGGCTAGGTAAATTATTTATTATTAAACAGGAGAAAAAATAAAGAAATAAAAATAAAATTGGGTTGCCTCCCAACAAGCGCTATCATTTAACGCCCCTAGCTAGGCATAAAAGCGAAGATAGATCTAGGTATTGTCATCTTTGGTAGGCAATCCATAAGTGGCTCTCATAGTAGATTCATATGGTAATTTAATTTTCTTTATAGGGAAGTTTTCCATGCCTTTCCTTAACGGAAATTGGAATCTAATATTCCCTTCCTTCATATCAATAATTGCACCAATCGTTCTAAGGAAAGGTCTACCAAGAATAATAGGACATGAAGGATTGCAATCTATATCAAGAAAAATAAAATCTACGGGAACATAATTCCTATTTGCAACAATAAGAACATCATTAATTATTCCCATAGGTTTCTTAATGGTGGAATCCGCAAGGTGCAAGTTTGAAGAGCAATCATCAAAATTACGGAAACCTAGCAAATCACACAAAGTCTTTGGAATCGTGGAAACACTAGCACCCAAATCACACAAAGCATAGCATTCATGATCTTTAATTTTAATTTTAATAGTAGTTTCCCACTCATCATAAAGTTTTCTAGGGATAGAAACTTCCAACTCAAGTTTTTCTTCATAAGATTGCATCAAAGTATCAATGATATGTTTGGTAAAGGCTTTATTTTGACTATAAGCATGTGGAGAATTTATCATGGATTGCAACAAGGAAATACAACCTATCAAAGAGCAATTATCATAATTAAAATCCTTGAAATCCAAAATAGTGGGTTCATTAATATCTAGAGTTTTGATCTCTTCAATCCCACTTTTACCAATTTTTACATCAAGATCTAAAAACTCTGAATTTTTGGAACGCCTTCTAGGTAAAGGTCGATCATATTCAGTCCCATCATTATCAAGATTCATATTGCAAAACAAAGATTTAATAGGGGACACATCAATAACTTTTAGATCTTCATCTTTATTTTCCAAAAAAAATCCGGCTTAGAGGCCATCTTATTAACTAAGGTGGCCTGCTTATCCGAAACTTCACCTATTAACTTCTCAAGATGAGCAATCTGAGATTTCAAACCATCAAATTCTTTAGACATATCATCGAGTTCTTTATTCATATAACCCATAAAGCTTTTTTGTTCCTTAAGCTCATTTCTAAAGAAATTATTATGCTCAAATTGTAAGACCATAAAACTCCTGACGTTGCTTTCAATCTCTTCTAACCTTTTAAGGTGAAGATCACCAAATCTAGGTAGAGCCATCGTGACAAGCAAGCGATCGAACACACGAGAAAACAAGAAGCACGCGAAAAAGAGGCGAACGGAAAAAAGAGGGCGAATAAAACGGCAAGGGTGAAGTGAGGGAGAGGAAAACGAGAGGCAAATGGAAAATAATGTAATGCAGGAGATAAAGGTTTGTGATGGGTACTTGGTATGTTGACTTTTGCGTAGACTCCCCGGCAACGGCGCCAGAAATCCTTCTTGCTACCTCTTGAGCACTGCGTTGGTTTTCCCTTGAAGAGGAAAGGGTGATGCAGTAAAGCAGCGTAAGTATTTCCCTCAGTTTTTGAGAACCAAGGTATCAATCCAGTAGGAGGCCACGCACGAGTCCCTCACACCTACACAAACTAATAAAATCCTCGCAACCAATGCAATAAAGGGGTTGTCAATCCCTTCATGGTCACTTATGAAAGTGAGATCTGATAAATATGATAAGATAATATTTTTGGTATTTTTATGATAAAGATGCAAAGTAAAGAAAGCAAAATAAACAGTGCCAGAAATAGCTTGTTGATAGGAGATTAATATGATGGAAAATAGACCCGGGGGGCATAGGTTTCACTAGTGGCTTCTCTCGAGAGCATAAGTATTACGGTGGGTAAACAAATTACTGTTGAGCAATTGACAGAATTGATCATAGTTATGAGAATATCTAGGTATGATCATGTATATAGGCATCACGTCTACGACAAGTAGACCGACTCCTGCCTGCATCTACTACTATTACTCCACACATCAACCGCTATCCAGCATGCATCTAGATTATTAAGTTCAAAAGAACAGAGTAACGCTTTAAGTAAGATGACATGATGTAGAGCGATAAACTCATGCAATATGATATAAACCACATCTTGTTATCCTCGATGGCAACAATACAATATGTGCCTTGTTGCCCCTACTGTCACTGGGAAAGGACACCGCAAGATTGAACCCAAAGCTAAGCACTTCTCCCATTGCAAGAAAAATCAATCTAGTAGGCCAAACCAAACTAATAATACGAAGAGACTTGCAAAGATAACCAATCATACATAAAAGAATTCAGAGAAGATTCAAATATTGTTCATAGATAAACTTGATCATAAACCCACAATTCATCGGTCTCAAGAAACACACCGCAAAAGAAGATTACATCAAATAGATCTCCATGAGAATCATGGAGAACTTTGTATTGAGATCCAAAGAGAGAGAAGAAGCCATCTAGCTAATAACTATGGACCCGAAGGTCTGAGGTAAACTACTCACACATCATCGGAGAGGTTATGGTGTTGATGTAGAAGCCCTCCGTGATCGATGCCCCCTCCGATGGAGCTCCGAAAAAGGCCCCAAGATGGGATCTCATGGGTACAGAAGGTTGCGACAGTGGAATTAGGTTTTTGGCTCCGTATCTGGTAGTTTGGGGGTACGTAGGTATATATAGGAGGAAGAAGTACGTCGGTGGAGCAACGTGGGCCCCACGAGGGTGGAGAGCGTGCCTGGGGGGGTAGGCGCGCCCCCTACCTTGTTCCTTCCTAATAGCTTTCTTGACGTAGGGTCCAAATCCTCTGGATCACGTTCGTTCCAAAAATCACGTTCCTGAAGGTTTCATTCCGTTTGGACTCCGTTTGATATTCTTTTTCTGGGAAACTCTGAAATAGGCAAAAAATAACAATTCTGGGTTGGGCCTCCGGTTAATAGGTTAGTCCCAAAAATAATATAAAAGTGTATAATAAAGCCCAATAATGTCCAAAACAGAATATAATATAGCATGGAACAATCAAAAATTATAGATACGTTGGAGACGTATTATGTACTATAACACAACACAATCCTTTTTAAATCGAATAAACTTAATAAAAAATATTGTAGAATTCAATTTTGTTAGAGGGCTTATTTGATAGGTAGCATCAAAAACCTGAATTTTTCCTATACGCCATTTTCATGCGGCTTTTTTACTTTAAAACTGCTAAGTGCAACCCTTTTATAATTTTTTTGGAGAAAAAAATGTCGAGAAAACGTTTATCATAATATCTGCCACGCAACGACTCTTTTTTTAACATCAGTACAGACATAAGCGCTCATATACACATGCATACACTCACCCCTATGAACACACACACGCACACCCTACCCCTATGAGCACCTCTGAAAGACCGAGCCGGCATATCATCTTGAGATTTACAAAGTCACCGTAGGCGCCTCGTCGTTGACGGGAACATCTCCTCCCACTGAATGCGCATCGCCGGAAATTCTGAAATAAATCCAGGAATAAATGCGAGCACCAGAAATTAAACCCTGGTGGGCTGGGGATACCACAGTTTCTCTAACCATCCAACCACAGGTTGGTTCGCCAAGCAACGACTCTTGCATCATGTGATATAGCCATCCATCACGCGAAGCATGATCCGGAGGCCAATTAGTTTAGTAGGGCATATCTTTCATATTAAAACACACAACAATCATAATATTAATAACCCAACGACGAAGAGTTGATTCAGGTAAAAGTCCCTCCTCCCGTGAGCGTCCGAGAGGCTAACCTAGTGCTGCCGCCCACCGTCCCCTCATCCTCTCCCCCTCCATCATCGTCGCCGGCGGCGGCGAGGCCCTCTTGTCTCCTCGCGCAGGGGGATCGACGCGAGCCGGATTTCTCGGGCCGGGACACGGTGCTCGTTGCTGGCCATGGAGGCGCAGCGGCGCTTCGGCGTGGGCCAGCGACGGTGGCGTGGCGGCGGCGTGATAGGCGTCAAGGAAGAGGTGCAAGTCGGTGGGTGGTTTCGGCGGCGGCTGCTCCCCTGCAGCGCCTCGGCATCACCTCTGGCGCTGCGGGTCGAGTTCGGCCGGGTCGCGGGCGGCCCTCTCTCGGTGGCCTGGTGGGGGGGGGGGGGCGGCGCGGCAGCGGTGGCGGTGGGCGTCCCCGTTCAGCAAGGCCCTTTGCGGCGGAACGGTGGCCCTGGTGGGGGAGGGGGGCGCAGCAGCGGTGGCGGTGGGCGTCCCCGTTCAGCAAGGCCCTTTGCGGTGGAACGGTGGTGCTCAGCACGGGAAGACCCCCTGCTGGCTTCCCTTAGGCGCGACAGCGCACGATCTGGTTCCCCTTCACCTTCTTCGGTGTGCAGCAGCGGCCGGTGCGCTCCGGCTGGTCCAAGCCTGTGGTTTCGGGGGCGAACGTGGTTTAGGGGGGGCTGGCTAGTGGACGGGGGCGCTTCCGTGTGCCCCGTCGCCGATCTTGGCCTTGGGCTGCTCCGTCACCTCCCCCTTTCCCTGGACCGGCATATGGCCATGGTTCCTCTCGTGGCAAGGTGTCCGTCGGTGACTTCGGAGTCGGCTGGGGGCATAGATTTGGTCAAAGTTGTGCTCTTTGGTGGCTGTCGCGGTGGTCTGGTGGCAGTGCGGCGGTCCTGGCGGCGGGAGGCGCGTATGTCGTGGGCGAACTGCGCGTCTTGGTTGCGGGCGCGCAGTCATGGCTGCGAGTGGTTGGCGGATCGGGGATGCGACGAAGGGATTGAAGCACTGGGTTCATCACCTGTCCAGTTCGTGCACCGGCCGACGGTGGCGGCATTCGCGGATGTTATGTTCCTCCTTGTAGGCTACGTTGTGGTCCTCACTCTCCTTCGTCTCGCTCCGGGTGAAAATTTGATCTTCGGATCAAAAGGAGGCGACATTCTGTGGTCGTACCCTTCTTGGAGGCATCGTCCCTCGGTCCGGCGTGGTTCGTCACATACCCTCTCGGACGATTGCTCTTGGCAGTCTCCGTCGATGCTAAGCGGACCCTTTTTTGCACATCTTGTAGGTGCTTGGTTGTCGTTGAGGGTGTGTTTCGTTGCACGGTTTCCTTGTACCTCGCCTTGGGTTTGTGTGGTGTGCGTTTGTATCGATGCTTTGGATGTATTCTTTTTATATAATATATAAAGCGGGGAAACCCTTTTTCAGATTAATAACCCAACACAAATATATAGATATGTTTTCACAGCTGCTGCTACATATACATTTGGTTATTTGGAGTCATATCTCATATCTCAGTTGTATAGCCTATAACCCACTAGAGAGTGGGATGGTTGTGTGCATCAACTTGCAGACGCCGGGATTGAGTGTGCCTATGGTATAATTGACGGAAATCTTCCGGAATTCCAGCTGAGCACATACACACGCGGCCGGGCTTATCTCCGGCATCTTACGGTTCTCTTTAGTAAAGTATAATTAAGCAGTGGTGATACGTATAGTACGTAGTATTGATTGAGTTGATGGTGCATGCACGTGGCTGGTCATTAGTTGGTGATGGGGATGATCCTGCCGTAGGCCTTCTTGCCGTCGTCCTTGGGGATGGTGATGGTGAGCACGCCGTTGTCGAGCGAGGCGTGGACGCTGCCGCCGTCCACGTCGGCGTTGGGCGGCAGGCGCACGGTGCGCACGAACTTCTCGGCGCTCCGCTCCACGCGGTGCCACCGGTCGCCCTTGTCCTCGGCGGCGCGCGCGCGCTGCCCGCTGATCCGGAGCACCCGCTCCTGCTCCACCTCCACCTTCACCTCCTCCCGCCGCAGGCCCGGCACGTCCGCCATGAACACGTGCGCCGTCGGCGTCTCCTTCCAGTCCATGCTCGCCGTCGAGAACGGCAGGCCCAGCGCCGGCCGGCAGCCGCCGCCGCCGAACGCAGTCAGTGAGATGGCCTCCATGAACGGCTCCAGGATGTCGATGCTCACCGGCTCCACGACCTCGTCCCCGCCGCCGCCGTGGCCGTTGGCCTTGTGGGCCGCCGCGTGCTGCTGCGGCTGGGGCTGCGGCGGCGGCTGCTTCCGGCCCAGCATGCTGGAGATCATCGACATGCTGCCTAGCTTAATTTGTCAGATTCTTTCTTCTTCTTCTTCTAGCTTTGTTGATGATATGTAACCTTGGGCTACTTGCCTTGCCTATTTATAGATGCATGACAGCATGGGTACATGAACGGATTATTACTGTGTATGGATGCCATCCATCCTCTAGGACCTTGTGGAAAACTAGTGGATGTGGATTCATTATTCGATGGCTACACGCACTGATAAAGGATTTGTTTTCCCCAAAGATCATACGAATCATTTGCTTTGAAGAGAATAGAATAAAAACACCTTTTCACCTTGTTCATATTCATATTGGCCTTCGGTTCTGATGATTAGCTTTTTTTTGGGGGGGGGGGGGGGGGGGAATAACAACGACCTTTAAATTTTTTTTGCGGGTGAACGACCTTTATTTCATATAGCAAAATTCAAGAGGTTTCGTTTGAGATCAATTGATTATGTGAACCGCTGGATGCAAAATCAATGGTTTTTCTTCAACTTCTTGATGCATCTCCTTCCTTGAGCCGCCAGCCACCACCGGCCTAAACGCTGGCCCCCGCCGCCCTGGCCATCCCTCTAGGGTTGCCTGCGCTGAGCTTTTTCTCCGGCTAATCCCACACCACTACCCCCACCACCGTCGTCCACCACCGCCCCCATCCTGAACCCTAAGATAGATACGGGGGTGATGATGGCGAGCTCCTTCCTTCTCTCCGGCGAGGTCCTCCCTTCTCCTTCCTTCATTCAAAAATCAACTGACGCTGAATTCGAATCAGCTGACTGATGTGTAGCTAAACTGGGATTGGATAGCCAAATATGGCGTCAAGGATCTAAAGTAGCCGCCATATGCAAGTCTATGAGGAGCCTCCACATTACAAGTGCGCTGCTCATGGCCAAATTCACAGGCCAGAAAAGAAGTCAAGCGAGTAAAGATCTCCTTGGGGATCAATTCATGCATTGTCTAAAAAAATGCAATTGTCTCCCAGTTGCTTCGAGGTGTGTAGATCTTTGAATCACTCTTAGTTTTTTTTTTTGAGAATCGAATCACTCTCCGTCAGTTAGAAGCAATTGTCACCTTGCTCAATAGAAGATCTTCTCCAAGCACTAGGCCTTCCTTGCAAGCATAAGTCTCCAACATGTTTGAGTCCATCACCCCTTCGCACACAATCATCGATGCACCAAGGAAACAGTCTTGCCTAATTTCGCTCTTTAATCTCCATGAGAGGGCGGCCCTCCTAGGAAAACCCTATTTGCACAATTCTGTGGCAGATTGCCGCTATTACGCATAGGCTAGCGACTGATCGAACTGTGTTGTAAGAACCGGTTTTCAGAACCCTCTAAAACGTTCCACCCGTTTTGGGGACTTCTAGATGGTTCATGATCGATTATTTGATTTCATGTTTTTTTTATTTCTTTGTTTTCTATTTTTCAAAAATTTCAGGTTTTTTTAAATTTTCAGAAATTTCAAAAATGGCTTAGTTTTAGAAATTTTTTCACAATTCAAAAAATGTTTGTTCTTTTATAAAAAAGTTTGAAATTTCAAAAATGCTCTTATTTTCAAAATTTGTGCATAAATTTAAAAAATGCTCGCATTATCGAAAAATGTTCTGGAATTTCAAAAAATGTTCACGTTCTCAAAAATTGATCGTGAACAAACATTTGAGATCAATTGATCGTGAACAAAAATACAACGACCTTTAATTTTTTTTGCGGGTGAACGACCTTTATTTCATATAGCAAAATTTAAGAGATACAAAGATTTTGAGGAGGATTGGACGGGTGTGGCTAGAAATCAGTCAGCTGAAAATTTCGTTTGAGATCAATTGATTCTGTGAACCGCTGGATGCAAAATCAATGGTTTTTCTTCAACTTCTTCATGCATCTCCTTCCTTGAGCCGCCAGCCACCACCGGCCTAAACGCTGGCCCCCGCTGCCCTGGCCATCCCTCTAGGGTTGCCTGCGCTGAGCTTTTTCTCCGGCTAATCCCACACCACTGCCCCCCACCACCGCCGTCCACCACCGCCCCCATGCTGAACCATAAGATAGATACTGGGGTGATGATGGCGAGCTCCTTCCTTCTCTCCAGCGAGGTCCTCCCTTCTCCTTCCTTCATTCAAAAATCAACTGACGCTGAATTCAAATCAGCTGACTGATGTGTAGCTAAACTGGGATTGGATAGCCAAATATGGCGTCAAGGATCTAAAGTAGCCGCCATAGGCAAGTCTATGAGGAGCCTCCACATTACAAGTGCGCTGCTCATGGCCAAATTCATAGGCCAGAAAAGAAGTCAAGCGAGTAAAGATCTCCTTCGGGATCAATTCATGCATTGTCTAAAAAAATGCAATTGCCTCCCAGTTGCTTCGAGGCGTGTAGATCTTGAATCACTCTTAGTTTTTTTTAGAATCGAATCACCCTCCGTCAGTCAGAAGCAATTGTCACCTTGCTCAATAGAAGATCTTCTCCAAGCACTAGGCCTTCCTTGCAAGCATAAGTCTCCAACATGTTTGAGTCCATCACCCCTTCCCACACAATCATCGATGCACCAAGGAAACAATCTTGCCTAATTTCGCTCTTTAATCTCCATGAGAGGGCGGCCCCTCCTAGGAAAACCCTATTTGCACCATTCTGTGGCAGATTGCCGCTATTTCGCATAGGCTAGCGACTAATTGAACTGTGTTGTAAGAATCGGTTTTCAGAACCCTCTAAAAGGTTCCACCCGTTTTGGGGACTTCTAGATGGTTCATGATCGATTATTTGATTTCATGTTTTTTTTATTTTCTTTGTTTTTTATTTTTCAAAAATTTCAGGTTTTTAAAAATTTTGAGAAATTTCGAAAATGGCCTAGTTTTAGAAATTTGTTCGCAATTCAAAAAATGTTTGTTCTTTTATCAAAAAGTTTGAAATTTCAAAAATGCTCTTATTTTCAAAATTTGTGCATAAATTTTAAAAATGCTCGCATTATCGAAAAATGTTCTGGAATTTCAAAAAATGTTCACGTTCTCAAAAATTGATCGTAATTTTAAAAATTCTCCTATTACCAAAATTTGTTCATAAATTTTAAAAAGTGTTCTAAAAAATGCTTGCCGTTTAAAAAAATTATTTGCCAGTTAAAAAATGTTCAGGATTTTTCAACGAAATGTTCGCTAGTGCTAAGGGAAACCTCCTCGAATTGCATTTCACTTGGCCTAAATTTGTAGTGTTGAAAGTGTGCAACTTCAACAAACGTAATACAATTTCTACTCTTTAGTTTATATAAAAAGTGAGCTAGGGACAGGAATGGTTGGATGTTGATCTGAACTTCAAAGGTGCTACTCCAACCTTAGTTCAAAGATGCGAGATTTATTTTGGATTGAGGGGAGTACTAACCTTGGTTCAAAGTTGTGATACTTATTTTGAATCGGAGGGAGTACAATATAATTTCAGGCAACGCAATTAATCGCACAAACAGAGCATGCCTTCATTTTTTAAGGATGCTACTTTGATGCTAATGGAGGTTACTTTCGGAGATAGCTTTTCCTATGATAAGTTGTGTTACCCATTGTAAAAAGAACTTCTGTTGTTGAAAACTGTTAACACTGTAGCATGTAGCAATTGCAAACATTTGCATGATACTGCTCCGAAATGTGCACTCGATTCTGCGATTGAATTCAAACAGCTGACACCATGAGAACATAAACAGCCTCCCACCGTAGAGGTTCTGGGTCTGTCTACACCTGTCAAAAGTCCATGTTATAGGAACAAATCATGTGGCCGAAATGTACAGAAGTTCAAGCAGTAGGGTACAGTTTTTTTTAAACAAGATAGACAGGCTCATAAGTGTAGGATTCACGAGGCTTTACAGACTCAATCTCGTTGTTCTGCTAGAAGATGGACATGGTAATTTTAATTTATTTTTACGACAAAAATTTCCAATCTATTCATCAACTGTCAAGGTATTACAAAGCACATCAAAGTAAAAATACATATATATTTAGATCTATGGACCACCCAGCGACGACTACAAGCACTGAAGCGAACCGAAGGCGCGCCGCCGTCATCGCCCCTTACTCCGGACAAACCCTATTGTCGTAGACAGTCAGGAAGTTGTCGTGTTAGGACCCCATAAGACAAGCACACTAGGACATCAACCGCCGCTCTAGGAGTTCATTGTGTGTCAAACCCTCTTTAAAGGGTGCACTACCAACCGTTTAATTTGTGAATAATGATGAACAATCCTGGTTTATCCGCATATTTAGATGACATTTTTTTCTTGCTTGTTGTTGGTCATTGGTTGATGTAATTCCTGACTAGTTGATGACTTCGTTAATACAAAGTCGGACTTTCCTTGAGCCTTTTTTTTTGAAAAGATATTTTACTCCTGGGTATGAACACTGGATTAAGGCATATACAGAAATTGTTTATTATGTACTCCCTCTGTCCTTTGATACATCCGTATCTAGACAAATCTAAGACAAGAATTTTAGGAAAGAGGGAGTATAATGCAAAGGATTCAAATGTCTAAGTGTCCCCGAAATAAAAAAATTTGAAAGGATAAATCAAATCTATGAGATGTCGCTGATTCTAAACAAGCCTCAAACAGTCAGAATCTCCGCCCTCGTCTGCACGGCACTCCCTACCAGTGAGCCGGATGGCACCCCAAAATGTGGATACTCCATCCCACTCCCTACCAGTGAGCCGGATGGCACACCAAAATGTGGATACTCCATCCTACACTGGGCATTTTTTTTTACACAGCTGCATGGTGAGCACAAAGCGAACTATTCTTTCGCCATTTTTTCTTAAAAACTAGGCATTTTTTTGAAGGGGGGAGGGGGGTGGTGTACAGAGATGTAGTAATTCGCCATTTTGGAGGCAATGGCAGTAAGGCAAGCTGCCAGATTGACATATTGTATCAGCAGAACTGTTATTTTCGTCGCAAACAATCATGTTTCCTGCTAAGTTTTGCAAGATAGCCTTTTATCGACCAACTAAATTTTCCTTGCAAAAGGAAAAAACAAATAAGTGAAATTTGATCATGTGAGCTTCGTAGGCCTTTTGCCAGGTGCTGACCGGCTATCACCAGCTATAGACCAGGAGGCCCATCCACCCGCTGATAGCCAAGCCCACCACACGGAGACTCAGTCACAAGCGCTGGCATCACCACCCCCATCCATTTCATTAGTCCCACCTCGCTTACTTGCGTGAAACCCGACCAGCTTATATACCGTCGCGGTCCGCCAGCGGAGCAATCACCGGAGGGTGACAATTCTTCTTTACTTCGACCAAGAAACTAGATTCTCAATAGCCAGCGTAATGACCAGCACCATGAATAAACCTACGCGGTCCCTCTTGCCTCGACGCGCGGGCCGGGCAAGAAAGAAAGGCTTGTTTCCCTGTGCTTGTTTCCCTTGATGATAACATAAGCACAGATGCCCCTGTGCTGTACCTTTGCTTTGGATGAGTTCGTTGGGCTGGCTGTCGACCTCGGCCCTATATATCCCCTCCCAAGAAAACAGTAGCCCTCTTTTTGTATATATATAATATGGACTTGTATATACGTCCAAACAAGCTTATGCATCATCAGATGCACAGATAAACAAAGAAAATTGTAGGATTCGGTATAAAAAAATGGGAAAGGCTCAGTTATGTGACAGTTCAAAGCTTTCATATTCGTATTCATCTTCTAGGATTCCATATTTATATTCTTTGAGGGTTTTATATTCATATTCGTCCTCTCGGATCCTATATTCGTCTTCTGACTCTTCCGCTCAAGTTCTTCTTCTAGGGTCTTATATCTAAATTTAACAATTTCTGAACCTTTTTTATCTTTTCTGTATCAAGGATCGTCAAAATAAGCAAAAATAGTATTTCTATATAAAAATATGTATTTCTTTGTCCAAACAAGCTTATGCATCATCAGACGCACAGGAAAACAAAGAAAATTATAGGATTTGGTAAAATGGGAAAGGCTCAGTTACATATTCGTATTCGTCTTCTAGGATTTCATATTTAGATTCTTCTAGGGTTTTATATTCATATTCATCCTCTCAGGTCCTGTATTCTTCTTCTAGGGTCCTATATTTAAATTTAACAATTCCTGAACCCTTTTTATTTTTTCTGTATCAGGGATCGTCAAAATAAGCAAAAATAGTAGAGTAGGGTCTTATATATAAATTTAACAATTCCTGAACCCTTTTTATCTTTTCTGTATCAAGATCATCAAAATAAGCAAAAATAGTATTTCTACGTAAAACACCCATAAAAACGATTTTAATTGAAATTCCAAAACAGGATATTAGTTCTTTCGAAATCCCAAAACAGGATATTAGTTCTTTCTATTGTTCTTGATGATATTGTAATGGAATGACACCTATTTTTTCGCTTTTTCGCCAACAAATCTGAATTATCATGAAAAATAAAAGGGCAACCCGGTACATGTAGCTCCCGCTTGCGCAGGGTCCAAAAAAAAGGGTCCGACCACTTTGGATCTATAGTACGTAGTCTTTTCCTATATTTTCTATAAGAAGCTGTTTCCAGGACTTGAACCTGTGACCTCATGGTCACAAAGCAGCGGTAAAATAGAAGGATAGATAAAATTCCATGAGTCGATCCTAAGTAAATCGACAGAGGAACTACAAACCGATGCACAGGATCAGAAGAGATCCATGAGAAGGCCACATTTGAGAGAGCATGAGAAGATCCTTGAGAAGACCACATTCCAAGAATTTCCTCAATACTTCATGACCAGTTCAATGCAAGAATCTGCCGACAAATAGCAACAAGTATGGCAGGAACAACACAATTACACACGATATTAAGGGTTCACTTATTAATCATCCAACCTCCAAAGCCACTCACATCATTAAGTATGTAAGCACAACCAAACATAACAGAGATAGAAAGACGACCAAAACAGAAACTGAAAACACCATTGAGTACACCGACGAGACAGAAGCAGCGCCATGAGCAGGCACTTACTGGCCACCACGCAGGCGGAGCACCAGGTGAAGGGTAGACTCCTTCTGGATGTTGTAGTCTGCCAGGGTGCGGCCATCCTCAAGCTGCTTGCCGGCAAAGATCAGACGCTGCTGGTCCGGGGGAATGCCCTCCTTGTCCTGGATCTTCGCCTTCACATTGTCAATGGTGTCCGAGGACTCCACCTCCAGGGTGATGGTCTTGCCGGTGAGCGTCTTGACGAAAATCTGCATGCCTCCACGAAGCCTGAGCACCAGGTGGAGGGTGGACTCCTTCTGGATGTTATAGTCTGCCAGGGTGCGGCCATCCTCGAGCTGCTTGCCGGCGAAGATGAGGCGCTGCTGGTCCGGAGGGATGCCCTCCTTATCCTGGATCTTTGCCTTCACATTGTCGATGGTGTCCGAGGACTCCACCTCCAAGGTGATGGTCTTGCCGGTGAGGGTCTTGACGAAAATCTGCATGCCTCCACGGAGCCTGAGCACCAGGTGGAGGGTAGACTCTTTCTGGATGTTATAGTCAGCCAGGGTGCGGCCATCCTCCAGCTGCTTGCCGGCAAAGATGAGGCGCTGCTGGTCCGGGGGGATGCCCTCCTTGTCCTGGATCTTGGCCTTCACATTGTCGATGGTGTCCGAGGACTCCACCTCCAGCGTGATGGTCTTGCCAGTGAGGGTCTTGACAAAGATCTGCATGCCTCCACGGAGGCGGAGCACCAGGTGGAGGGTGGACTCCTTCTGGATGTTGTAGTCAGCCAGGGTGCGGCCATCCTCGAGCTGCTTGCCGGCAAAGATGAGGCGCTGCTGGTCCGGCGGGATTCCCTCCTTGTCCTGGATCTTGGCCTTCACATTGTCGATCGTGTCAGACGACTCGACCTCAAGGGTGATGGTCTTGCCGGTGAGGGTCTTCACGAAGATCTGCATCTGTAAATACAAAGTAAAATAAACCCAGAGTAAGGAGCAGTTAAAAGGAAACATGAGGACATTAACAAAACAAGTACAGAGTGAGATGAAATCCTAGCTACAAATCAACAAACATCTCAATATAAAGTTGAACAAACAGACTACACTAGCAAAAATCCGATATATCAATACAATCTTTCTTAGCCTGGTGAGAAGGACGATTAATCTAAATTCTAGCAGATCTATGCTCAAGTTGGGCACAACAATCTAGAAAAGTGTAGAAGAATCAACAATAACAATATCACGAATTTCAGAGTAGAACCGACAGGCAACTACGAGGCTGAACAATGAATAAGCTGGTAAACAAATCCAGAACCAACAACCTACAAGAACCCAGCATAAACTTGGCAACAATCGTACGGAACCAACCGGCTACACAAGCCTAGATGGACCGAACCAACGACGGTCGGCAGATCTACTGGATAATCCATACATAATCGCGGTGGGGATTTAATAACAGACGAGCAGAATCACCTTAGTTCTACAAGAACACGACACGCAAACTTGGCAACAAACGAGCGGAATCAACCGCAGCTACACACATCTAGACGGACCGAATCAACAACAACCGGCGGATCTACTCGATGATTCGACGCATGATCAAATCAACAGAAATCGATCAACAGATAATAGGTCTCCAGCCCGCAGATCTACCCAATACTAGAACATAGAGCGAGCGGAATCGAAAGGCGGAGGGATCGGAAACTCGCGTACCTTGAAGGAGCGTGAGGGGGGCTTGTCTTTCGATCGGTCGAGGATTTTCTCGGTGAGATCGCGGAGAGGGGATTGGATTTGTTTGGTGGACGGGAGAGGAGAGGGGGGCGGGGATTTTGTAGTCGGGGAGGGGACGCCGGGTCAGACGGGAAGGGAGGAAGAGTCCCGCAAGGCTACGGCACCGGTGACGTGTGGCGTGGGAACAACCAGCCGATAAGATTATTTTTTCCCTCTGCTATATATTTTCTCGCTTTGTTTTTATTTTTCAAAAACTAGTCACTGGGTACGTGCATTGCATGTTAATTTGAAAATATATTAAGTGCATGCGGATATTAAGTAGGATATTTTTTGCGTGTTATTATGTAATTAGCACTATTTTGGCATGAAATTAACTGCACGCTAAACGTGTTGAACACTCGACATTGAAGCAGTTTAGGTTGTTGGATTGACATGATTTGATGGCCGAGATTAATTAAATCTGCCCGTTTGGGTCCTTTTATATTGGTATAGATATAGATGCTAAACGTACATGCACCTAGAGGCCCTTACGGGGACCTTTCCAAGAAACTAAACACTGCCCCTGATTCTCAGGGGGTGGGACCTGCTTTGGCAACTAAAATTCAATCACAAACTTTTACGTCACATTGTTTTCAAGTCAACCTGTAAAAGCCTGTATAATCCTGTACGTGTAACATTACTGTTTTTTTACCTATCAAGCAAACCGATAGCCTGTTTCACGGTATACATCATCTACAGCCGCGGACAGCATTCCAACCCCTCCAACACCCGGACACGTTCGTCAGCACGGACCGGTCATGCCTTAAATTTTTTTTCTTTCCACACCCGCATATCTCATATCTCGCACCTTATATACATACTACACATGTAACGTAAGAGCTACTCTACGTGATCAGACAACGCACAATGAAATCGGCATCAAACGGACAACTAAATGCACATAAATGAACTATACATCATCTAAAAACATCGGAGTTCATCGTCAGACAAGTTCTTAACTTCAACAACTAAAAAACGACAATAAACATAGGAGCAGGAGCGTCTTCATCACTTCCTCGTCGGGCCTTTCCCCTTCCGGTCGTCGGCATAGTTGTAGGCGTCCGCGGCTGTGGAGGATCTTGGTCGTTGGAGGAGGAGGTGGAGTTGTAATCGTCGCCGTCGTCGGAATCGAAGAGGATGCTCAACCCCTTCATCTGGAGGACGACCTGGTCCCGCTGCCGCTTCAACTTGGCGAGCCGAGCCGCCTCCTTCGCCTCACGCTCCGACTCCTCTGTGGCAAGCCAAAGCAATTTTGTGTCCTTTCCCATAGGCGACGAGTGTTCGTCTCCGCCATTGTGAGCGACCGGCGGTAGACCCAAGCAAGGAGTCGTTCATCCTCATTAGGCTTCGCTGACATCCCACGGCGGTGGCGCATGATACATTCATTTTGCATCATGCTTTTATATTGATATTTATTGCATTATGGGTTGTTATTATACATTATAGCACAATATTTATACTTTTTCTCTCTTATTTCACAAGGTTTATATGAAGAGGGAGAATGCCGGCAGCTGGAATTCTAGACTGGAAAATGAACAAATCTGAGAGACCTATTCTGCACAACTCCAAAAGTCCTAAAAATTTACGAAGAATTATGTTGTAATATATAAAAAACATTGGGTGAAGAAAGTACCAGAGGGACCCCACCAGGAAGCCACAAGGGTGGGGGCGCGCCCTAACCCCTAGGTGCGCCCCTTGCCTTGTGGGCCCCCTAGCAGGCCTCCGGTCCTCATCTTCTGCTATATGATGTGGTTTGACCTGGAAAAAATCAAGAGGAAGCTTTCGGGACAAAGCGTCGCTGTCTCGAGGCGAAACCTGGGCAGAACCAATCTAGGGCTCCAGCGGAGCTGTTCTGCCGGGGAAACTTCCCTCCGGAAGGGGAAAATCGAAGTCATCATCATCACCAACGATCCTCTCATCGAGAGGGGGTCAATCTCCATCAACATCTTCACCAGCACCATCTCCTCTCAAACCCTAGTTCATCTCTCATATCTGATCTTTGTCTCAGAACCTCAGATTGGTACTTGTGGGTTGCTAGTCGTGTTGATTACTTCTTGTAGTTGATGCTAGTTGGATTATTGGTGGAAGATCATATGTTCAGATCCTTAATGATAATTAATACTCCTTTTATTATGAACATGAATATGCTTTGTGAGTAGTTACGTTTATTTCTAAGGACATGGGAGAAGTCTTGTTATAAATAATCATGTGAATTGGGTATTCGTTCAATATTTTGATGAGATGTATGTTGTCTATCCTCTAGTGGTGTTATGTGAACGTCGACTACATGAAACTTTACCATTGTTTGGACCTAGGAGAAGGCATTGGAAAGTAATAAGTAGATGATGGGTTGCTAGAGTGACAGAAGCTTAAACCCTAGTTTATGTGTTGTTTCGTAAGGGGCTGATTTGGATCCACATGTTTCATGCTATGGTTAGATTTATCTTAATTCTTATTTCGTAATTGCGAATGCTTGCGAGAGGGGTTAATCATAACTGGGAGGCTTGTCCAAGTAAGGACAACACCCAAGCACCGGTCCACCCACATATCAAATTATCAAAATAACGAACGCGAATCATATGAGCATGATGAAAACTAACTTGACAGTAATTCCCATGTGTCCTCGGGAGCGCTTTGCTTTATATAAGAGTTCATCCAGGCTTCTCCTTTGCTACAAAAAGGATTGGTCCACCTTGCTGCACTTTAGTTACTTTTGTTACTTGTTACCCGTTACGAATTATCTTATCACAAAACTATCTATTACCGATAATTTTAGTATTTGCAGAGAATACTTACTGAAAACCGCTTGTCATTTCCTTCTGCTCCTCGTTGGGTTCGACACTCTTACTTATCGAAAGTACTACGATAGATCCCCTATAATTGTGGGTCATCAAGACTCTTTTCTGGCGCCATTGCCGGGGAGTGAAGCACCTTTGATGAGTGGAATTTGGTAAGGAAACATTTTATATTACGTGCTGAAATTTACTGTCACTTGTCGCTATGGAAAATAATCCTTTGAGGGGTTTGTTCGGGGTATCTTCACCCCGACCGGAAGAACAAAGAGTTGCTCCTCAACCTACTGCACCTACCAAAAATATTTATTATAAAATTCCTCCGGGTATGATAGAGAAACTGCTGGCTAATCCCTATGCAGGAGATGGAACATTACATCCTGATATGCATCTAATCTATTTAGATGGAGTTTTTGGATTATTTAAGCTTGCAGGTTTGCCCGAGGATGCTGTCAAGAAGAAGTTCTTCCCTTTATCTTTGAAGGGAAAGGCATTGACTTGGTATATGCTATGTGATCATATTGGTGAAGGAAATATGCCCTAGAGGCAATAATAAAGTTATTATTTATTTCCTTATATCATGATAAATGTTTATTATTCATGCTAGAATTGTATTAACCGGAAACATAATACATGTGTGAATACATAGACAAACTTAATGTCACTAGTATGCCTCTACTTGACTAGCTCGTTAATCAAAGATGGTTGTGTTTCCTAACCATGAACAAAGTGTTGTTATTTGATTAACGAGGTCACATCATTAGTTGAATGATCTGATTGACATGACCCATTCCATTAGCTTAGCACCCGATCGTTTAGTATGTTGCTATTGCTTTCTTCATAACTTATACATGTTCCTATGACTATGAGATTATGCAACTCCCGTTTACCGGAGGAACACTTTGTGTGCTACCAAACGTCACAACGTAACTGGGTGATTATAAAGGAGCTCTACAGGTGTCTCCAAAGGTAGATGTTGGGTTGGCGTATTTCGAGATTAGGATTTGTCACTCCAATTGTCGGAGAGGTATCTCTGGGCCCTCTCGGTAATGCACATCACATAAGCCTTGCAAGCATTGCAACTAATAAGTTAGTTGTGAGATGATGTATTACGGAACGAGTGAAGAGACTTGCCGGTAACGAGATTGAACTAGGTATTGGATACCGACGATCGAATCTCGGGCAAGTAACATACCGATGACAAAGGGAACAACGTATGTTGTTATGCGGTCTGACCGATAAAGATCTTCGTAGAATATGTAGGAGCCAATATGGGCATCCAGGTCCCGCTATTGGTTATTGACCGGAGATGTGTCTCAGTCATGTCTACATTATTCTCGAACCGTAGGGTCTGCACGCTTAACATTACGATGACAGTTATTATGAGTTTATGCATTTTGATGTACCGAAGTTAGTTCGGAGTCCCGGATGTGATCACGGAGAGTCTCGAAATGGTTGAGACATAAAGATTGATATATTGGAAGCCTATGTTTGGATATCGGAAGTGTTCCGGGTGAAATCGGGATTTTACCGGAGTATCGGGAGGTTACCGGAACCCCCCGGGAGCCATATGGGCCTTAATGGGCTTTAGTGGAAAGGAGAAAGGGGCAGCCCAAGGTGGCCGCGCGCCTCCCCCCTCCCCTAGTCCTATTAGGACTAGGAGAGGTGGCCGGCCCCCTCTCTCTCTTTCCCCCTCAGGGAATCCTAGTCCAACTAGGATTGGGGGGGGGAGTCCTACTCCCGGTAGGAGTAGGACTCCTCCTGCGCCCTCCTCCTGGCCGGCGGCCCCCTCCCCCTTGGCTCCTTTATATACGGAGGCAGGGGGCACCTCTAGACACACAAGTTGATCCTTGAGATCGTTCCTTAGCCGTGTGCGGTGCCCCCTGCCACCATATTCCACCTCGATCATATCGTTGTAGTGCTTAGGCGAAGCCCTGCATCGGTAGAACATCAAGATCGTCACCACTCTGTCGTGCTGACGGAACTCTTCCCCGGCGCTTTGCTGGATCGGAGCCCGGGGATCGTCATCGAACTGTATGTGTGCTAAGAACTCGGAGGTGCCGGAGTAACGGTGCTTGGATCGGTCGGATCGGGAAGACGTACGACTACTTCCTCTACGTTGCGTCAACGCTTCCGCAGTCGGTCTGCGTGGGTACGTAGACAACACTCTCCCCTCTCGTTGCTATGCATCACCATGATCTTGCGTGTGCGTAGGAAATTTTTTGAAATTACTGCGTTCCCCAATAGTGGTATCAGAGCCTAGGTTTTATATGTTGATGTTATATGCACGAGTAGAACACAAGTGAGTTGTGGGCGATATAAGTCATACTGCCTACCAGCATGTCATACTTTGGTTCAGCGGCATTGTTGGACGAGACGACCCGGACCAACATTACGCGTACGCTTACGCGAGACCGGTTCCCCCGACGTGCTTTGCACATAGGTGGCTTGCGGGCGACTGTCTCTCCAACTTTAGTTGAACCAAGTATGGCTACGCCCGGTCCTTGCGAAGGTTAAAACGGAGTCTATTTGACAAACTATCGTTGTGGTTTTGATGCGTAGGTGAGATTGGTTCTTGCTTAAGCCCATAGCAGCCACGTAAAACTTGCAACAACAAAGTAGAGGACGTATAACTTGTTTTTGCAGGGCATGTTGTGATGTGATATGGTCAAGGCATGATGCTGAATTTTATTGTATGAGATGATCATGTTTTGTAACCGAATTATCGGCAACTAGCAGGAGCCATATGGTTGTCGCTTTATTGTATGCAATGCAATCGCGCTGTAATGCTTTACTTTATCACTAAGCGGTAGCGATAGTCGTGGAAGCATAATATTGGCGAGACGACAACGATGCTACGATGGAGATCAAGGTGTCACGCCAGTGACGATGGTGATCATGACGGTGCTTAGGAGATGGAGATCACAAGCACAAAATGATGATGGCCATATCATATCACTTTTATTGATTGCATGTGATGTTTATCCTTTTATGCATCTTATCTTGCTTTGATTGACGGTAGCATTATAAGATGATCTCTCACTAAATTATCAAGAAGTGTTCTCCCTGAGTATGCACCGTTGCGAAAGTTCTTCGTGCTGAGACACCACGTGATGATCGGGTGTGATAGGCTCTACGTTCAAATACAACGGGTGCAAAACAGTTGCACACGCGGAATACTCAGGTTATACTTGACGAGCCAAACATATACAGATATGGCCTCGGAACACGGAGACCGAAAGGTCGAGCGTGAATCATATAGTAGATATGATCAACATAACGATGTTCACCATTGAAAACTACTCCATCTCACGTGATGATCGGTTATGGTTTAGTTGATTTGGATCACGTGATCACTTAGAGGATTAGAGGGATGTCTATCTAAGTGGGAGTTCTTAAGTAATTTGATTAATTGAACTTAAACTTATCATGAACTTAGTACCTGATAGTATCTTGCTTGTTTATGTTTGGTTGTAGATAGATGGCTCGTGCTGTTGTTCCGTTGAATTTTAATGCGTTCCTTGAGAAAGCAAAGTTGAAAGATGATGGTAGCAATTACACGGACTGGGTCCGTAACTTGAGGATTATCCTCATTGCTGCTCAGAAGAATTACGTCCTGGAAGCACCGCTGGGTGCCAGGCCTGCTGCTGGAGCAACACCAGATGTTATGAACGTCTGGCAGAGCAAAGCTGATGACTACTCGATAGTTCAGTGTGCCATGCTTTACGGCTTAGAATCGGGACTTCAACGACGTTTTCAACGTCATGGAGCATATGAGATGTTCCAGGAGTTGAAGTTAATATTTCAAGCAAATGCCCGGATTGAGAGATATGAAGTCTCCAATAAGTTCTATAGCTGCAAGATGGAGGAGAATAGTTCTGTCAGTGAGCATATACTCAAAATGTCTGGGTATAATAATCACTTGATTCAGATGGGAGTTAATCTTCTAAATGATTGCGTCATTGACAGAATTCTCCAATCACTGCCACCAAGCTACAAGAGCTTCGTGATGAACTATAATATGCAAGGGATGAATACGACTATTCCCGAGCTCTTCGCAATGCTGAAAGCTGCGGAGGTAGAAATCAAGAAGGAGCATCAAGTGTTGATGGTCAACAAGACCACTAGTTTCAAGAAAAAGGGCAAAGAGAAGAAGAAGGGGAACTTCAAGAAGAACAGCAAGCAAGTTGCTGCTCAAGAGAAGAAACCCAAGTCTGGACCTAAGCCTGAAACTGAGTGCTTCTACTGCAAGCAGACTGGTCACTGGAAGCGGAACTGCCCCAAGTATTTGGCGGATAAGAAGGATGGCAAGGTGAACAAAGGTATATGTGATATACATGTTATTGATGTGTACCTTACTAATGCTCGCAGTAGCACCTGGGTATTTGATACTGGTTCTGTTGCTAATATTTGCAACTCGAAACAGGGACTACGGATTAAGCGAAGATTGGCTAAGGACGAGGTGACGATGCGCGTGGGAAACGGTTCCAAAGTCGATGTGATCGCGGTCGGCACGCTACCTCTACATCTACCTTCGGGATTAGTATTAGACCTAAATAATTGTTATTTGGTGCCAGCGTTGAGCATGAACATTATATCTGGATCTTGTTTAATGCGAGACGGTTATTCATTTAAATCAGAGAATAATGGTTGTTCTATTTATATGAGTAATATCTTTTATGGTCATGCACCCTTAAGAGTGGTCTATTCTTATTGAATCTCGATAGTAGTAATACACATATTCATAATGTTGAAGCCAAAAGATGCAGAGTTGATAATGATAGTGCAAGTTATTTGTGGCACTGCCGTTTAGGTCATATCGGTGTAAAGCGCATGAAGAAACTCCATACTGATGGACTTTTGGAACCACTTGATTATGAATCACTTGGTACTTGCGAACCGTGCCTCATGGGCAAGATGACTAAAACACCGTTCTCCGGTACTATGGAGAGAGCAACAGATTTGTTGGAAATCGTACATACAGATGTATGTGGTCCGATGAATATTGAGGCTCGTGGCGGATATCGTTATTTTCTCACCTTCACAGATGATTTAAGCAGATATGGGTATATCTAATTAATGAAACACAAGTCTGAAACATTTGAAAAGTTCAAAGAATTTCAGAGTGAAGTTGAAAATCATCGTAACAAGAAAATAAAGTTTCTACGATCTGATCGTGGAGGAGAATATTTGAGTTACGAGTTTGGTGTACATTTGAAAAATTGTGGAATAGTTTCGCAACTCACGCCACCCGGAACACCACAGCGTAATGGTGTGTCCGAACATCGTAATCATACTTTACTAGATATGGTGCGATCTATGATGTCTCTTACTAATTTACCGCTATCGTTTTGGGGATACGCTCTAGAGACGGCCGCATTCACGTTAAATAGGGCACCATCAAAATCCGTTGAGACGACGCCTTATGAACTGTGGTTTGGCAAGAAACCAAAGTTGTCATTTCTGAAAGTTTGGGGCTGCGATGCTTATGTGAAAAAGCTTCAACCTGATAAGCTCGAACCCAAATCGGAGAAATGTGTCTTCATAGGATATCCAAAGGAAACTATTGGATACACCTTCTATCACAGATCCGAAGGCAAGACTTTTGTTGCTAAATTCAGAAACTTTCTTGAGAAGGAGTTTCTCTCGAAAGAAGTGAGTGGGAGGAAAGTAGAACTTGACAAGGTAACTGTACCTGCTCCCTTGTTGGAAAGTAGTACATCACAGAAAACTGTTTCTGCGACACCTACACCAATAAGTGAGGAAGTTAATGATAATGATCATGAAACTTCAGATCAAGATACTACTGAACCTCATAGATCAACCAGAGTGAGATCCGCACCAGAGTGGTACGGTAATCCTGTTCTGGAAGTCATGCTACTAGATCATGATGAACCTACGAACTATGAAGAAGCGATGGTGAGCCCAGATTCCGCAAAATGGCTTGAAGCCATGAAATCTGAGATGGGATCCATGTATGAGAACAAAGTATGGACTTTGGTTGACTTGCCCAATGATCGGCAAGCGATTGAGAATAAATGGATCTTCAAGAAGAAGACTGTCGCTGACGGTAATGTTACTGTTTACAAAGCTCGACTTGTCGCAAAAGGTTTTCGACAAGTTCAAGGGGTTGACTACGATGAGACCTTCTCACCCGTAGCGATGCTTAAGTCTGTCCGAATCATGTTAGCAATTGCCGCATTTTATGATTATGAAATTTGGCAAATGGATGTCAAAACTGCATTCCTGAATGGATTTCTGGAAGAAGAGTTGTATATGATGCAACCAGAAGGTTTTGTTGATCCAAAGGGAGCTAACAAAGTGTGCAAGCTCCAGCGATCCATTTATGGACTGGTGCAAGCCTCTCGGAGTTGGAATAAATGCTTTGATAGTGTGATCAAAGCATTTGGTTTTATACAGACTTTCGGAGAAGCCTGTATTTACAAGAAAGTGAGTGGGAGCTCTGTAGCATTTTTGATATTATATGTGGATGACATATTACTAATTGGAAATGATATAGAATTTTTGGATAGCATAAAGGGATACTTTAATAAGAGTTTTTCAATGAAAGACCTCGGTGAAGCTGCTTACATATTAGGCATAAAGATCTATAGAGATAGATCAAGACGCTTAATTGGACTTTCACAAAGCACATACCTTGACAAGATTTTGAAGAAGTTCAAAATGGATCAAGCAAAGAAAGGGTTCTTGCCTGTGTTACAAGGTGTGAAATTGAGTCAGACTCAATGCCCGACCACTGCAGAAGATAGAGAGAAAATGAAAGATGTTCCCTATGCTTCTGCCATAGGCTCTATCATGTATGCAATGCTGTGTACCAGACCTGATGTGTGCCTTGCTATAAGTTTAGCAGGGAGGTACCAAAGTAATCCAGGAGTGGATCACTGGACAGCGGTCAAGAACATCCTAAAATACCTGAAAAGGACTAAGGATATGTTTCTCGTATATGGAGGTGACAAAGAGCTCATCGTAAAAGGTTACGTTGATGCGAGCTTTGACACTGATCCGGACGATTCTAAATCGCAAACCGGATACGTGTTTACATTAAACGGTGGAGCTGTCAGTTGGTGCAGTTCTAAACAAAGCGTCGTAGCGGGATCTACATGTGAAGCGGAGTACATAGCTGCTTCGGAAGCAGCGAACGTAGGAGTCTGGATGAAGGAGTTCATATCCGATCTAGGTGTCATACCTAGTGCGTCGGGTCCAATGAAAATCTTTTGTGACAATACTGGTGCAATTGCCTTGGCAAAGGAATCCAGATTTCACAAGAGGACCAAGCACATCAAGAGACGCTTAAATTCCATCCGGGATCTAGTCCAGGTGGGAGACATAGAGATTTGCAAGATACATACAGATCTAAATGTTGCAGACCCATTGACTAAGCCTCTTCCACGAGCAAAACATGATCAGCACCAAGGCTCCATGGGTGTTATAATCATTACTGTGTAATCTAGATTATTGACTCTTGTGCAAGTGGGAGACTGAAGAAAATATGCCCTAGAGGCTATAATAAAGTTATTATTTATTTCCTTATATCATGATAAATGTTTATTATTCATGCTAGAATTGTATTAACCGGAAACATAATACATGTGTGAATACATAGACAAACTTAGTGTCACTAGTATGCCTCTACTTGACTAGCTCGTTAATCAAAGATGGTTGTGTTTCCTAACCATGAACAAAGTGTTGTTATTTTATTAACGAGGTCACATCATTAGTTGAATGATCTGATTGACATGACCCATTCCATTAGCTTAGCACCCGATCGTTTAGTATGTTGCTATTGCTTTCTTCATAACTTATACATGTTCCTATGACTATGAGATTATGCAACTCCTGTTTGCCGGAGGAACACTTTGTGTGCTACCAAACGTCACAAGGTAAACTGGGTGATTATAAAGGAGCTCTACAGGTGTCTCCAAAGGTAGATGTTGGGTTGGCGTATTTCGAGATTAGGATTTGTCACTCCAATTGTCGGAGAGGTATCTCTGGGCCCTCTCGGTAATGCACATCACATAAGCCTTGCAAGCATTGCAACTAATAAGTTAGTTGTGAGAGGATGTATTACGGAACGAGTAAAGAGACTTGCCGGTAACGAGATTGAACTAGGTATTGGATACCGACGATCGAATCTCGGGCAAGTAACATACCGATGACAAAGGGAACAACATATGTTGTTATGCGGTCTGACCGATAAAGATCTTCGTAGAATATGTAGGAGCCAATATGGGCATCCAGGTCCCGCTATTGGTTATTGACCGGAGATGTGTCTCAGTCATGTCTACATTATTCTCGAACCGTAGGGTCCGCACGCTTAACGTTACGATGTCAGTTATTATGAGTGTATGCATTTTGATGTACCGAAGTTAGTTCGGAGTCCCGGATGTGATCACGGAGAGTCTCGAAATGGTCGAGACATAAAGATTGATATATTGGAAGCCTATGTTTGGATATCGGAAGTGTTCCGGGTGAAATCGGGATTTTACCGGAGTACCGGGAGGTTACCGGAACCCCCCGGGAGCCATATGGGCCTTAATGGGCTTTAGTGGAAAGGAGAAAGGGGCAGCCCAAGGTGGCCGCGTGCCTCCCCCCTCCCCTAGTTCTATTAGGACTAGGAGAGGTGGCCGGCCCCCCTCTCTCTCTTTCCCCCTCGGGGAATCCTAGTCCAACTAGGATTGGGGGGGGGGAGTCCTACTCCCGGTAGGAGTAGGACTCCTCCTGCGCCCTCCTCCTAGCCGGCGGCCCCCTCCCCCTTGGCTCCTTTATATACGGAGGCAGGGGGCACCTCTAGACACACAAGTTGATCCTTGAGATCGTTCCTTAGCCGTGTGCGGTGCCCCCTGCCACCATATTCCACCTCGATCATATCGTTGTAGTGCTTAGGCGAAGCCCTGCGTCGGTAGAACATCAAGATCGTCACCACGCCGTCGTGCTGACGGAACTCTTCCCCGACGCTTTGCTGGATCGGAGCCCGGGGATCGTCATCGAACTGTACGTGTGCTAAGAACTCGGAGGTGCCGGAGTAACGGTGCTTGGATCGGTCGGATCGGGAAGACGTACGACTACTTCCTCTACGTTGCGTCAACGCTTCCGCAGTCGGTCTGCCTGGGTACATAGACAACACTCTCCCCTCTCGTTGCTATGAATCACCATGATCTTGCGTGTGCGTAGGAATTTTTTTTGAAATTACTGCGTTCCCCAACAATTGGATCTTGGAACTTCAACCGATTGAAATTGGAATTTCATCGGAAGTTTTATCCTATGCATCTGGTTCATTGTGATCAGAATTATATATACATATAATTTTTGGACTCGTGAAGGAGAAAGTATCGCTTAAGCTTGGGGGAGGATTAAGTCAATGTTATATTCATGCCCCAATCATGAGCTCTCAAGAGAAATTATTATTCGGAATTTTTATGCTCGACTTTCTCGTGATGATCGATCCATGCTCAATACTTCTTGCACTGGTTCTTTTATGAAGAAGACAATTGAATTCAAACGGGAGTTATTGGAAAGAATTAAACGCAACTCTGAAGATTGGGAACTCAGCAAAGGTAATGAGTCAGGTATATATAAACCTTAAGTTTGATAGAACTTTAAATAATCATGACGATATCCAGGCAATGATCATTATATAGGCATCACGTCCAAGATTAGTAGACCGACTCCTACCTGCATCTACTACTATTACTCCACACATCGACCGCTATCCAGCATGCATCTAGTGTATTAAGTTCATGGAGAAACGGAGTAATGCAATAAAAAGATGACATGATGTAGACAAGATCTATTCATGTAGGAATAGACCCCATATTGTTATCCTTAATAGCAACGATACATATGTGTCATTTCCCTTTGTGTCACTGGGATTTAGCACCATAAGATCTAACCCATCACAAAGCACATCTTCCCATGGCAAGAAAAATTGATCTAGTCGGCCTAACTAAACCAAAGATTCAAAGAAGAAATACGAGGCTATAAGTAATCATGAATATAAGAGATCAAAAGACTCAAATAACTTTCATGGATAAAAACATAGATCTAATCATAAACTTAAAGTTCATCGGATCCCAACAAACACACCGCAAAAAGAGTTACATCATATGGATCTCCAAGAGACCATTGTATTGAGAATCAAGAGAGAGAGAGAGAGGAAGCCATCTAGCTACTAACTACGGCCCCGTAGGTCTACACTAAACTACTCACGCATCATCGGAGAGGTACCAATGAGGATGATGAATGACGGTGTCCTGGACTAGGGGGTACTCACCACGTCGTCTCCTGACCAGCTGGATTGGGCCGAGGACCCCCCATGGCGGTTCACTCATGGGCCACTTCGGGTAGCCCATGCCACATACAAGGAAGATCCCACGAGACTTGGCGCACAAGACGAGGACTCTCCTAAACCCTAGGCCTCTGGTATGTTATATAAACCGAGGCCAGGCTAGTCAATAGACAATCTCATATTCATTACTACAATCTCGTGGTAGATACATGTACTCTGTACTACACCCCATATGAATACAATCAAAAGCAGGACGTAGAGTTTTACCTCCATCAAGAGGGCCCGAACCTGGGTAAAATCATGTGTCCATGTTACCATCGCTCCAAGACGCCTAGCTTAGGACCCCTACTACGAGATATGCCGGATATTGAACCGACATTGGTGCTTTCATTGAGAGCCTACTGGGTGATCGTCACGGATTGATGGGATGATCAGGTGATATTTTTTCTATTAGATCTATTCGATATAAACTGTCCTTTTTAGATTACGGCTGCTGCCTTGAACTATACTATTCACAGTCAAATCGAGACTAGAATAAGTGTCTGGCGACTGGCCGTACACCAGGTCCGGCCTCCACTAGGACTCTCATGCGCAGTAGCCGAGCAGCCATCAAGTGGCGCCCTGGCCAGAGAATGATACGTCTCCGTCGTATCTATAATTTTTGATTGTTCCATGCCAATATTATAAAACTTTCATATACTTTTGGCAACTTTTTATACTATTTTGGGGATTAACATATTGATCTAGTGCCCAGTGCCAGTTCCTGTTTGTTGCATATTTTTTGTTTCGCAGTAAATCCATATCAAATGGAGTCCAAATGGGATAAAAACTGACGGAGATTTTTTTGGAATATGTGATTTTTGGGAAGAAAAATCAACGCGAGACGATGCCCCAGGGGGCCATGAGGCAGGGGGGCGTGCCCGAGGGGGTCAGGCATGTCCTAGGCCCTCGTGGCCACCCCGTAAGGCGATTGATGCCCTTCTTTCTCTGCAAGAAATATAATATCCGTATAGAGACCGTCTTAAAATTTCAGCCCAATCAGAGTTACGGATCTCCAGGAATATAAGAAACAGTGAAAGGGTAGAATCTGAGAACGCAGAAACAGAGAGAGACAGAGAGACAGATCCAATCTCGGGGGGGCTCTCGCCCCTCCGCCGCCATGGAGGCCATGGACCAGAGGGGAAACCCTTCTCCCATCTAGGGAGAAGGTCAAGGAAGAAGAAGAAGGGGGGCTCTCTCCCCCTCTCTCCCGGTGGCGCCGGAACGCCGTCGGGGGCCATCATCATCATCACCGCAATCTACACCAACACCTCCGCCATCTTCACCAACATCTCCATCACCTTCCCCCCTCTATCTATAGCGGTCCACTCTCCCGCAACCCGATGTACCCTCTACTTGAACATGGTGCTTTATGCTTCATATTATTATCCAATGATGTGTTGCCATCCTATGATGTCTGAGTAGATTTTTGTTGTCCTATCAGTGGTTGATGAATTGCTATGATTGGTTTAATTTGCTTTTGGTTATGTTGCTGTACTTTGGTTCCCATCATCTGAGCATGCGCGTGGGTCACACCATAGGGTTAATTGTATGTTGATAGGACTATGTATTGGAGGGCAAGAGTGACAGAAGCTTCAACCTAGCATAGAAATTGATGCATACGGGATTGAAGGGGAGCCAATATATCTTAATGCTATGGTTGGGTTTTACCTTAATGAACGTTAGTAGTTGCGGATGCTTGCTAATAGTTCCAATCATAAGTGCATAGAATTCCAAGTCAGGGATGACATGCTACCAGTGGCCTCTCCCACATAAAACTTGATATCGGTCTAGTAAAGTAGTCAATTGCTTAGGGACAATTTCGCAACTCCTACCACCACTTTTCCACACTTGCTATACTAACGTTATTACTTCTTTACCTAAACAGCCCCTACTTTTTATTTACGTGCACTTTATATTCTTGCAAACCTATCCAAAAACACCTAAAAAGCACTTCTAGTTTCATACTTATTCTAGGTAAAGCAAACGTTAAGCGTGCGTAGAGTTGTATCGGTGGTCGATAGAACTTGAGGGAATATTTGTTCTACCTTTAGCTCCTCGTTGGGTTAGACACTCTTACTTATCGAAAGAGGCTACAATTGATCCCCTATACTTGTGGGTTATCAAGACCTTTTTCTGGCGCCGTTGCCGGGGAGCAATAGCGTGGGGTGAATATTCTCATGTGTGCTTGTTTGCTTTATCACTAAGTAATTTTTATTTGTTGTTCTAAGTTGTTTTCTATCTTTAGTTATGGGTAGGAAACGCAAAATACCAAAAAATGTAGTTGTACCTACTACATCAATGGTGAACCATTCAAAATCTATCACACTCCTAAAGCTTTTTACTTGGATCATCTTCGATCCCTTTGTGCTCGTGCTGAAACCCCAACTAGCTTAGTTGAGGGCAAATCTTTAGATGAGCATGCTTGTTATGTGCAACACCGCTTATCTCAAAAAGGGGAACTTTTACTGGACCAAATTCATCGTTTGCAGTGCTATGCTTGGAATTTATGTGAAATTTATGATGTTACTTGTTGTTCTGAAAACCCTAAGAAACACCTTCCCTACCAATGTGAGTTTAGAGATAATGGAATCGTATCTTCATATGCTAAGGGTGTTTATAATTACTATGATGTTCAACAAATTGAAGAATTTGTTGTTTTTAAGGGTGCTTCTGAAATTGCTTCTTTGATTGAAAAGTATGATGCTACTCTTTACAAATTTGAAAATTTTGCCATACTTAAATATTGTTATGATAATTATGCTTCTAACGCCTATGTTAAACCATATATTGAGGACTCCTCCACTGTCCAAGAAGAGACTAATATTTTGCAGGAGTCTATGGAAGAAGAAATTAATGACATTGTCAGCTCATTGGACGAAAAAGATGAGGAGGAGAGCGAAGAACAAAAGGAGGAAGAGCGGATTGATCACCCGTGCCCACCTTCTAATGAGAGTACCTCTTCAACTCATACATTGTTTAATATCCCTTCGTGCTTACCGAAGGATGATTGCTATGATGATTGTTATGATCCCGTTGATTCTCTTGAAATTTCCCTTTTTGATGATGCTTGCTATGCTTGTGGCCAAGATGCCAATATGAATTATGCTTATGGAGATAAACTTGCTATAGTTCCTTATGTTAAACATGAAATTGTTGCTATTGCACCCACGCATGATAGTCCTATTATCTTTTTGAATTCTCCCAACTACACTATATCGGAGAAGTTTGCACTTATTAAGGATTATATTGATGGGTTGCCTTTTACCGTTGCACATGATAATTTTGGTGACTATAATATGCATGTGCTTGCTGCTCCTACTTGCAATTATTATGAGAGAGGAACTACATCTCCACCTCTTTATGTTTCCAATATGATAAAATTGCAAGAAACTGTTTATGCTATGCATTGGCCTTTACTTTGTGTGCATGAATTGTTCTTTTATGACATGCCGATGCATAGGAAGAGAGTTAGACTTCGTCATTACATGATATATGTTACTTTGTGCTCACTACTAAATTACAAATCATTTTTAATTAAAATTGGCTTTGATATACCTTAGGATCCGGGTGGATCCATTACTTGAGCACTATATGCCTAGCTTAATGGCTTTAAAGAAAGCGCTGCTAGGGAGATAATCCAGAAGTTTTAGAGAGTCATTTATTTTTCCTGTGTGCTTTTATAAGGTTTAAAAATGAAAATAATATGCCAAGGTTTGACTTTAGGATGTTTTAGATTACTTGTTGGTTTGTGCGGTGCAGGACAGAAACTCTAGCTATAGTGCGCGATTTTACATTTTTTACTGGAATGTCAAATGGTTTTGAAACTTTTTGCACTGTCTTTCTATATAAATTATTTATTTTTCCTAATTTTGGTAGAATTTTTGGAGTACCAGAGGTATGGTGAATGTTCAGGTTATTACAGACTGTTCTATTTTAGACACATTCTGTTTTTGATGCATAGTTTGCTTGTTTTGATGAAACTACCGATTTATATCAGTGGATTAAGCCATGGAAAAGTTATCGCTACAAAAAAAGACACATCCGTGACATTTTGGGCCGAACGAAAAAAAATTCTGTCATACATATGACAATTCTATGACGATAATTGTGACAAAACCCGGTATCATCATAGATGTGATGGGCTCCTACTTCTATGACAAAAAATCATGACAGAAAATGGGCTTTTCGTCCTGGGTGGGCCGGAGACGCAGCTACATGACATTCTTTAGGCCGTCCATGACAGAAAAAACCGTGGTAGAAGCGAGGGGGAGGAAAATTTCAGGGAGTTCCCGATTACGGTGGGAGGTCGGGGGCCGAGCGATACGCGTTTCTCTCATACACGTACGCGCGTGTGTGCAAGGCATTGGCTCCAACTGAACCCGAGCGAGGCGTGGGCTCTTATTAACTGAACCTGAGCGATTGCACTACAGGCTATGCGTTACTGAACCCGAGCGATCGATCGATGGATGTTAACTGAACCCGATCGAGCGATTCCTTCGCTACTGCTGCTAACTGAAGCCGATCGATGCTGCCTCTGGGATGAACGGTGAGCATTGCGGGGGGGGGGGGTGGATGAACAATGAGCGGTGGCGTTGCCTCTGGATGAACAGGATCCCGTGGTGTGGTGGAGGGCTGGATGAACAGTAGACGGTGGAGGGGTGCCCGTGGAGGGGTGGTTGAACAGGACCCCATGGTGTGGAGGGCTGGATGAACAGTAGACGGTGGAGGGGTGATTGAACAACAGCTGGTGGAGTAGCGCGCGGTGGAGGCTGGATGAATAGGAGCCCGTGGAGGCTGGAGGAGGTCGACGGTGGAGATGAACAGTATCCCGTGGAGTCCCGTTTTGCGGTACGCCACACCCCTCCCGATGAACAGGACCCCTGTTTTGACTGTAGGAGGTCTGTTTCGTCCGTTTTGCGGTACGCCACACCCCTCCCGATCAACAGGACCCCCGTTTCGACCGTAGGAGGTCCGTTTCCTCCGTTTTGCGGTACGCCACACCCCTCCCGATCAACAGGACCCCTGTTTCGACCGTAGGAGGTCCATTTCCTCCGTTTTGCGGTATGCCAGACCCCTCCCGATGAACAGGATCCCGTTTCGAACGTGGCCGGTCGAACACAAGGCCGCTTCCTCCGTTTTGCGGTACGCCAGGCCTCGTTTCCATCGCCTGTTCCGTCCAAGACCTCCCGATGAACACGACCACGCATTCCGTTCCGACCCAGCCGGTTGGCTCCCACGCGTTCCGTTGCCTCCCGATGAACACGACGCATTCCGTTGCCTCCCGATGAACACGACGCATTCTGTTGCCTCCCCATGAACACGACGCATTCCATTGCCTCCCCATGAACACGACGACGACGCTGTTTCTTCGTTCCGACCCAGCCATGTATACGAGTCCTGGCCGTACGTATGCGCGAGTAGGTGTTCGAGACCCTGCCCGTATGTACATACGTGGCCATATTTTCTTTCTTGCACCCTGGCCGCTGTACGTACATGTACATGCTACGTGCGCGCCTCTACTACGACACGTACGCGCCTCTACTACGACACGTGCGCGCCTCTACATCGACTAGTATATATGTATGTACACGTTCGCGACCAGAATGACAACACTACGTACGCTTCGACCAGATGGGTCCTGACTGTCAGGCACTTCCTTGCGTGCGAAGATGTAGCTGGTGGGTCCCAGCAGTCAGGGGGGCGAATCGTTTTGTTTGTTTTTTTGCCCGGATGCACTTCCTTGCGTGCGAAGATGTAGCTGCTGGGTCCCAACGGTCAGGGGGGGAATCGTTTTGTTTTTTTTGCCGGGACGCACTTCCTTGTGTGCGAAAATGTAGCTGGTGGGTCCCAGCAGTCAGGGAGGCTAATCATTTTTTTCGAACGCACTTCCTTGTGTGCGAAGATGTAGCTGGTGGGTCCTAGCAGTCAGGGGGGCGAATCGTTTTTTTTCGGACGCACTTCCTTACGTGCGAAGATGTAACTGGTGGGTCCCAGCAGTCAGGGGGAAACGTTTTTTCACGAAGTACGGTGGCCCGTCCGGTGGGTCCTCGCTGTCAGGTGGAGAAATAATTATTTTGTGCGTAATAAGGAGGCACTTCCTTGCTGCGGCCATGGACCCAGCTGTCAGTCTCTCCACGTACAGTCCACATCCGATGGAAGCCATTCCTTGACCACGTTGACCACGCCGCGCCGAGAGCACCAGGGCGGTGGACGACGGCGAGGCCTAGGAAGGGGATGACGCGGATCCGAGGAAGACGTGGCAGTGGATGCCCACGCATAGAGGAGTATGAGGGTTCACTCGTTCGGCTGCGGTGTGAGGCTGCCGTCGCCGCAGAATAACAGGGGGTGTGGGTGCGTAGAGGGATGGCCTAGCCAGCGGTGGGAGTAGTAGGGGCAGTGAGGCCTCCGCGGCATCACAGCCGGCCACGGGCGGCAGGAGCAGGCGGCACGACCGGCGCTGCTTTGGGTGGCTGGAGCAAGAAGACCAGAGGTTGAGGAAGCACTACGGCCGTTGGATGGACATCGTACAGTCACTGGAGCTAGAATCGTTCATATATTGACTAAAGTTGACAAAGGCCTCCGTCCCGGTCAACTTAGTAGGCCCACAAATCAGCCTCCCACCAAGGTGGGTCCCAGGTAGCAGGAGGTATTCATTTTTTTGTGCATAATAAGGAGGCACTTCCGGTGGGTCCGAGCTCATAGCGGGGGGAACGTTTTTTCGCGAAATACGGTGGCCCGTCCTATGGGTCCCAGCAGTCAGGGGGAAACATTTTTTTCACGAAATACTGGTGGCCCGTCTGGTGGGTCCCTGCTGTCAGGTGGAGGAATAATTATTTTCCGCGTAATAAGGAGGCACTTCCTTGCGGCTGCCGTGGACCCAGCTGTCAGCCTCTCCATGTACAGTACTCTTCCGATGGAAGTCGGTCGTTGACCACATTGACCACACCGTGTTGAGAGCACCACGGCGGTGGACGATGGCGAGGCCTAGGAAGGGGACGACGCGGAGCCGGGGAAGACGCGGCAGTGGAAGTTCGCACAGAGAGGAGTACGAGGGTTCACCGGTTCGGGTGCGGTGTGAGGCTGCCATCGCCACAGAATAATAGGGGGTGTGGGTGAGTAGAGGGATGCCCTGGCCAGCGCTGGGAGTAGTAGGGGCGCTGAGGCCTGCGCGGCAGCACAACCGGCCACAGGAGGCGGGAGTAGGCGGTCCCACCGGCGCTGCTTTGGCGGCTGGAGCAAGAAGATCAGAGATTGAAGAAACACGATGGTCGTTGGATTGACATCCAACGGTTACGTCTGCTAGAATCGTTTGTTGACGTATATAATAACTAAAAAAATCTTGCATACGCGTCAACTAGACAGGCCCACAAGTCAGACCACTCCCTCTTTTTTTAATAATTTATATATAGCTCATGGCAACTTCTTATGCAATTTATTGCAGTCATTTTTTTGGTTGGCCAGGGCCAATTTCGCATATTTCTGTGGGTTCCAAACTATTTTTAATACCGAAATGGCGAGCCAGATTTAAAGTACTTTGAAGATATATTTAAATTAGGTTAATGCCCAGTGAAATAGGAATCTGAAAATGTGAAAAAATTCAGAAATTATAAAGTAATTGCCAATTTGTCATCTGTTTTTATATTTACAACCCATTTCATATTATTTTCAAGATTTGCAGGCGTCTTGAAAGAGTTGCAGACCATCAGGGCGTAGAAAAATAAGTAGGCCTGGATTGGGTATTCTTCAGAAAAAATAATCTAGGCTCATTTTCACAAAGAAAAAAAATAGCTAGGCTAGTCACATGGTGAACATAAAATATAAGCCTGGGCTAGACGGGCCACAGTCCAGTTCAAACCCTACTCCGTCTCAACAATACCAAACAAAAAAATACTGCTCGAGTAGCTACGTGCCAGGTGTCAGCCGATCTTGTGCTATTCTCTTGTCTATTGACTATATACGCTCACAATGTCGTGGGTCCCAGATGTCAGGAAAACACTATGAGGAAGCATTTTATTTTTCCATATGCTGACGTGGTGGGCCCCTACTGTCATCCTCTCCACGTACTTCTGCCGTTTCCTGTTGTTTGTTGACCATGTTGACAACGCGAGAGGGCGACGCCACGACGAGCGCACCAAAGCGCGCGGAGGACGTCGGCGTTAACGATTTTGGAGATGGTGGGGCGGCGATGCGTGCGCTGAGGCGCAGCCAGCCGTGGGAGGCGGAAGCAGGCGGCCTCGCCGGCGCTGGTTTGGTTTTGGCGGCTGGAGGAAGACAGGACTGAAGAAACACGATAGACTGTAAAAGCAGTAGGAGTACTTAACAACCTTAACTGAAACCAGCAGGGGCACTTAACAACCAGAGCTGAAAGCAGTATGAGCACTTATACAGGTTCAACCGTACAAAGCACGCCTCGAACAGTGCTACTTTGCCTACAGTTAACCAAGGGTGAGGCCGCCAAGCCCTAGGACAAGGCCCAGGCGCCACCCCGCGCATCCACAACCTTTTGAAAGCGGCTTCATCTCGCAACGTGGTCAATAAATAGGATATTCGCTTTAGAGCCATGGAAAAGCATGAACATAATCTTCTGTCCTATTCTCCAAGATGGACGGGCCTTCATTATTTGAGACCACCCATGAATAAGTATCTTTTCACCTCCAAGGGGAATTGAGTAGGTCGACATAAACATCATGTTGTGACCAAGCGCAAGTCTGACCCGACCATGGTCAGGCATCTATATAGGAACAATAGACCTCGGCAGTTCCTATTTCAAGAAGATCACAGCTGTAAAACTGTGTATAAGCAATAGTTTATGAACAACATATATAACAGAAAACATCTCATACCATAAGTTTCTCGACACAGTTGGACCTGTTCAACGAGTGCAGCAGTGGCACACATATCCCACGTGCCCTTCCACCATTGAAACGCCCCACAAGGACCTCAAGATGATCAATAAAGTGTAGGAACTTGTGGATGTCGATCCAGTCAACTTCAGTGCCATTAGTAACAGCCGAGTTATTACAAAGTAACAAACGAGCAGACTGCTTAACTCTGAAAAAACCTACACGTGCCACCAATTATAAGAAAATATTAGTTAGAAGTAGCATCTTCGTGAGAGATTCGTTGCTACTTCTAAAGTTAAATTGTGATTAGTTAGACAGAATAGGTGGATTAAGAAGTAATCGAGGCAACAAGCAAGAACTAGATACAAAACTAACATGGATGAACAATTGGAACGACGTTGGGGTGGAAGATCGCAGTGAAGATGAGACCAGGTTCTGCTATTTCCATCAACATTCATGCGCCAACTTTCAGTCCATAACACTTGAGAAAGTTTATCCAAGTTCGGCCATAAAAAAGCAGCGATCATCTTGGTTCATGAACCCAACTCGGAACTTATATCCATGGCTTGTCTTCACTGTGACCATTAAACTAGTGTATTCAGTTATGGCAAGGCCGAGCATCTTGAGTACATGTGTTCTGGCAGAGCAAATAATACACTGCAGGAAAAATAATATGAGAACACAACATGTTCAAAAAAACCCCACCCTCCCGGATAGAAAAGAGGATTCTAGGAACATACCGAGCGCGTTTCAAAATGATGTGTTAGGATGAGAAGGAACAAGTGTGGCGTCTCGCTGAGGGCGCAAAAACCTATAGGGTACTCGCACATTGGGCACTGCACATGAAACACACTAGATTCAGTAGGAAGAAAAATGCATCAACGGTGGTGCTACCTCTTGAGCTTGCGTTTGTTTTCCCCGAAGAGGAGAGGATGATGCATGATACGTCTCCAACGTATCTATAATTTTTGATTGCTCCATGCTATATTATCTACTGTTTTGGACTATATTGGGCTTTATTTTTCACTTTTATATTATTTTTGGGACTAACCTATTAACCGAAGGCCCAGCCCAGAATTGCTGTTTTTTTGCCTATTTCAGTGTTTCAAAGAAACGGAATATCAAACGGAGTCCAAACGTAATAAAACCTTCGGGAGCGTGATTTTCTCACCGAACGTGATCTAGGAGACTTGGACCCTGCTCCAAGGAATAAAAGAGGCGGTCACGAGGGTGGGGGCGCGCCTCCCTAGGGCACGCCCCCTGCCTCGTGGGCCCCTCGGTGCTCCTCCGGTGTACTCCTTCCTCCTATATATACCTACGTACCCCCAAACGATCAGAACAGGAGCCAAAAACCCAATTCCACCGCCACAACTTTCTGTATCCATGAGATCCCATCTTGGGGCCTGTTCCGGAGCTCCGCCGGAAGAGGGCCGTCATCACGGAGGGCTTCTACATCATCATAGCCTCTCCGATGAAGTGTGAGTAGTTTACCTCAGACCTTCGGGTCCATAGTTAGTAGCTAGATGACTTCTTCTCTCTTTTTGAATCTCAATACAAAGTTCTCCCCCTCTCTTGTGGAGATCTATTCGATGTAACCTTCTTTTTGTGGTGTGTTTGTTGAGACCGATGAATTGTGGGTTTACGATCAAGTCTATCTATGAATAATATTTGAATCTTCTCTGAATTCTTTTATGTATGATTGGTTATCTTTGCAAGTCTCTTCGAATTATCCATTTGGTTTGGCCAACTAGATTGGTAGTTCTTGCCATGGGAGAAGTGCTTAGCTTTGGGTTCGATCTTGCGGTGTCCTTTCCCAGTGACAGAAGGGGCAGCAAGGCACGTATTGCATCGTTGCCATCGAGGATAACAAGATGGGGTTTATTTCATATTGCATGAATTTATCTCTCTACATCATGTCATCTTGCTTAAGGCGTTACTATGTTTTTAACTTAATACTCTAGATGCATGCTGGATAGCAGTCGATGAGTGGAGTAATAGTAGTAGATGCAGAATCGTTTCGGTCTACTTGTCATGGACGTGATGCCTATATACATGATCATGCCTAGATATTCTCATAACTATGCTCAATTCTGTCAATTGCTCAACAGTAATTTGTTCACCCACCGTAGAATACTTATGCTCTTGAGAGAAGCCACTAGTGAAACCTATGGCCCCCGGGTCTATTCTCATCATATCAATCTCCATCACTTTAATCTTGCTTTGCTTTTTTACTTTGCTTTTACTTTTTACTTTGCATCTTTATACCAAAAATACCAAAAATATTATATCTATCAGATCTCACTCTCATAAGTGACCGTGAAGGGATTGACAACCCCTAATCGCGTTGGTTGCGAGTAGCTATCGTTTTGTGCAGGTACGAGGGACTTGAGCGTGGCCTCCTACTGGATTGATACCTTGGTTCTCAAAAACTGAGGGAAATACTTACACTACTCTACTGCATCATCCCTTCCTCTTCGGGGAAAACCAACGCAAGCTCAAGACGTAGCAAGAAGGATTTCTGGCGCCGTTGCCGGGGAGTCTACGCAAAAATTCAACATACCAAGTACCCATCACAATCCCTATCTCCGGCATTACGTTATTTGCCATTTGCCTCTTGTTTTCCTCTCCCCCCAATTCACCCTTGCCGTTTTATTCGCTCTCTCTCTCTATCCTCCCTCTCTATTTGCCTCTTTTGCCCGCTTGCTTTTTGTTTGCCCGTGTGTTAGATTGCTTTTTTGTCGCGACTCAAGATACTACTAAATTGTGTGACTTCACAAATACCAATAATAATGATTTCCTTAGCACTCCGATTGCTCCTCTTACCAATGCTGAATCTTGTGAAATTAATACTGCTTTGTTGAATCTTGTTATGAAAGATCAATTCGCCGGCCTTCCTAGTGAAGATGCCGCTACTCATCTGAATAGCTTCGTTGATTTATGTGATATGCAAAAGAAAAAAGATGTCAATAATGATGTCTTTAAATTGAAGCTATTTCCTTTTTCGCTTAGAGATCGTGTGTGACGCCCCAAGGCCGGAGCTTCAGATGTCTTCCAGAGTTTCCGGGTTTTCGTCATGTGAGTTGTTGGTTTGTTGCATTCATCTTTGCATCATGTGCATCGCATCATGTCATAAATCTTTTGCATCTCAACTAAATAAATTGCATAGATCGTTGATCTATTTAAATCGAGGGAACTCACATGGTGTTTTCTCTTTAAAACATACCCTCCCAATATTTAGAGAGCTATATAAAATATTCCATTAGTTTGGAATTTACCGCAACACATGTGCATATTAAATCCCTTCCTTTCCTGCTTCAAGTTTGGACTCTCTAACTTTGCCAAATTATTTTCCCATCTATCGAGGCTCTTTTCTTTAATCTCAACATTTTTTGAGCACTTCTAAAACCTAGCCCCAATTCAAACCCATTTGAATGATATTCAAATGAGTTCGAATATAAATCTTGCATTCGTGCCAACTTCTATCTTCTTGGTTCCAGCTCAGTTTTGTGGGTCCGGAAATTTATACGCGTGTCCTACTTCTTCCCCAATACCTCCTTTCTTCTCCTTTTCATTCTTTGTTTTTTTTTTTTTCTGTTTTTAGAAATCAAGAGAGGGAGAGAAGGGAGCCCAGCTGGCCATTTAGGCCCAGCTGCACCTAAACCTAGCCGGCTCCAAGGCCCACTCCCCTGGCCCACCTAACCCTCTAACCTAGCCTGCACCCTGCTCTCCTCCCTTGGGCCGCCAGTCCCTTCTCTCGATCTCACCGTCTCTCTCCCGCAGCGCCCGCTCCTCATCTCGTCCTCCTCTCGCTGCACCGCTCGCCCGATCCATCGCCTCACCTTCCTCCCCAACAGCGCCGTCCTCCCAGCGCCCCCTCTCTCTCTGACTAGCGCTCGTCCACGCCGGAGTGCCTACCTCCCGCGCCGCCTCTCCTCTTGCTTCTCCTTGCAGAGCACCCACGCGCCTCGGCCTCCTTCTTCCTAAACTCCAGCCGCCCCTGCCGGCGACCAGTAGGCCGCTGCCGTCCATCTCCTCCGCCTCTCTGCGCCGCTTCACGGACGCCGAGGAACGATGGGGACAATGTCTTCCGGCCTCCATGCTCCCTCGCACGGGCCGTGACCACCCTCAAGGCCAAGCTCCGCCGCCCTCTCGTGCCTCTGCCGCGCCAGTCTACGAGTCCGCCGCCGAGCTCCACCAGGCCCCCGCCGGCGACCTCGACCTTCAGGCCGTCGCCGCGCCTCCGCCGAGCCTCCTCTGGTCGCTGCCGGCCGAGCTCAAAGCTCCACTGATGCACGCTGCTTGCTCGTCTCGCGCCACTCCTCCATGCCCCTTCGGCCTCCTCTGCTCGCGCAGCAGCGCCCCACCTCCGTCACCGTGTGTTGGACCCCGAGTTCACCTTCCTCAACGTCACCACACCATGGCCGATTTTGTTGCTTCACTGTTGGGCATGAGTTGCCTTGCTGTTTGCCTTGAGAGCCCTTTTGTCGTGCTTCATTTTGGGTCGGCCAGAACGAGAACACCAATTACCATCGCCAAGACCCCGTGAACGTCTACATGACGACCGCCGAGTACCTCTTCACGAGTACAACTACCATCGCGTGGATCCGCCAAGACCGTGGAGTAAACGAACATGTACCCCTACGCCCGGAGACATCGGATCCATCAAGTCCGAAGACCCTTAGTACCATGACAACCCCGAAGGGATTTGTATTCGCCAAGTTCCTCCACCGATGACTCGAATGGCTACAAAACGTGAACCACTACCGTCGACCCTTGAAGACCCCGTGGACGTCAAGTTCCGTGTCGTTGACCCCGAACCTCTACGAAAATGTGTACGACTACTTCCATCTTCGAAGAACCGGGTAACGGAACCGTCAAGTTCGTCTACCGCCTACATGTACAACTACCGTTGCCGAGATCGCGAGAACCTCTTCCGTCGACTCTAGAGCATGTGAGAACGACTACTTCCTCTACGAACCGATGCGCTCCGAAACACACGCTTCAAAGGTATAACCCCGAGTCGACTACCCGTGAACGAATGCATGTTTGGATGTTGTAACTACCCGTGAACGTTAGTTGTTTCCCTCGCTTGGCACCACCGTCGACCCGTGGGAACCCGGTTACCGGGTTCACCCCACCATCTTTTGCACGCTCCCGTCACTTCCTTTTGCACCGGTATCCCCGTGGGCTACCGGATAACCGATATGTTGCCATGGCATCATTTTTGTATTCGTCGCCGTGGCACCCCTTTCCTTTCCACCACGGTGACAAATGCTTCATAATGCTCTTGTCAACATTTAATAAAAATGGCATAAACTTGCACATGTCATCCGCGTCACGTTTATAACATTCAAATGGTTATAATTGTTGTTTGCATTAAATTGCTAAATGCACATGAGGATTTACCAGAATTGTTGTTTGATGTTTCCGGCCTCATTTAAAATGCCTAACTGTGTATTTTACTCATGTTTCACCTCTTGCCATGTTTAACAACATTTAATATTGTTGGGGACATAAATGAGAGAGAACTAAATAATTGATGTGGTGTTCCGTCAATATGAAACTCGTTGCATATTGAGCTCCACTTAACTTGTAGTTTTGTTTGTGCCCTTTGCCATGCCATGCCTCTTTAAACCGGACATGCATCATACTTGGTTGTGCATCATGCCATGTTCATGTGATGGTTGTTTATTATGTTGTTTGCTTCTTTCCGGTGTTGCTTCTTCGGGTTAGTTCCGATAACGTCGCGTTTGTGAGGATCCGTTCGACTACGTCCGTTTGTCTTCTTCATGGACTCGTTCTTCTTCCTTGCGGGATTTCAGGCAAGATGACCATACCCTCGAAATCACTTCTATCTTTGCTTGCTAGATGCTCGCTCTTTTGCTATGCCTATGCTGCGATACCTACCACTTGCTTATCATGCCTCCCATATTGTTAAACCAAGCCTCTAAGCCACCTTGTCCTAGCAAACCGTTGATTGGCTATGTTACCGCTTTGCTCAGCCCTCTTATAGTGTTGTTAGTTGCAGGTGAAGATTTGGAGCTTGTTCCATGTTTGGAACATGGGTTTTTGTTGGGATATCACAATATCTCTTATTTAATTAATGCATCTTTATACTTGGTAAAGGGTGGAAAGCTCGGCCTTATGCCTAGTGTTTTGTTCCACTCTTGCCGCCCTAGTTTTCGTCATATCGGCGTTATGTTCCCGGATTTTGCGTTCCTTACGCGGTTGGGTTATAATGGGAACCCCTTGACAGTTCGCCTTGAATAAAACTCCTCCAGCAAAGCCCAACATTGGTTTTACCATTCGCCACCTAGCCTTTTTCCCTTGGGAGTCACGCATCCCGAGGGTCATCTTTATTTTAACCCCCCAGGCCTGTGCTTCTCTAAGTGTTGGTCCAACCGAGTGATGTCTGGGCTGGCCTACCCGACGTCTTGCTCCTCCGGTGTGCCCTGAGAACGAGATATGTGCAACTCCTATCGGGATTTGTCGGCACATCTAGGTGGCTTTGCTGGTCTTGTTTTACCATTGTCGAAATGTCTTGTAACCGAGATTCCGAGTCTGATCGGGTCTTCCCGCTAGAAGGAATATCCTTCGTTGACCATGAGAGCTTGTGATGGGCTAAGTTGGGACACCCCTGCAGGGTTTTGAACTTTCGAAAGCCGTGCCCGCGGTTATGGGCAGATGGGAATTTGTTAATGTCCGGTTGTAGAAAACCTGAAACTTAACCTTAATTAAAATGCATCAACTGCGTGTGTAACCGTGATGGTCTCTTCTCGGCGGAGTCCGGGAAGTGAACACGGTGTTGGAGTTATGCTTGGCGTAAGTAGACTTGGATCACTTCTTGATCATAGTTTATCGACTGTGCTTTTGCCTTCTCTTCTCGCTCTCATTTGCGTATGTTAGCCACCATATATGCTAGTTGCTTGCTGCAGCTCCACATCATACCTTTACCTTACCCATAAGCTTAAATAGTCTTGATCGCGAGGGTGTGAGATTGCTGAGTCCCCGTGACTCACAGATACTCCCCAAACCAGTTTGCAGGTGCCGATGTTACCGAGTAGGTGACGCAATCAATCTCAAGGAGGAGCTCGATGAAGATCTTGTCCTTTGTGTTGTTTTGTTCTAGTTGATCAGTAGTGGAGCCCAGTCGGGACGATCGGGGATCTGTGTAGCATTTGGGGTAGTCTTCTTTTATTTTGGTTCCGTAGTCGTACCTTGATTGTGTCTGGATGATGTAATGCTTTATTCATGTATTGAGTGAAGTGGCGATTGTAAGCCAACTATGTATCTCTTTCCCTTATGTATTACATGGGTTGTGTGAAGATTACCTCTCTTGCAACATTGCTTTCAATGCGGTTATGCCTCTAAGTCGTGCTTCGACACGTGATATAGCCGCATCGAGGGCGTTACAAGTTGATAATCAGAGCCTTCTCCGACCTTAGGAGCCCCCTGCTTGATCGAATCGCTGGCGTTGTTGTGTCTAGAAAATAAGTTTTGAGTCGTTTAGGAATTATATATATCGGAGAGTTAGGAATTCTTTTTACTCCTCAGTCCCTTCGTCGCTCTGGTGAGGCATCCCGACGTAGAGTTTGACTCTTCTCTTCTCAAATTTCACTAAATTTTTTTTAGGATCACGCGGGTATCTTGGAATCATTCTGATGGTTTTGTGACGAGAACATTGTTCTTGGTGCCTCCTGACATTTAGGGGTTGTGGCAGTGTCCCAAGGAGTTGAGCTCCGGGGTGTTGTCTTCACAATTTTATCGTTGAGATTCTAGAATACCTGAGTTTCGCCGACATCGAAATTCTCTTTTATGCAGTTGTTGGTGAGATAACCTCGATGCCACCCAGTACTGGGGTGGGAGTTCGGGAGTATTGCCATAACTCGTATAATGGATGCTTTTGAAGGTTGAGGTAAACAATTTCCGAAGGTTTCTTGGTTATGTGTTGAAGGATGGATACAGCTGGATGTAGGATTTGCTAGTTTTGGGTGAGATATTATGCTTCCCCTGTATCCCCAACACCTGATTGCATAACCGGAAAATTTCGGGAGTTTATAAGTGGGAATTCAAGTAGCTCCTAGGATATCTTTCCGACAGATGTATGATATGAAATTGGGGTTCGGCGTCTAGTGGTCCGCCTATCCACGGTTGGTTTTACAGTGGTCTTGTTGTGCCTTAAAGAGTCCTTGGCTATGCCGACTCGGGGACGCTTCGTATGTCATGTGCACTGCCTTGTACATGATGGTACTGTATGATCGAGCCCGTGTAGGCCCCACCACGAAAACTTCGGATGAAATCTCTATCATATGTTTGTTCCGGCTTATTCTGCAAGCAAATCCTTTGTTTTGTTTTTGAGTTGTGGTATTCGAGTTGCTTCGAAGTCAAATGTTGATTCCATAGCTTTCCTAAGTGGTGTTCTCATATTTCTATGTGGATACTAGTCATTCTTGATCATCGAGAATGTCATGTCAATCCTTTTCAACCGGCGTGTTTCTCTTCAAGTGGATCCGATCATTTCAACAGCCGCAAGATCAATTATTAGTTCTTCTCAACGATGTTTGTTTCATTCATCTCCAAGTTGCTTTTGTTTTCCCGCCCACCCACCCTTCTTCTTCAAGGACTCAATTTTCTTAATCAAATATCCATTTTATTCATGTGAAGTCTCTTCGTTCTTTTCAGTCAATGTTCGTATCCGGTGATTGTCATGAAGATTCTAACGGAGCTTCTAGTTTATCATTCTTCGTTCTTTTTCTTCTCCGGTGGATTCAAGTCAAGCCTTGTCGATCATATCTTTTCCTCGTTCCAAATGTTTTCTCTTGCCGGTGCACCTCATATTCATTAACCTCTCGCTATCCATTTGTTCTGGAGTGCTCAAGATATCTCGAAGATTCGTGTTTCCACTCTGCTTTCGTTCCAGCTCTTTCGAGGATGTTATCTCATTCAAGCCATTTAATTCAACCGGTGCAATCTCTCTTTTCAAGTAATCGTTATACGGTGTTTCTTTTGAGTGGGCCCTAACCCACAGGTCTTTTCCTAGGATCTTACCCGACTCTTCTTATTTTTTCCGGAGTTATTCTCAAATTCATTTCGCGTGTTTCCACTCTGCTTTCGTTCCAGCTCTTTCGAGGATGTTATCTCATTCAAGCCATTTAATTCAACCGGTGCAATCTCTCTTTTCAAGTAATCGTTATACGGTGTTTCTTTTGAGTGGGCCCTAACCCACAGGTCTTTTCCTAGGATCTTACCCGACTCTTCTTATTTTTTCCGGAGTTATTCTCAAATTCATTTCAAAATTGACGTAAGAATGAATTGTCATCAGTCAATTGCCTTTCTCCAAGATCTTTCAAATTGTTTTCATCGTTGGTCCAACCTTTCCATTTTTCATCCCGGAGTATCTCAACAATTTAGTGGTGTTTCTCATCGTCATTCTCAGATTTTGAAGACCGAAGAAAAGTTTAACTCTAAATCTTATCCGTTCTATCAAAGATTCGTCATTCTAGCTTGTTGCCATCCTCTCATAATTATTTTTGATTGTGAGATATTCTTGTCACCCATCCGGAGTAATTCAGAGTATTTTTCAGTTTGATTCTCCGGAGCCCATCATCTCATAATTATTCATTTCAGCTTTCAGCTCTCTTTCTCCAAATCTTACCGGTGCATCGTTCAAATATCCTCTAATCAGTTCATGATCTCTTTGTTCTCATGTATCTAAATTCCCTCAAGCATCTTCGTTCATTTGCTAATTCTTACCAGTGATTCACCCCTTTACTTCATTATTTTTCAATTCTACCGGTGATTTGTTGAAGACCTTTCGCAAGTTTACGCTATATCTCTCTTAATCCTTTTCTACGAGAATAAGTAGTATGCCAAATCCGCTGCTGGTCATCAATTTAATTGGTGAAGGATAAGCATAACATAATTCTTATTCTTGTTTCACCCAAATGATCAATTCCCTATTCTGGAGGCTCATCAAGTTCCCGGTTTCTATTGTTTCATCCTTTCTTTTCCGGAGTTCCAAGCTCTCTCAAATATATCGTCGCGAAGATCCATCTAAATCATTACACGGATTCACCTTGTGTTTTGAACTTCTCTTTCTTCTCGTTATCCTTTTGTTACCGGAGTTCTTCATGAAGGTTCTACATGATGGTTCATAAAGGATTTAATTCCTTCTCAAAGTTTTCATCGAGATTCTTTTCTAAGGAGCTCAAGTATTCTTCATCTTGCAATCCGGAGTGCAATTCTTTTTACCTTATCATTATTCTCGTCTCCTTGTTCTTATCAATCCAATCTATTGTTTCCGTTAGTGGCAGAATTTCACCTCATAATTTCGAGATGTTGTCTATAAGCCCACAACAAGCTTACTCTTTTAGTTGTTGGTTTTCCAACAATTCCGTTCGACCCTACTCCTAAAGATGATTTTCAAAGGTAGAAGTTGTTGTTCTTCTTCTCCATTCTTTTGTTCCGATGATCTATCTTCTATTCTTTCTCCGGGAGGCTTTGTGATGTTGCTATTTTCAATCATCATCTCAAAATGGTGAGGGTCATGTTCTTTCCGTTGCTTATCCATTTAACCGGAGTGTTGTGTACTCTGTTCAAGTTCTTTTCACCTTATCAAGTCTTGCATCTCTTCTACCGGGGTGCTTTCAACTTTGTTATTCTTTGTTGCATTCTTTCTTTCAATTTGTTCAACCTCTCAAGGTTCCTTGGTTTCACTCATTGGTCAAAGAAGCAACTTAGTTTTACCTCTTCTCTTCTTCTTCCGCTTTCCCTCCGGTGCCATTCTAGATCTCGGGTCGAGATCCTCTCGTAGTGTTGGAGTGTTGTGACGCCCCAAGGCCGGAGCTTCAGATGCCTTCTAGAGTTTCCGGCCGGGTTTTTGTTGTGTGAGTTGTTGGTTTGTTGCATTCATCTTTGCATCATGTGCATTGCATCATGTCATAAATCTTTTGCATCTCAACTAAATAAATTGCATAGATCATTGATCTATTTAAATCGAGGGAACTCACATGGTGTTTTCTCTTTAAAACATACCCTCCCAATATTTAGGGAGCTATATAAAATATTCCATTAGTTTGGAATTTACCGCAACACACGTGCATATTAAATCCCTTCCTTCCATCATGTGCATTGCATCATGTCATAAATCTTTTGCATCTCAACTAAATAAATTGCATAGATCGTTGATCTATTTAAATCGAGGGAACTCACATGGTGTTTTCTCTTTAAAACATACCCTCCCAATATTTAGGGAGCTATATAAAATATTCCATTAGTTTGGAATTTACCGCAACACACGCGCATATTAAATCCCTTCCTTTCCTGCTTCAAGTTTGGACTCTCTAACTTTGCCAAATTCTTTTCCCGTCTATCAAGGCTCTTTTCTTTAATCTCAACATTTTTTGAGCACTTCTAAAACCTAGCCCCAATTCAAACCCATTTGAATGATATTCAAATGAGTTCGAATTTAAATCTTGCATTCGCGCCAACTTCTATCTTCTTGGTTCCAGCTCAGTTTTGTGGGTCCAGAAATTTATACGCGTGTCCTACTTCTTCCCCCATACCTCCTTTCTTCTCCTTTTCCTTCTTTGTTTTTTTTTTCTGTTTTTAGAAATCAAGAGAGGGAGATAAGGGAGCCCAGCAGGCCATTTAGGCCCAGCTGCACCTAAACCTAGCCGGCTCCAAGGCCCACTCCCCCGGCCCACCTAACCCTCTAACCTAGCCCGCACCCTGATCTCCTCCCTTGCACCGCCACTCCCTCCTCTCGATCTCACCCTCTCTCTTCCATAGCGCCCGCTCCTCATCTCGCCCTCCTCTCGCTGCACCGCTCGCCCGATCCATCGCCTCGCCTTCCTCCCCAACAGCGCCGTCCTCCCAGCGCCCCTCTCTCTCCGACTAGCGCTCGTCCACGCCGGAGTGCCTGCCTCCCGCGCCGCCTCTCCTCTTGCTTCTCCTCGCAGAGCACCCCCGCGCCTCGGCGTCCTTCTTCCTCGACTCCTGCCGCCCCTGCCGGCGACCAGTAGGCTGCTGCCGTCCGTCTCCTCCGCCTCTCTATGCCGCTTCGCGGACGCTGAGGAACGATGGGGACAGCGTCTTCCGGCCTCCATGCTCCCTCGCGTGGGCCGTGACCACCCTCAAGGCCAAGCTCCGCCGCCCTCTCGTGCCTTTGCTGCGCCGGTCCGCGAGTCCGCCGCCGAGCTCCACCAGGCCCCCGCCGGCGACCTCGACCTTCAGGCCGTTGCCGCGCCTCCGCCGAGCCTTCTTTGGTCGCTGCTGGCCGAGCTCAAAGCTCCACTGATGCACGCTGCTTGCTCGTCTCTCACCACTCCTCCATGCCCCTTCGGCCTCCTCTGCTCGCGCAACAGCGCCCCACCTCCGTCATCGTGTGCTGGACCCCGAGTTCACCTTCCTCAACGTCACCACGCCATGGCCGATTTTGTTGCTTCACTGTTGGGCATGAGTTGCCTTGCTGCTGCCTCGAGAGCCCTTTTGTCGTACACCATTTTGGGTCGGCCAGAATGAGAACACCAAGTACCATCGCCAAGACCCCGTGAACGTCTACACGACGACCGCCGAGTACCTCTTCGCGAGTACAACTACCATCGCGTGGATCCGCCAAGACCGTGGAGTAAACGAACATGTACCCCTACGCCCGGAGACATCGGATCCATCAAGTCCGAAGACCCTTAGTACCACGACAACCCAAAGGGATTGTTATTCGACAAGTTCCTCCACCGATGACTCGAATGGCTACAAAACGTGAACCACTACAGTCGACCCTTGAAGACCCCGTGGACGTCAAGTTCCGTGTCGTTGACCCCGAACCCCTACGAAAACGTGTACGACTACTTCCGTCTTTGAAGAACCGGGCAACGGAACCGTCAAGTTCGTCTACTGCCTACATGTACAATTACCGTCGCCGAGATCGCGAGAACCTCTTCCGTCGACTCTAGAGCATGTGAGAACGACTACTTCCTCTAAGAACCGATGCGCTCCGAAATGCACGCTTCAAAGGTATAACCCCAAGTCGACTGCCCGTGAACGAATGCATGTTTGGATGTTGTATCTGCCCGTGAACGTTAGTTGTTTCCCTCGCTTGGCACCACCGTCGACCCGTGGGAACCCGGTTACCGGGATCACCCCACCATCTTTTGCATGCTCCCGTCACTTCCTTTTGCACCGGTATCCCCGTGGGCTACCGGATAACCGATATGTTGCCGTGGCATCATTTTTGTATTCGTTGCCGTGGCACCCCTTTCCTTTCCACCACGGTGACAAATGCTTCATAATGCTCTTGTCAACTTTTAATAAAAATGGGATAAACTTGCACATGTCATCCGCGTCACGTTTATAACATTTAAATGGTTATAATTGTTGTTTGCATTAAATTGCTAAATGCACATGAGGATTTACCGGAATTGTTGTTTGATGTTTCCGGCCTCATTTAAAATGCCTAACTGTGTATTTTACTCATGTCTCACCTCTTGCCATGTTTAACAACATTTAATATTGTTGGGTACATAAATGAGAGAGAACTAAATAATTGATGTGGTGTTCCGTAAATATGCAACTCGTTGCATATTGAGCTCCACTTAACTTGTAGTTTTGTTTGTGCCCTTTGCCATGCCATGCCTCTTTAAACCGGACATGCATCTTACTTGGTTGTGCATCATGCCATGTTCATGTGATGGTTGTTTATTATGTTGTTTGCTTCTTTCCGGTGTTGCTTCTTCGGGTTAGTTCCGATAGCGTCACGTTTGTGAGGATCCGTACGACTACGTCCGTTTGTCTTCTTCATGGACTCGTTCTTCTTCCTTGCGGGATTTCAGGCAAGATGACCATACCCTCGAAATCACTTCTATCTTTGCTTGCTAGATGCTCGCTCTTTTGCTATGCCTATGCTGCGATACCTACCACTTGCTTATCATGCCTCCCATATTGTTAAACCAAGCCTCTAACCCACCTTGTCCTAGCAAACCGTTGTTTGGCTATGTTACCGCTTTGCTCAGCCCCTCTTATATCGTTGTTAGTTGCAGGTGAAGATTTGGAGCTTGTTCCATGTTTGGAACATGGGTTTTTGTTGGGATATCACAATATCTCTTATTTAATTAATGCATCTATATCTTTACCTACTAATAAAGCGGCTACCGCTTCTGGTCGCCCTTCATTAAAATTACCCTCTAAGTTGGTAAAAATTACCCACCTATGCCACCCGTAAGTAGAAAAATGATTCGTTTTTCTCTTTCTTAACCCGCCATCGATAGAGCTTGGTTCATCTAAGGAAATGCCCTTACAAAACACAACCAAACAAACCAGCCTGCTGGCCTAGGCGTTTCTTCACAATCCAGGAGACCTCAGTTCGAAACCTGGTCATCCCCATTTTTTGCACCCTTTTTTCGCGAATTTCAGTTGCCGTAGTATAGAGCTACCTTGCCAAGTGTCTCTTAACAGTGTGTCTACACAGTACAATACGGCCAAAATATTCTCTTTTAACTTTTTTTTGCAGATTCAAGTATTTTTTAAATATTCATATCTTTCAAACCCCAACTTTAAATTTAGCATGCTAAATATGAAAATCGCCTAGAAATTTTTGTACATTCTAAATATAATGTTATCTTCCATGTTAATTATTTTTAAAATTATTTTTATGTTGCACCCTTAATTAGTACTTTCATTTTTTTATTAAAGACACAGATGTTTCTTACTCCTTTTTTTATATGTTGCTTATTACCATATTTTCATCCATCATTTGGTTCGTCCATTTGCACATAAAATAAAAAAAATTCACAATTTTAAAAATGTATGCAAGTATAAAATGTTCATGAATTCAAAAAATATTCTTGATTTTGGAAAATGTTAAAAACTTTGAAAAAGTGTTCACAATTTTAAAAATGTTCATGATTTCAAATATGTGCACGAGTTTTAAAAAATGATCATGATTTTAAAAATTGTTCATGGTTCCACGAAATTGAGAGTGATAGGATATCTCGATGATGCAACAAAGCGTGGCCATGGCCATTGAAGATTATGAAAAAAAATCTCCCGTTGCAATGCACAGGTTCTTTTGCTAGTACTTGGTAAAGGGTGGAAAGCTCGGCCTTATGCCTGGTGTTTTGTTCCACTCTTGCCGCCCTAGTTTCCGTCATATCGGCGTTATGTTCCCGGATTTTGCGTTCCTTACGCGGTTGGGTTATAATGGGAGCCCGTTGACAGTTCGCCTTGAATAAAACTCCTCCAGCAAAGCCCAACATTGGTTTTACCATTCGCTACCTAGCCTTTTTTCCCTTGGGAATCACGCATCCCGAGGGTCATCTTTATTTTAACCCCCCCGGGCCAGTGCTTCTCTAAGTGTTGGTCCAACCGAGCGATGTCCGGGGCTACCAGGGGCAACTCTGGGATGGCCTACCCGACGTCTTGCTCATCCGGTGTGCCCTGGGAACGAGATATGTGCAGCTCCTATCGGGATTTGTCGGCACATCTGGGTGGCTTTGCTGGTCTTGTTTTACCATTGTCGAAATGTCTTGTAACCGGGATTCCGAGTCTGATCGGGTCTTCCCGCTAAAAGGAATATCCTTCGTTGACCGTGAGAGCTTGTGATGGGCTAAGTTGGGACACCCCTGTAGGGTTTTGAACTTTCAAAAGCCGTGCCCGCGGTTATGGGCAGATGGGAATTTGTTAATGTCCGGTTGTAGAAAACCTGAAACTTAACCTTAATTAAAATGCATCAACTGCGTGTGTAACCGTGATGGTCTCTTCTCGGCGGATTCCGGGAAGTGAACACGGTGTTGGAGTTATGCTTGGCGTAAGTAGACTTGGATCACTTCTTGATCATAGTTTATCGACCGTGCTTTTGCCTTCTCTTCTCGCTCTCATTTGCGTATGTTAGCCACCATATATGCTAGTCGCTTGCTGCAGCTCCACATCATACCTTTACCTTACCCATAAGCTTAAATAGTCTTGATCGCGAGGGTGTGAGATTGCTGAGTCCCCGTGACTCACAGATACTCCCAAAACCAGTTTGCATGTGCCGATGTTACCGAGCAGGTGACGCAATCAATCTCAAGGAGGAGCTCGATGAAGATCTTGTCCTTTGTGTTGTTTCGTTCTAGTTGATCAGTAGTGGAGCCCAGTCGGGATGATCGGGGATCTGTGTAGCATTTGGGGTAGTCTTCTTTTATTTTGGTTCCGTAGTCGTACCTTGATTGTGTCTGGATGATGTAATGCTTTATTCATGTATTGAGTGAAGTGGCGATTGTAAGCCAACTATATCTCTTTCCCTTATGCACTAGTAGGGAAAAGGCTAGTAGCAGCGCGGGTTTTAGGCCTATCAGCAGCGCGGGTACCCGCGCTACCAATAAGGCGCTACAGCTAACTCTTAGTAGTAGGCACTGCCTGTACTCGCGCTACCACTATTGACTATAGCAGCAACGCTTTTCAGGAACGCGCTGCTATTACTTAGCTGTAGCGATTTCCCGGTCCAGCGCTACTGTTATATCTTTCACCATTTCCCCATTCCGGCTTCGATAAACTGCAATTTCCAGATACTAGGTACTACTAGATATCAATTTCATAAAGCATTATAGGTACTAGGTAGTACTCCCTCGGTTCGAAATTACTCGTCGTGGTTTTAGTTCAAATTTGAACTCAAACCACGACGAGTAATTTGGAACCGAGGGAGTACTAGATAACAATTTCATATATACTCAACATGCATCCTCAAGCAGTACAAGGTGACATCGACGACAATCATCATATTTAGTTCTAAATGATATCGACGACGATCATCATATGTAGTTCTACATGATATCGACGACGATCATCATATGTAGTTCTAGATGATATAGCCACATACACATATGTAGTTCTAGATAATATCGACGACGATCATCATCCTCAAGCCTGGGCGGTGGGTGTTCCTGATAGTAATTAGGATGGCCTGTCCAGCACGAAGATTCTTGCCAACGAGGAATCTCTTCCACCCAACCGAGTTCAAGTGTGTGCGACCATCTGTGCCCATGCGGTAAGTACATGTGGTGACGGAGCCCCTTGCGGTAAGGCGTAGTCCAACTGAGCCTTCTTCATCAGGCTCGATACCATAACTCACAGATAGGTTCTTTGGCAATCTCTGAATAAGAAAAACATATCAATTAATAAATAGCCTAAGCATGTGATCAGACTCTACACTAAAGTATATCATCAACTAGATTCCACAAAGCATATCATTGGACTCTACACTAAGCATATCATCGGATTCACTAAGCATATAATCGGATAATTTGCATTTGTAAGTATAACAATAAAGCATATATATATATCATCAAATTACTACATGCAGTACGTATAACATACCATTTCATGCCGATCGACCATGGTACTTGTCAGGCGGGTCACGAATGGCACCCCGACAAAGTCATCACGTGGCGGAATTATGTCCCATAGGTTGCACACCTCCTCCTCGCTCAGCCTCATTCTTTGAGCTATGATGGCTTCATGAAGTGGGTTCTCATCATCTTCATTGAGTGGGTCCTCATTATCTTCATCATCTTCGTCATCTTCATCATCTTCCACCAGGTTGATATAAATGACAACCAGCTTGGGTCTTTCTGCTCTGAAGGAGAATCTGATCAACTCACCACCAGTAAGACGCATGCGAGCGAGGAAACGGGCCCATCCATCTCCTCCAATCTGTGACATATTGCGTCCTTTCTCGACCTCCATAGTGTACGCCCCCAGGAGCCTCAAATGTCACAGTGTCTCCTGTCAGCTTGTTGAATTTCAACCTCACATTGCATGGGACGATCTGTGTAAGAAAAGCAAAATGACACAATGCAGTAATGCCAACACTAAAAATAAAATAGTTGTTACATTTCATCTAATTTCTTACCGCCGCATGACGAAAACTCGGATGGAAGTAGATGCCGAACAGCTTGCCAGTTGCAAGGCTGCTGGCGCACCTTGACTTGCACAGTCGACATAGTGGTGCTGGTGGTGGCGCCATTTTACTAAATCAAAATGTTCTAAATCAACTAGCCTACTAAATAAACTATATCAAAATGTTCTAAATCAACTAAATCAACTAGCCTACTAAATCAACTGAATCATATCAACTAAATCGACTAAATCAACTAGCATACTAAATCAACTAGCATACTAAATCCACTAGCATACTAAATCAACTAAATCAAAATGTTACATATGAAAGCCTACTAAATCAAAATGTATCAAGGAGGAGGGACAAGGAGGGGCGACTCGAGGAGGGAGATGATAGTAGGACGGAGGAGGAAGGTGGAGCGAGGAGGGGCCGACCGGCGGCGAGTGGAGGGAGGACAGATCGAGGAGGAAGGCAGAGCGAGGAGGGGGCGGCCAGCGGCGAGTGGAGGGAGGACGGAGGAGGAGGCCGGTACCGAGTCCAGCGAGGAGGATGAGGCTACAGCGGCGTAGATCAGGGGAGGGGCGACGGGGGAGGGGCCATGGGGGAGGACCGGCGGCGCGGGGGGTGAGGAGGAGACCGTGATCGAGTGTGTGTGAGTGTGATCTTTGGATGAGGCGCGCTAGTGAGATCTGTAGTTAATTTAGCAGTAGCGATTATTGCCTGAATGCGCTGCTGCTACGTTACGTAGTAGTAGCGCTGTCTATTTTAATGCGCTGCTGCTATAACTGGCCTCGCGACGGCGTCGTGGGAATTTTAGCAGTAGCGCCGCTTAGAGTGCGCGTGCTACTGATAAACTTGTTTCAGCAGCGAGTTTCCACAGCCCGCGCTACTGCTACTTAGCAGCAGCGCCTGATTTTATAGCGCGCTGCTGGTAAGATTCTGTGTATAGGCTTTTCCCTAGTAGTGATGTATTACATGGGTTGTGTGAAGATTACCTCTGTTGTGACATTGCTTTTAATGCGGTTATGCCTCTAAGTCGTGCTTCGACACGTGGGAGATATAGCCACATCGAGGGCGTTACATCGTGCTAAAGCTTGGTTTTCGTCTTTGCCTAAGAATAGTATTGGTTCATGAAACAAGTGCAAAGATGCTTTTATCTCTAAGTATTTTCCTCCCGCTAAGATCATCTCTCTTAGAAACGATATTATGAACTTTAAACAACTTAATCATGAACATGTTGCACAAGCTTGGGAGAGAATGAAATTAATGATACGTAATTGCCCTACTCATGGTTTGAATTTGTGGATGATTATACAAAATTTTTATGCCGTATTGAATTTTGCTTCTAGAAATCTTTTAGATTCGGCCGCGGGAGGCACTTTTATGGAAATCACTTTAGGAGATGCTACTAAACTCCTAGATAATATTATGGTTAATTATTCTCAATGGCATACTGAAAGATCTTCTAATAAAAAAGTGCATGCGATAGAAGAAATCAATGTGTTGAGTGGAAAGATGGATGAACTTATGAAATTATTTGCTACTAAGAGTGTTTCTTCTAATCCTAATGATATGCCTTTATCTACTTTGATTGAGAATAACAATGAATCTATGGATCTGAATTTTGTTGGTAGGAATAATTTTGGTAACAACGCTTATAGAGGGAATTTTAATCCAAGGCCATATCTATCTATCTATCTATCTATCTATCTATCTATACCTATACTAATTCTGGACTTCCAAGAAATTCCCACGTTAATTAGAAATTACCGACCGTTAATCTGATGGGACCGAGTTATAACGGTGCGGATTCACCCATATAATCCTTGCAATCTGAGAAAAAGCCAACATATCATAGCTATAAAAAACTAATCTATGGTAATAGACCACAACCGTATAAAAATCCAATCTAGGGTACCTGTCAAAAAGCAATCTATCATATACTACTCCTAGACAACCTCACGATCGATCCTTCCCAAATAATCCTCACACAAAAAACTTGACGATCTCTTTCCTCGGTTCTACCGAAAAAAACTGCCATCTTATAACCTATCCTCTCGAAGCAATCAGAATAACCAAAAGGAATCTCTAAGCCCTTCGAAAAAAGAAATCTCTAAGCAATTATCCTCTCAATGCGAATCCCGTGCAATTCGTTGTTGTGTGTATTATTGTTCCTGCGCAACCATGCCTTCCTCTGTCGCCACCTAGGCCCTCCCACCTCTCCGTTCCTTTTCTTATCCAGCGAATCCAATCGGCTGGAACAAGGACCATGGCCTTGTGAAGGCAAGAGCCGGCCGCTAGCTGGCTCCTCCTCGCATGGCTGGACTGCTAAAGTGATAGATCGGAGAACGCTATGTGTGTTCCTGCTTCTCCCTGCTTGAGGAGCGTCAACAGGGAAGATCTGGGGCAGGGGATATCGGAGGAAGATGAGATTGGGAAGAGGATTGGCTAGAAGATGTTGTTGGGGTTGCTTCTCATGGTGGGAGGGCATGACGATCAACGAAGGAGGTTGGGGCGGATTGGATGGGGGAGGAAGAACTTAGGTTGGGCATATGCTGCAGGTGGCTGCACTAAGCGAAATCGATTAGGATGGATACTCCTAACTGACTGCGGTCACCGTCCAATCAAGATGCATGAAGCAATGAACTCAAATCATACAACTTATCTAGGGAAGGCGTTCACGTGGGTTCCATGTTCTTTATTATGCTGATGGTGATTATCTTCCTAATGGGGCTCTTCATGAGTCTGGACAATTTCCAATGCCTACCGGAAGTCAAGATCAACAAGGATGTCAGCATGTCTTCTTGAACAAGACCTGGAGTAGCGACTTCACGGAGAGCAGTCTGTAACAAGGTCAGACATGCCCATGAGCCTGCATGGCTAAATCTATCTAGCATGTGTTGACTGCCGAGATGCCGACAGGTCAAATAATTGATGTCATCAAGCAGGTTGGATTTATACAACACTGGAAGCGTCAGTGGGAGGAAGAAATACATATGTTACGTGTGCGTACTTACATATGTACGATGCTAGATCAGCCTCTTTCTGAAAGTCAGCTTTCTTTGTTGCTGAACAAGTCCCATCACGCTCCTTCTCTCTCTACTACTGCTGCTAGCTAACTCCGATGATCTTCTGCAGCTTTTTCTAACGTATTCTGAGATGGCACCACTAAGCTGAAGCTAAACCATGTTTATTGGGTTCTACAAGATAGCGGCGAGCACACATGGCGGTCAGAGACAAACCATACTTTTTGGAGGACTGCCACTAGAGTTGATATCCGATGGCTGGAAAAAGAATACAACATCCTTTTGTCCAGAGTTAATATCATCTGTGGTTCGCACTCAAGAAAGGTACTCACTGTTTTTAATAGATGCACAGTTTTATCTCTGTAGCTATTTATGGATGAAACTGATTACGTGTTACATGCACGACTCATGTATATGTATTTTAGACACTGCTATTTTTCAGAAGATGGTAACATTGTCTGTCAGATCTTTTTCTTTGTTAGTTTCTTCTGATATAATTTTATTTTTATTCCAATTTTCAAATAGATTATTTTCCAAAAACAAATCAAATCCCTCTAATATTTCTGAAATTCCTGTTTTTCGCAACATGTAAATGTCCATTACGTATATATGTAGGATCAGAAAGTATTTTATTGGTCTTTCAGTGTAACATACAAAACAAATTCGAATAATGTTTAAAGTTAGGGAGTAGACATATAAATGTACAGTTTTTGTGGAACTTCCAGAAACATTTTTCTTTAATTTTTAGCTGAGCTGAAAGGAAGCATTGTGGGTTTCTACCCAATATCATCATATATTAATGTCGCCGAGTAGTAGAAAGTGGAGTTGTCAACCACACAAAGTTTTTAATTGCACTATTAATAAAAGGATAAAGATTGTATTTTGGTGATGAAAGATTTTTAGAGCAAGCCATGTTACCAAATAAAATAGGGCTGGAGGAGATCCAATTAGTACATATATATCAATGCATGTACTACCATCCGTTGATGCGTGGAGATCAGGTTACAATGGCAACATTGACACTATTGTTTTTACCCTTATATTTATCAACAATTTCATTTTTCTATTCAGGGTTGATCTATAATTTCCCTTTTTCCTTTGAGTGCTTCTGGCAAATTTGAAGATCTTCATGTGTCGGCTTCACATGCGTTATGTTTTTCTGCTGCACATTCATGGCAAGGACACATGGCCCATTGATGCTTAGGGGGTGGAAGCATGCCCACATGACTAATGGAATAGTACATAAGAATGGAGCTAATCAATTTTGTGAAATTATCTATGAGGAAAGCGGATTTAGCACAGGAGATGTTCACACATCTTGAACTAAACAGCTGCAATCCAAGGGTATCGACGATGATGACCATCAACACCATGGCGCTCTTTAGCTCAAATGGTTATATGATAGAAAGCACTTAGATCCTATATAAAGTTATAAACACACTTAGAGATTACATTAATTGACAAGCAGTATTTGGCTTTTGGGTACACCTCTGAAAATGTTACGCAACAACAACTCGCAGTTCAGAAAATATCATATGAAATACCCTTTTTTGTGTACTAAATAATATCTATGTAGTAATTAGAACAATGATATATTTCATATATAATTCTTAGATATTTGTGAAACAACATTTTGGTTAATATAACTACTAGACTGACCAGTAGTTGGCATTCTGTCTTACCAATAAGTAGCTGACTTTTCTACAGTAAATCAGTGTTGATACCATGAACCCGTCAAAGTGGCCTCTAAATATTTGCTGATGATTAGATGACATAAACCCAACACCCAACTACCAACAATATGAAGGTATTTATCCTTATAACTCATGATTAACTTGAGACACAATAGAAGATAAATAAATTGATCAAACACAACAAAGAATCTTAGGTTTTGTTATGCACTTAAATTAGCTAACACAGTTATTATATCCTCAGAAATTCTTGAATGTCATATGTCATGCTTCTATGGTCCAATGGGAAATACTGTCATGGATCAACCAAATTTGTATGTAGGGATATCATCCTCATATATATTTCTACAATTAGTTTATACAAGCCTCAAAATCACTGATTTCCATTAAATGTTCTCCCTTTTCGCTCTCTGTGTTCTCTTCCTTCAATTTTTTTGTATGCAATGACTTTGAAACTGAAAAGCATGAACATAGCAAAAATAAATTATAATTATTTTTTGGATACATATCGGGTATAAAAAGCAGCAAGGTTAATGGAAACAAAATACAATAATAGCAAAAGATTTAAAATACATTATTCAAATCATATTTTGTCACTTAGAATTGAACTACTAAGAAAAAGGCTGACACCCTACATGTGCTTCATGATGAAGTGGATGGATAGGTGTTTCACTTTCTTCCTTTCATGATAGATATTATTTATGCAAAAAAATACACAAAACTTATTGATTAGTCCGTGCGAATGCACGGGTTGACGACTAGTCCTAGTAATCCTTCTAATAATTATGGGAATTCCTACAACAACTCTTATGGAAATTATAATAAGATGCCCTCTGAATTTGAGAATAGTGTTAAAGAGTTTATGAATTCATAAAAGAATTTTAATGCTTTGCTTGAAGAGAAATTGCTTAAAGTTGATGATTTCGCTAGGAACATTGATAGAATTTCTCTTGAGGTTGATTCTTTAAAGCTTAGACCTATTCCTCCTAAGCATGATATCAATGAGTCTCTCAAAGCCATGAGAATTTCCATTGATGAGTGCAAGGAAAGAACCGCTAGGATGCGTGCTTCCAAAGATGCCTTTATTAAAGCATGTTCCTCCAATTCCTATGAAAATCAAGATGAAGATCTAAAAGTTATTGATGTGTCCCCTATTAAATCTTTGTTTTGCAATATGAATCTTGATGAAACTGAATATAATCTTCCTTTATCTAGAAGGCGTTCTAAAAATTCGGAGTATTTAGATCTTAATGATGAAATCGATGAAAGTGGGATTGAAAGAAATAGAAATCTAGATGTTGCTAAACCCACTATATTGGATTTCAAAGAATTTAATTATGAAAGTTGCTCTTTAATTGATTGTATTTCCTTGTTGCAATCCGTGCTAATTCTCCACATGCTTATAGTCAAAATAAAGCCTTCACCGAACATATTGTTGATGCCTTGATGCAATCTTATGAAGAAAAACTTGAGTTGAAAGTGTCTATACCTAGAAAACTCTATGATGAGTGGGAACCAACTATTAAAATTAAAATTAAAGATCATGAGTTTTATGCTTTGTGTGATTTGGGTGCTAGTGTCTCTACTATTCCCAAGACTTTGTGTGATTTGCTAGATTTCCGTAATTTTGATGATTGCTCTCTAAACTTGCATCTTGCGGATTCCACTATTAAGAAACCTATGGGAAGGATTAATGATGTTCTTATTGTTGCAAATAGGAATGATGTGCCTGTAGATTTCATTGTTCTTGATATAGATTGCAATCCTTCTTGCCCTATTATTCTTGGTAGACCATTCCTTAGAACGGTTGGTGCGATTATTGATATGAAGGAAGGGAATATTAGATTTCAATTTCCATTAAAAAAGGGCATGGAACACTTTCCTAGAAAGAAAATAAAATTACCATATGAAACTATCATGAGAGCCAGTTATGGATTGCCTACCAAAGATGGCAATACCTAGGTCTATCCTCGCTTTAATGCCTAGCTAGGGGCGTTAAACGATAGCGCTTGTTGGGAGGCAACCCAATTTTATTTTTATTCCTTGATTTTTTTCTCCTGCTTAGTAATAAATAAATTATTTAGCCTCTGGTTTTGTTGTGTTTTTTGTGTTTAATTATTGTTTGTGCCAAGTAGAACCGTTGGGAAGACTTGGGGAAAGTCTTGTTGAACTTGCTGTAAAAAACAGAAACTTTAGCGCTCACGAGAACTGCTGTAATTTTTATTTGAAGAGTTCTATTTAGTTAATTATTTTTGCAGATGATTAATAGATAAATTCCTCACGTCCATAAATTTATTTTAGAATTTTTGGGGTTCCAGATCTTGCGCTAGCTACAGATTACTATAGACTGTTCTGTTTTTGACAGATTCTGTTTTTCATGTGTTGTTTGCTTATTTTGATGAATCTATGGTTAGTAAAATAGTTTATAATCCATAGAGAAGTTGGAATACAGTAGGTTTAACACCAATATAAATAAAGAATGAGTTCATTACAGTACCTTGAAGTGGTCTATTGTTTTCTTTCGCTAACGGAGGTCACGAGTTTTCTATTTTGAGTTTTGTGTTGTGAAGTTTTCAAGTTTTGGGTGAATTCTTTTGATGGATCATGGAACAAGGAGTGGCAAGAGCCTAAGCTTGGGGATTCCCATGACACCCCCAAGATAATCCAAGGACACCAAGAATTCAAAGCTTGGGGATGCCCCGGAAGGCATCCCCTCTTTCGTCCACTTCCATCGGTAATTTACTTGGAGCTATATTTTTATTCACCAACATGATATGTGTTTTGCTTGGAGCGTCTTGTATTATTTGTGTCTTTGTGTCTTAGTATGCCACAATCATCCTTGCTGTACACACCTTTTGAGAGAGCCATACATGAATTAAAATTTGATAGAATACTCTATGTGCTTCACTTATATCTTTTGAGCTAAGTAGTTTTGCTCTATGTGCTTCACTTATATCTTTTGAGCGTTATAATTTTGGTCTATGTGCTTCACTTAGTTCTTTTAGAGCACGGTGGTGGATTTGTTTTAAAGAAACTATTGATCTCTCATGCTTCACTTAAATTATTTTGAGAGTCCCTTAATAGCATGGTAATTTGCTTAATAATAATATGCTAGGTAATCAAGATTTGTGAAACTTTCTTTTGAGTGTGTTGAATACTAAGAAAAGATTGAAGCATGATAATTGTTTTGAGATATGGAGGTGATAATATTAAAGTCATGCTAGTTGATTAGTTGTGAATTTAAAGAATACTTGTGTTAAAGTTTGTGATTCCCGTAGCATGCACGTATGGTGAACCATTATGTGATGAAGTCGGAGCATGATTTATTTATTGATTTTCTTCCTTATGAGTGGCGGTCGGGGATGAGCGATGGTCTTTTCCTACCAATCTACCCCCCTAGGAGCATGCGCGTAATACTTTGCTTTGATAACTTCTAGATTTTTGCAATAAGTATATCAGTTCTTTTATGACTAATGTTGATTCCATGGATTATACGTACTCTCACCCTTCCACCTTTGCTAGCCTCTCTAATACCGCACACTTTTCGCTGGTATCATACACCTACCATATACCTTCCTCAAAACAGCCACCATACCTACCTATTATGACATTTCCATAGCCATTCCGAGATATATTGCCATGCAACTTTCCACCATCTACTTTATCATGAAACATTCATCATTGTCATATTGCATATCCCGGTCCACCGCCGGATGCATTCACATAGAGTCATATTTTGTTCTAAGTATCGAGTTGTAATTGTTGAGTTATAAGAAAAATAAAAGTGTGACGATCATCATTATTAGAGCATTGTCCCAGTGAGGAAAGAATGATGGAGACTATGATTCCCCCATAAGTCGGGATGAGACTCCGGACGAAAAATAAAATAAATAAAAAAAAGAGGCCAAAGAAGCCCAAATAAAAAGAGGCCATAAAAAAAAGAAAAGGCCCAAATAAAAAAAATGATGAGAGAAAAAGAGAGAATGGACAATGTTACTATCCTTTTACCACACTTGTGCTTCAAAGTAGCACCATGATCTTCATAGTAGAGAGTCTCTCATGTTATCACTTTCATATACTAGTGGGAATTTTACATTATAGAACTTGGCTTGTATATTCCAATGACGGGCTTCCTCAAATTGCCCTAGGTCTTCATGAGCAAGCAAGTTGGATGCACACCCACTTAGTTTCTTTTTTGAGCTTTCATATACTTATAGCTCTAGTGCATCCATTGCATGGCAATCCCTACTCACTCACATTGATATCTATTGATGGTTCTTGCCATGGGAGAAGTGCTTAGCTTTGGGTTCGATCTTGCGGTGTCCTTTCCCAGTGACAGAAGGGGCAACAAGGCACGTATTGCATCGTTGCCATCGAGGATAACAAGATGGGTTTATTTCATATTGCATGAATTTATCTCTCTACATCATGTCATCTTGCTTAAGGCGTTACTATGTTTTTAACTTAAACTCTAGATGCATGCTGGATAGCGGTCGATGAGTGGAGTAATAGTAGTAGATGCAGAATCGTTTCAGTCTACTTGTCACGGACGTGATGCCTATATACATGATCATGCCTAGATATTGTCATAACTATGCTCAATTCTGTCAATTGCTCAACAATAATTTGTTCACCCACCGTAGAATACTTATGCTCTTGAGAGAAGCCACTAGTGAAACCTATGGCCCCCGGGTCTATTCTCATCATATCAATCTCCATCACTTTAATAATCTTTCTTTGCTTTTTACTTTGCTTTTACTTTTTACTTTGCATCTTTATACCAAAAATACCAAAAATATTATATCTATCAGATCTCACTCTCGTAAGTGACTGTGAAGGGATTGACAACCCCTAATCGCGTTGGTTGCAAGTAGCTACCGTTTTGTGCAGGTACGAGGGACTTGAGTGTGGCCTCCTACTGGATTGATACCTTGGTTCTAAAAAACTGAGGGAAATACTTACGCTACTCTGCTGCATCATCCCTTCCTCTTCGAGGAAAACCAACGCAAGCTCAAGATGTAGCAATGCAGCAGAGTAGCATAAGTATTTCCCTCCGTTTTTGAGAACCAAGGTATCAATCCAGTAGGAGGCCACGCTCAAGTCCCTTGTACCTGCACAAAACGATAGCTACTCGCAACCAACGCGATTAGGGGTTGTCAATCCCTTCACGGTCACTTAGGAGAGTGAGATCTGATAGATAGTATTTTTGGTATTTTTGGTATAGAGATGCAAAGTGAAAAGTAAAAAGCAAAGAAATATTGAAGTGATGGAGATTGATATGATGAGAATAGACCCGGGGGCCATAGGTTTCACTAGTGGCTTCTCTCAAGAGCATAAGTATTCTACGGTGGGTGAACAAATTACTGTTGAGCAATTGACAGAATTGAGCATAGTTATGAGAATATCTAGGCATGATCATGTATATAGGCATCACGTCCGTGACAAGTAGACCGAAACGATTCTGCATCTACTACTATTACTCCACTCATCGACCGCTATCCAGCATGCATCTAGAGTATTAAGTTAAAAACAGAGTAACGCTTTAAGCAAGATGACATGATGTAGAGATATAAATTCATGCAATATGAAATAAACCCCATCTTGTTATCCTCGATGGCAACGATGCAATACGTGCCTTGCTGCCCCTTCTGTCACTGGGAAAGGACACCGCAAGATCGAACCCAAAGCTAAGCACTTCTCCCATGGCAAGAAAAACCAATCTAGTAGGCCAAACCAAACTAATAATTCGTAGAGACTTGCAAAGATAACCAATCATACATAAAATAATTCAGAGAAGATTCAAATATTATTCATAGATAGACTTGATCATAAACCCACAATTCATCGATCTCAACAAACACACCGCAAAAAACAAGAAGATTACATCGAATAGATCTCCACGAGAGAGGGGGAGAACTTTGTATTGAGATCCAAAAAGAGAGAAGAAGCCATCTAGCTACTAACTATGGACCCGAAGGTCTGAGGTAAACTACTCACACTTCATCGGAGAGGCTATGATGATGTAGAATCCCTCCGTGATGACGGCCCTCTCCGGCGAAGCTCCGGAACAGGCCCCAAGATGGGATCTCGTGGATACAGAAAGTTGCAGCGGTGGAATTAGGTTTTTGGCTCCGTCTCTGTTCGTTTGGGGGTACGTAGGTATATATAGGAGGAAGAAGTACGTCGGTGGAGCTTCGGTGGGCCCACGAGGGTGGGGGCGCGCCTGGGGGTATAGGGCGCGCCCCCTACCTCGTGCCCACCTCGAAGATTCCTTGGCGTAGGGTCCAAGTCTCCTAGGTCATATTCGGTGAGAAAATCACGTTCCCGAAGGTTTCATTCCGTTTGGACTCCGTTTGATATTTCGTTTCTTCGAAACACTGAAATAGGCAAAAAAACAACAATTCTGGGCTGGGCCTCCGGTTAATAGGTTAGTCCCAAAAATAATATAAAAGTGGAAAATAAAGCCCAATATAGTCCAAAACAGTAGATAATATAGCATGGAGTAATAAAAAATTATAGATACGTTGGAGACATATCAGGCATCCCCAAGCTTAATTCCTGCTCGTCCTCAAGTAGGTAAAGGATAAAAAGAGAATTTTTGATGCGGAGTGCTACTTGGCATAATTTCAATGCAAATCTATACCTATACTAATTACAGACTCCCAATAAATTACCACGTTAATCAGTAATTAGGAGCCATTCATCTCGTGGGACCGAATTATTAACCGTTGGATAAAATATTTCTAAACTCCACTTTATCTCCTTCGCCCTCTCACGAGGTCTCCTTCTCTTATCCCTCTCTTCAACTCTTTATTATCTCCTTCCTCCTATTCCTCTCTTTATGTCATTCCTTCCTCCCACGTAAAGCATCTCCTCTCCCCCGTAGCCATCTCGTTCCCTAACCCTCCAACCAATCCATGTTGCCTTGGCTCAAGGAGGGCTAATTAGATCGAGGCTGGGAGCCTAGGGCAGAATTGCATCGACGAACTGGTGGTCATCAAACACATAGGTATGAGTTACATGATCCGGTTCTCCTTCCTCTCGGTGAGCCAAACAGAAAAATCTCCAGGTCTAGCTGACCCTCCCAAAGATCTCAGGACTCTCTCCTTCCTCTAGATCAACAAAGAAAAAAAATCTGATCTCACAATCGATAGGCATGCGTAGTGCCTCTCTACAAATCTCTCACGATTCTCCTTCCTCTTGGTCAGCTTGCGTAGTGCCTCTCTACCAATCACTCATGATTTTCCTCCCCCTCCGTCAGCCAAATAGAAATATCTACAGTTCTCAAAAAGATAGGCAGCGCTGCCCACTCCCAATAACTCAGGACTCTCTCCTTCCTCTAGGTCAGCCAAGAAAAAAAATCAGATCTCAGCAATGATAGGCATGCGTAGTGCTGTAACAATTAGGTTAGGAAACCTACAGATTGTTTTCGCACGACACTGGGAATTTGCGGGAGTATATGCGTAGTGCTGTAACAATCAGATCATAGGACATTCGATCTTCTGGCAGGAAAGTACTCACCGGTGGCAGCTGAGAATTTGCGGGAGTATATGTGTACGTGCCTCACATGCAAAAAATTAAAGGTACTCACAGGTGGCAGCTGAGCATTTGCAGGAGTATATATGTGTACGTGCTTCACATGCAAAAAATTAAAGGTAACTGAATCAGCTGGGTTTGATATGCTATTTATTCTATAGAAGAGAATTCATACTTCAAATAATTAATCTCTTCCTTAAGCATGCATATGCTTGATGCAAGGTACAGCCACCACCGATCCACCTGACCACCTAGCCTAGGACTTTCCTGCTATACCTCAAGATTGCGTCTGTACTAACCGCACCACAATTTAATGTGCATGACTCGATTGTTTCCCAGGATTCCTTTCACCCCCATATGCAATCTCACAGAATTTTCATTTGCATCTTATTGTGATTCTCATTAGATTTCTGTGATTGGAGATATTAAACCGATTAGGTTAGCAAGGGCCATTGGAGGCAACACATGCAGGTCTTAGTAGTCTGATGGATAAGTTCGTGCTTGTGGGTTTGGATTTTAGTAGTCCGTTTAACTAACATGTTGCTTCTGTTTTAACTGAATCAGGCTTTTGCTGCGCTTCACATGTATGATTATTTTTCTCGAACTAATGATCCTTTCAGTATTCTATTTCCAAAGTATTTCATTCTCTTTGACATGAAATAATCATTTTTTAAACGCAGTTTAGTTATCTTTTGGTGGATGCATGAATGTATTCCAATTATTGTTGGTTCCATGTTTTATATTATGGCAGGAGTAACAATGACAACTAGCCAGATGCTCTGAGATTCTTGGAACAGATACAAATAAAATAATAGTAACAAGGTGTGGGGTAATGATTCCAAATATATCTCTAACCAAACAGTACAAATATCTCCCTCACGACATAGTTTTATATATGCATTCTTCTCTGACGCCCCATGGAGGCATGCATGGTGACAAAATAAGAACCATGCAGATATATTGGTGTTATCCTACTGGATATGGGGAAGAAGAAGCCCAATAATGAGGTAGACCTGAATGTCAATTGCATCACGACCAGCGGCAAAGAAGTCCAGCAGTAATCAGGCAGCGAAGTGAAAATTCATCATTGAGCAGTCCCACGATATCACTTAGTCATGTTGCATATATAAGAAAGTCACTGTGGTTAACGATGGACTTGCCCAAGACAAAAATAACATGGTGGCAGGGTTGTGGTTGAATTTGATGTAGCGACTGAGGCAAGAGGAGAGGAAGTGTTGCTGCCTGGAATCAATGTTTTGATTTTAGGTACGTAAATAAGCATCCATGCACCATAATTTAAAACAGACTACAAGAGGAGCAATCCATGTTTGATCCTGTTATCGTACTTGATTACAGGCAGCGGGGAGGTTAGATCAGGTCTGCAAATAACATGAGTGAATCTATTTCTCTCATAAAGCGACGAGGATAAAACAGAGAGTTTCTTGCAATTTTCAGTGCATGCTCTTGATATCCATACATATTGAAAGTGCAACTATCCCTGGGTGGTTTTGGTAATTCCTAACAACATATAGCTCATTGAGCTAACATTATTCCAAGATTAATATTTCAGGAAAAGATCAATGAATGGCATGGCATGGATGAGGAAAGTGGATCCCTCAAAATTCTAAGGACAAAAAGGTTTGGCTCAAGCTTTAAGCTCAAGACTCTACATTTTATATTTTAGTGATCCAAGATCACATTGAGTCTATAGGAAAAGCCAATACTATCAAGGAGGGATGCGGTGTTGCTTAATGGCTTGCTTTCTCAAAATGCTTAGTGATATGCTCCAAAACCCTCAACTACCTTGCCACATCCACATCTGACCTAAACCAAAAGTCAAACTCGGCCCCACCGATTCTTTCTATCCGGCGCCGCCGAGTTTCAAATGTCATAACCACTGCCACAAACCCTAGGCAAATCGGTTTCACCGATAGGGATCTCGGTCTCACCGAGATGGGATTGTAATCTCTCTGTTTCCCTTCGTAACGTTTCGGTCTTACCGAGATGAGCGATCGGTCCCACCGAGATTGCAATGTAAACTCTCTGTTTCCCTTTTGTAACATTTCGGTCTCACCGAGATGAGCGAATCGGTCCCACCGAGTTTACCCGACCAACTCTCTGGTTAGCTTATTACCAAAATTGGTCCCACCGAGTTTGTGTAATCGGTCACACCGAGATTACGTTATGCCCTAACCCTAACCATATCGGTCCTACCGAGTTGCATCTCAGTCCCATCGAAAATCCTAACGGTCACTAGGTTTGCTGAATCGGTCCGACCTAGTTTAACCATTCGGTCCCACCGAGTTTGGCAAATTGTGTGTAACGGTTAGATTTTGTGTGGAGGCTATATATACCCCTCCACCCACTCTTCATTCGTGGAGAGAGCCATCAGAACATACCTACACCTCCAATACACATTTTCTAATATAGAACCACCTACACTTGTGTTGAGGTCAAGATATTCCATTCCAACCATATGAATCTTGATCTCTAGCCTTCCCCAAGTTGCTTTCCACTCAAATCTTCTTTCCACCAAATCCAAATCCTGTGAGAGAGAGTTGAGTGTTGGGGAGACTATCATTTGAAGCACAAGAGCAAGGAGTTCATCATCAACACACCATTTGTTACTTCTTGGAGAGTGGTGTCTCCTAGATTGACTAGGTGTCACTTGGGAGCCTCCGACAAGATTGTGGAGTTGAACCAAGGAGTTTGTAAGGGCAAGGAGATCGCCTACTTTGTGAAGATCTACCGCTAGTGAGGCAAGTCCTTCGTGGGTGACGACCATGATGGAATAGACAAGGTTGCTTCTTCGTGGACCCTTCGCGGGTGGAGCCCTCCGCGGACTCGCGCAACCGTTAACCTCCGTGGGTTGAAGTCTCCATCAACGTGGATGTACGATAGCACCACCTATCGGAACCACGACAAAAACATCCGTGTCCCTAATTGCATTTTAATCCTCCAAACCCTTCCCTTTACATTCTTGCAAGTTGCGTGCTTTACTTTCCGCTGCTCATATACTCTTTTTCATGCTTGCTTGAATTATGTGGAGATTGCTTGACTTGTGCTAAGATAGCTAAAATCTGCCAAGAACTAAAATTGGGAAAAGGCTAGATTTTTATTTGGTCAAGTAGTCTAATCACCCCCCTCTAGACATACTTTCACGATCCTACAAGTGGTATCAGAGCTTTGGTCTCCATTTGCTTTGATTTCCATAGCTTTTGGTGATCATAACCTTGGTTTCACAACCTAGGAGAGTATGGCGTCTAGCGAGGGAAATTATCACCGTAGAGGTCCTTACTTTGATGGCACTAATTTTGCTAGTTGGAAGCATAAGATGAAAATGCATATTCTTGGACATAACCCCGCCGTTTGGGCTATTATGTGTATTGGCTTGCAAGGTGAATTCTTTGATGGGAAAGAACCGAACCGTGAAGCTACTGCGGAAGAGTTGAAGATGCTGCAATACAACACTCAAGCTTGTGATATCCTCTTCAACGGATTGTGTCCCGAAGAATTCAACAAAATCAGCCGTCTTGAGAATGCAGAGGAAATTTGGGATACTTTGATTGGTATGCACGAAGGTACCGACTCTGTCAAGGAATCCAAATTGGATGTGCTTCAAAGTCAACTTGACAAGTTCAAAATGAAGGATGGTGAAGGTGTCGCTAAAATGTACTCTAGGCTTGCTCTTATCATAAATGAGATTGCCGGCTTAGGGAGTGAAGAGATGACCGATAGATTCACCATCAAGAAGATCCTAAGAGCCTTGGATGGAAAATATGATACCGTGTGCACATTGATCCAAATGATGCCCAATTACAAAGATCTCAAGCCAACGGAAGTCATCGAAAGAATTGTTGCTCATGAGATGTCACTCAAGGATAAAGAGGAACTTCACAACAAATCAAGTGGTGCTTACAAAGCCTCATGTGAAGCCCCCACATCATCGAGTGAGAAACAAACCTTCAATGAAGAATTGAGCTTAATGGTGAAGAACTTCAACAAGTTCTACAAGAGTAGAAGCAAAGAGAGAAGCTCCAAGTCAAGGTCCTACAATGACAAAAGATCTTCTAGTTGAGAGCGAAATTGCTACAATTGTGGAAGGCCCGGACACTATTCCAATGAGCGTACGCCCCCCTACAAGAGAAGAGAAGATTCTCCCAAGAGAAGAAGTAGAAGAGAAGAATCACCATCTAGAGAAAGGAGGAGTAGAGATGATCGTTATGAACGAAGACCCTCACGGAGAAGCAAGGATTCGGAAAGAAAGGACAAGTCATCAAGGAGCTACACAAAACGAAGACATCAAGCTCATGTTGGTGAATGGGTATCCGGCTCCGACTCCGACAACCACTCCGAGAGAAGCTATCACTCTGACTCTGAATATACTCAAGATGAAGGTGTTGCCGGTCTAGCACTTGTGACAACCAACTCCTACGACATATTTGACTCACCAAATGAAGGAGTTGGAACATGCTTCATGGCTAAAGGCCCAAAGGTATCACACCCCGAGTATGTTGATTTCAATAGTGATGAAGATGACTTGTTAGGTGATGATGATTTACTTTTTGACAACTCTAGTGATGAATACTATGATGAAACGTCAATTAATCATGCTAATCAAGATAAAATGAATGACAATGATAAGGAGAAGATGGAGTCTCTAACTAAAGAACTAAACACTCTTAAGCTAGCTCATGAAACTATCTTAGGAGATCATCGAGAACTTCTAAGGACTCATGAGAAATTGCGCTTTGAAAAGCTCAACCTTGAGCAAGAGCACGAGTTCTTAAAAGCAATCAATGATGATCTTCGCAAGAAAAGTTCTTCTTACATTGCCAAGCGTTTACTCTTATCCACTTACATGCCTCAAGTCAAGTTTAGTAACAAGAACAAGAAAGATTCTTCCTCTAGTAGTAACAATAATCATGCTAAATCCAATATTGTTGCTTCTAGTAGTTCTCTTGATTCCACTAATGATTCTCTTAGCCAAGTTACACTTGAGAAAGAAAATAGCTTATTGAAGGGAATTATAGAGAAAGGTGTTTACAAGAGCCTTGCCGGAAGTAAGCAATTCGAGGAAATTGTACGCAAGCAAGGAAGGCACCGGAAGAATCAAGGTGTTGGTTTTGAACGAAAGTTCAATGCCAATGGAGTTGAGTGGGAAGAAGATCAATACCCCAAGACGAAGTTTGTTCCTCAACAAGAGAAGTATGATCCTACTTCTCTCAAAGGGAAACAAGCTCAAGATGATCTTCCACCACAAGACCACAAGCGAAAAGGCAAGGACAAGCTTCAAGAGGAAAATGATGCATTTGAAGGAGCTCCTAAGGCCTTGGTCAAGTGGGTTCCCAAGACTACTTCAAGTTCCACTTCATCAAGTACAACTACAACACCGAGGATTCCCATCAAGATGGTGTGGATCCTGAAGAAGAACTAGAGAGTTCTTGAGGGTGACTCCGCCAACATACTTCACTCTTATCATCTCGGCAAGAACAAGTGCAATCAACTTCCACATCTTGCACTAGTTCAAGGAGTCACAAACCCTCTTGTTGGTAAGACAAGGGACAAGGTAACCTAAAAGATTTCATAGACATCATCTTGTGTGTGCATCACTCTATGTCTATGGATATCCTTGTTTGTTCCTTGTGGGACTAACTCGTGTAGGTATTGAAAGTGCAACTCACTCCAATGGATAGCTCCAAATGATCTACATCAACATTGAGCATCCACATCTTCAACATCTATATGAAGTCATCATCGACAAAACCCAAGGTTAGTTCATCCCTCTTAGGGGGGATCTCACATCTAGGGGGAGCTTTACTCTAAGAATTGAGCTAAAGCAACTCTAATGGTGTGAACACAACAAATGCTTTATGTAAAAGTGGTAACCCCACTTGTTCTTAAACGATGAGTATGACCTATGATCAAATGTTCTCATTTGACTCCTAAGTCGATATACTCATATATAGATGACCTAGTCATCGCCAATTGTTTGATAGATGCTAGAATGGGTTGTGCATGCTTTGCCACACATTTCAATTGCCATTTTATTGTGTGAGCATGTTGATTGCATATTTCACTCATTCGAGGACATCCACTTGTTGTTTTGATTGATTGTTTTTCTTTTCTTTTGCCAAGTGGATGGCAAGAATGCCTAAGAACCCTCTCTAGCTATCTATGCTTTTCTCGTCTCAAACTCTATTCATGCTACATCACAAAATTTGATCAAGTCAGATTCGAACCACTCTGTGTGAGGAGCACTCGGAGTCCCCGATTCGTCATAGACTTAAACTTCCAAAACTTCTTTGTGCTTTTCGGTCTGACCGATTCCTCCATTTCGGTCATACTTAGATCACTAAGTCGATATAGGTTTTCAATATCGGTGCAACGGATTTGAACCTTTCGGTCACACCGAGTTTCAGTAACTGCTTGCAGTTATGAATATCGGTGCCACCGAGTTGTTCCACTCGGTCACACCGACAGGGTCGGGCTATATATACTCACGGGCAAAATTTTGGAAATTTCTCCGAAACCCCTTCGCCCGCGCATAGCTCGCTCTGCCTCCTGGGTCTCCGGATCGTCCTCCTCGTCGCCAGCCGCCTCCTGTCGCTGGTCTCCGCTGCCGTCAACGGAATTCTTCCCCATCATTGCCGCCGTAGCGAGTTCATCGCCGAACTAGGGTATGGACTCGATCACAGTGCTATCCCCGTCCGATTCCTAGCACATTGTGTTCATTATGATTCTTACCACGATTGAAACGCTTCTAGCCAGTCAGAACACTCCGTAGATTAGAGTTGAATTGAAAATTTAGGGTTAGGTTTCCGCCGAAACCATCTCGGACCATCCGAGTTGTGGAACTCGGTACCACCGATTCGGCTCAGGCCATTGCACATGTAATTTTCGGTCTGACCGAGAATTGCAAATCGGTGTGACCGAGTTCAGGACTTTGTGAAACCCTAGCAGTCTCGGTGCCACCGAACTATGACTCGGTCTGACCGAGTTCACTAGTTTAGGTTCCAACAGCTGCTTCGGTATCACCGAGTTTACAAATCGGTTGATCCGAAATGCTTTCTGTGGAAAACTAAAACTAAGTTTTTGACTCATTCTTTTGCAAAAACCTCTGCATTTTGTGATGCTCATCCACTCTATCTCATCTATATCTATTCACAGGGTCTGCTGTCAGTGTTTGCAATATGTTTGATCAGAGTGACAGCCAGAACAGGTCAGAGGAGCAGGTTCACCTGAGTGAGGGCACCAGTCCCTCTAGCAGTTCAGATGATGGTAGCAGGAGCACTCCCAGCAACTTGCCCAAAGCTGCCACCAGAATAAGGAAGAAGAAAACTTCAGAGTCTGAGGATGAAGACTATGTGGCCACTGGATGATGCCACATCAAAGAAGAAAGTGCTCAAGAAGGAGTACAGATCAGCTGCAGTTAAGCCAGGGATGAAGATCAAAAGGCCAGCAGGAAGACAACCCATGTCAAAGGCCAGAGCATCTACTCAAGTCCCTTTGGGATCTGAACCCAAAAAGGCTGCTGCAGAAGGGAAGAAGAGGAAGTAGAGGATCAAAAAGACCACTGCTAGAGTGCTTGGGAGATCCTCAATCATGAGAGATTCTGAAGAGGAAGAGGAAGAAGAGGTTGCTGCACCAGCACCTAAGGCCCAGAAGCTTATGGGTGATGCTATCAGGATAGGGGCTGCTTCATCAAAGCCCAAAGAGGCACCCAAAGCAGCCTCCAAGACCAAGAGTGCACCTAAGAGGAATACCAGGAGTATACCAGCTGCTGAGAAGAACAAGGCCCCAGTGCCTGAAGTTGCTGCTGATGAAGATGATGAAGGACAAGTCCTGAGGAAGCTCAAACCCAAGATTCCAGACCACAATGATGCTCATCCTGTGGCTGAGAACATGAAGATCAGGAGAGACTCAGGACTGAGGAAATGGAGAGAGACAGACCCATATGCTACAAGGAGAAGGACTGCTGTTGATTACAGGTTCCACACAAAGGAACAACAGGACTTCTATGAGACAGTGTTGTTGGACAAGAAGTCTATAGTGTGTGAAATGAGGTGGGTCGACTGGAAGTATATCAAGGAAAATGAGGAACAATATCCTGGTGTGTTTGACAGCTTCAGTGCTTTTGGAGTTGCAGACTTTGTTGGGCAGAAGCTCACAAAGTGGAATGAGGAGCTAATAATGCAATTCTACTCCATAGCACACTTCTATCCAGATGGCAGGATAGTATGGATGTCTGAAGGTACAAGGTACCACTCAACTATTGAGGAATGGGAAAATCTGATCAATGCTCCTAAGGAAGAAGAAGATGACTTGGATGTCTATGCCAAGAAGAAGATGGATCACAACTCTATGGCAAACATGTATAAGGAGATTCCTGAAGATGATCTTGAGACTCACCAGTTTGGGTCAGTAAAACACTTGCTGTCAGGGCTTCCTACAATCAATTGGATCCTTAGGCACACTCTCTTGCCCAAGTCTGGTGATCATAGAATGATCAGAGGCCATGCAATTAACTTGCTACATATATTTGATGTGCCACAGAAGTTCAAGGTCATGAGCCTTATAGTTGAGACTATCAAGAGGACTGCAGCTGACCAGAAAAGAAGTTGTGGATATGCCCCACAGATCCAGGAGTCGATAAACTCAAAGATGGGCACATGCACATACTTGTTGGATAAGGAACACTTGCCTATCTATCATGACTTTGAGGACAATCAAGTTGTGATGAATGAGAATGAACCATCATCAATACAAGCTCAAGAGAAGAAGGAGAAAGCAAAGAAAGAGAAGGCTGCCAAGATGACAACTCAAGAGGAGGCATCTGAGTACTTTTTGAAAAGCAAGCAAGATCAGCTTGGCTACCTGATTGCATCCACTCTGAGGATTGAGAAGGGACTGGCCACCCTAACTCAAAACCAGGAGAGCTTGGAAAGAATCATGGAGCAAAAATTCTATGACTTGGATGTGAAGGTAACTGAGATTCAGTCAGTTGTGGAGCAGCTACAAGATGATATGCAGGAGAGGAAGGGCAGAACAACCACTGATGCATTTTCCAGAGTGCCTCGAGCTCAGAGATCAACTGCAGTGCCTGTTCCAGACACCAGAGCCATGTCATCTGCACCAGCTACAACTTCAGTGCAACCAGCTCCAGCACCAACTCCATCAGCTCCATCCACATCAACTGAAGCCTTCGTCCTCGGCATTCTCCGGACACCACCACCTGAAGACCAAGCTTGAGAGACATTCTAGTGCTATGCATTTTCTATGAACTTTTTGGTAACTTGTTGCCAAAGGGGGAGAAAAATGTATAGATCATAGGCTTCGAGAGAGAGCGTTGCTTTTTATTCTCTCTTGCTTTGGTGGTTGAACTTTGTTTGTCTTTTGATTGCTTGAGATACTATGCTATTTTCTGTGAGACATTGATGATCATGTGGTTGATCATAAGCTACACTTATGCTTGTTAGATGATATTATCTTACTTATTCTTATATGATTATTCACTTTGCTTGGTGATGAGTGCATGTATTTAATTCTTATCATTTTGAGCGCTCCACCAAGATGTATGTGACATGGAAGAGTAACCCATGATCCTAACTCATTGTGCATGTGCAGTCCAAAGCAAATCTTAAGATATGCACAAATTTAGGGGGAGCTCTTGCTTTTCACATACTTCTCAAAGCGACAATATCTTTCACTCTTATTATCATTTGTCAAAGCTTTGATCTATATGTTGTCATCAATTACCAAAAAGGGGGAGATTGAAAGTGCAACTATCCCTGGGTGGTTTTGGTAATTCCTAACAACATATAGCTCATTGAGCTAACATTATTCCAAGATTCATATTTCAGGAAAAGCTCAATGAATGGCATGGCATGGATGAGGAAAGTGGATCCCTCAAAAGTCTAAGGACAAAAAGGTTGGGCTCAAGCTTGAAGCTCAAGACTCTACATTTTATATTTTAGTGATCCAAGATCACATTGAGTCTATAGGAAAAGCCAATACTATCAAGGAGGGATGAGGTGTTGCTTAATGGCTTGCTTTCTCAAAATGCTTAGTGATATGCTCCAAAACCCTCAACTACCTTCCCACATCCACATATGACCTAAACCAAAAGTCAAACTCGGCCCCACCAATTCTTTCTATCTGGCGCCACCGAGTTTCAAATGTCATAACCATTGCCACAAACCCTAGGCAAATCGGTTTCACCGATAGGGATCTCGGTCTCACCGAGATGGGATTGTAATCTGTCTGTTTCCCTTCGTAACGTTTTGGTCTTACCGAGATGAGCGATCGGTCCCACCGAGATTGCAATGTAAACTCTCTGTTTCCCTTTTGTAACATTTCGGTCTCACCGAGATGAGCGAATCGGTCCCACCGAGTTTACCTGACCAACTCTCTGGTTAGCTTATTACCAAAATTGGTCCCACCGAGTTTGTGTAATCGGTCACACCGAGATTACGTTATGCCCTAACCCTAACCATATCGGTCCTACCGAGTTGCATCTCAGTCCCATCAAAAATCCTAACGGTCACTAGGTTTGCTGAATCGGTCTGACCGAGTTTAACCATTCGGTCCCACCGAGTTTGGAAAATTGTGTGTAACGGTTAGATTTTGTGTGGAGGCTATATATACCCCTCCACCCACTCTTCATTCGTGGAGAGAGCCATCAGAACATACCTACACCTCCAGTACACATTTTCTGATATAGAACCACCTACACTTGTGTTGAGGTCAAGATATTCCATTCCAACCATATGAATCTTGATCTCTAGCCTTCCCCAAGTTGCTTTCCACTCAAATCTTCTTTCCACCAAATCCAAATCCTGTGAGAGAGAGTTGAGTGTTGGGGAGACTATCATTTGAAGCACAAGTGCAAGGAGTTCATCATCAACACACCATTTGTTACTTCTTGGAGAGTGGTGTCTCCTAGATTGACTAGGTGTCACTTGGGAGCCTCCGACAAGATTGTGGAGTTGAACCAAGGAGTTTGTAAGGGCAAGGAGATCGCCTACTTTGTGAAGATCTACCGCTAGTGAGGCAAGTCCTTCGTGGGCGACGACCATGATGGAATAGACAAGGTTGCTTCTTCGTGGACCCTTCGTGGGTGGAGCCCTCCGCGGACTCGCACAACCGTTACCCTCCGTGGGTTGAAGTCTCCATCAACGTGGATGTATGATAGCACCACCTATCAGAACCACGACAAAAACATCCGTGTCTCCAATTGCGTTTGAATCCCCCAAACCCTTCCCTTTACATTCTTGCAAGTTGCATGCTTTACTTTCCGCTGCTCATATACTCTTTTCCATGCTTGCTTGAATTGTGTGGAGATTGCTTGACTTGCGCTAAGATAGCTAAAATCTGCCAAGAACTAAAATTGGGAAAAGGCTAGATTTTTATTTGGTCAAGTAGTCTAATCACCCCCCCTCTAGACATACTTTCGATCCTACACATATATTGTACTGAAATGCCGTGCTAAGTCTGGTCACTATTTAATATTGATTAACGATAATACTTATATACATATGGGTGCATATTGTCTATCTCAACAATCGCGAAGGTTTCGAATGGGATGATGTTTACAATACTGCATCGATTTATTCTGTGCTATCTTCTGCTTACTGCATATATATGATCTGCCATTTCAACTTAATGTTTATAATATAAATATAAAAAGTAATAAGAAACTTATACTTTATTTACTACATATAGGATTAATTTGGGAGCACTTAAGGATATCAATATAACATAGTTGTTGCATTTCTATCTAAATCTGTTTGTTGACAGTGTTTATAAGAATATGATGGTATAAATATATCTCTATAACTACACATTACAATCAGTTAAGGTACATAACGATTATAAGTGGGCTTGATTTGTCTATGTATTTTTTGCACAATAATTTCTATTTCACATGAGATCTTGGTCTATTATTCATATAATAGCATGCATTAATCGGTCTGGAATTAGGTGTAGCTATATCACAAACATAGGTTTGTACATTGTTTGTTTCCATTTATTCCGGTGATCTAACATCTCCATTGAAATTGGTTATTAAAGAAAATGAGGATATCTTATTATAAACTCTGATTAGTACGAATTGGGCGTCCATAAAACTGATGTTAATTAGTACCATAACGTAAACCAACCATAGTTTTAGTAAGGATTTTTTATACGAGATTACTGTTTACTAAAATGCTAATGCATATGACGATATATGTTTGGCCTTTAATAGCTAGGCTTTAAAAGTTTGCAAAACACTACTCCCAATCTATAAGTAGCACCATGAATCCAGAGTAAGATACTCCTGCCGTAAAGAAATATAAGAGCGTTTAGATCACTACTATTTTCCAATATTTATACTGAGATTAAATATGATATACACTCATGTTACAAGTATATAATAGTACAATTAACCAAAATGTTGCAGCATATTGACACATTTGCATATATATATTTCTTGCAATATGGCATATGCATATAGAATTCCAATTTTTTACATCCAAACATGCGGGAACTCATAAATATAAATATGAAATAGGACCATGTACAAAAGAAATACACGTTTGATTTCAAACAAAATAAATAATCCACCCTATGTATACACCAGCCGTGCGGATGCACGGGTTGACGACTAGTCTTCTTAATTGTGGATGAATATTCAGATTAGAAAGATTCAAGACAAAAGTTCATATTGACATAGAGAATAATAATACTTCAAGCAAACTCACAAAGCAATTATGTTTTCTCAAAGTAACATGGCCAAAGAAAGTTCATCACTACAAAATCATATAGTTTAGTCATGCTCCATTTTTGTCACACAAGAATTCTCTCATCATGCACAACCCCGATGAAAAGCCAAGCAATTGTTTCATACCTTAATAATTTCAAACTCATAAACTTTCACGCAATACATGAGCGTGAGCCATGGATATAGCACTATGGGTGGAATAGAATATAATGATGGGGGTTATGTGGAGAAGACAAAAAGGAGAAAGTCTCACATCAACGAGGCTAATCAATGGGCTATGGAGATGCCCATCGATTGATGTTAATGCAAGGAGTAGGGATTGCCATGCAACAGATGCACTAGAGCTATAAATGTATGAAAGCTCAACAAAAGAAACTAAGTGGGCGTGCATCCAACTTGCTTGCTCACGAAGACCTAGGGCACTTGAGGAGGCCCATTGTTGGAATATACAAGCCAAGTTCTATAATGAAAAATTCCCACTAGTATATGAAAGTGACAAAACACGAGACTCTCTATCATGAAGATTTTGAAGCACAAGTGTGGAAAAAAGGATAGTAGCATTGCCCCTTTTTATTTATTTTCTTGTTTTTGGGCCTTATTTTTTTTCTTTGGCCTTCCTCTTTTTTTGGGACAATGCTCTATTGAATGATAATCATCACACTTCTATTTATTTACAACTCAATGATTACAACTCGATACTAGAACAAAGTATGACTCTATATGGATGCCTCCGGCGGTGTACCGGGATATGCAATGAATCAAGAGTGACAAGTATGAAGGAATTATGAACGGTGGCTTTGCCACAAATACTATGTCAACTACATGATCATGCTAGCAATATGACAATGATGAATGTGTCATGATAAACCGGATGATGGAAAGTTGCATGGCAATATATCTCGGAATGGCTATGGAAATGCCATAATAGGTAGGTATGGTGGCTGTTTTGAGGAAGATATAAGGAGGTTTATGTGTGAAAGAGCGTATCATATCACGGGGTTTGGATGCACCGGCTAAGTTTGCACCAACTCTCGATATGAGAAAGGGCAATGCACGGTACCGTAGAGGCTAGCAATGATGGAAGGGTGAGAGTGCGTATAATCCACGGACTCAACATTAGTCATAAAGAACTCATATACTTATTGCAAAAATCTACAAGCCATCAAAAACCAAAGCATTACGCGCATGCTCCTAGTGTGATAGATTGGTAGGAAAAGACCATCGCTCGTCCCCGACCGCCACTCATAAGGAGGACAATCAAATAACACCTCATGTTTCAAATTTGTTGCATAACGTTTACCATACGTGCATGCTACGGGACTTGCAAACTTTAACTCAAGCACTTCTCAAATTCACAATTACTCTACTAGCATGACTTTGATATTACTACCTCCATATCTCAAAACAATTATCAAGCATCCAACTTTTCTTAGTATTCAACGCACTCAAAAGAAAGTTTCACAAATCTTGAATACCAAGCATGTTATTATTAAGCAAATTACCATGCTATTAAGACTCTCAAAATAATTTAAGAGAAGCATGAGAGATCAATAGTTTCTTTAAAACAAATCCACCACCATGCTCTAAAAGATCTAAGTGAAGCACATAGAGCAAAATTATAACTCTCAAAAGATATAAGTGAAGCACATAGAGCAAAACTACATAGCTCAAAAGATATAAGTGAAGCACATAGAGTATTCTATCAAATTCTAATTCATGTATGGCTCTCTCAAAAGGTGTGTAAAGCAAGGATGATTGTGGCACACTAGAAAACAAATACACAAATAATACAAGACGCTCCAAGCAAAACACATATCATGTTGATGAATAAAAATATAGCTCCAAGTAAATTACCGATGGAAGTAGACGAAAGAGGGGATGCCTTCCGGGGCATCCCCAAGCTTTGACTTTTTGGTGTCCTTGGATTATCTTGGGGGTGCCATGGGCATCCCCAAGCTTAGGCTCTTGCCACTCCTTTTTCCATAATCCATCAAAAGAATTCACCCAAAACTTGAAAACTTCACAACACAAAACTCAATAGAAATCTCGTGAGCTCCGTTAGAGAAAGAAAACAAAAGACCACTTCAAGGTACTGTAATGAACTCATTCTTTATTTATATTGGTGTTAAACCTACTGTATTCCAACTTCTCTATGGATTATAAACTATTTTACTAGCCATAGATTCATCAAAATAAGCAAACAACACACGAAAAACGGAATCTGTCAAAAACAGAACAGTCTGTAGTAATCTGTAACTAACGCAAACTTCTGGAACTCCAAAAAATCTACAAAACTTGGAAGTCCTAGAAAATTTGTTTATTGATCAGCAGCAATTGGAATCAGTATTTTATCACATTCTGATGATTTTTAATAATTCGGGCACTGAACGCAAAGTTTCTGGAAATTACAGCAAGATCAAATAACTATCATCCAAGAAGATCCAATAGGTCTAACTTAGCACAAGCACTAATTAAAACACAAAATCACATCCAAACAGAAGGTAGATGGGTTATTTATTCCCTAATAACAGAAGAAAAACACAAAAAATAAAAAATAAAATTGGGTTGCCTCCCAACAAGCGCTATCATTTAACGCCCCTAGCTAGGCATAAAAGCGAGGATAGATCTAGGTATTGCCATCTTTGGTAGGAAATTCTTCAATGAGGCATCTATCTTTCTTAGAAATTTCTTCCTTTCTAGTAATTATCAAAATTTTAGGCACAAGATCAAAAAATTCATTCGTAGCATAAGGTTCCTTAATGAAAGCAAAAATATCGGGATGAATGCTTATAGATTTAAGATCCACAGTTTCCTTACTAGATGATTCACCCTTATTCTTAGGAACATACATAAACTTGGTAATTTTAGTGGGAGGACTAGGAGTATTCTTTACGAAAGAAAAAGCGGTTCCTAAGTTGGTAATGATACCCTCAAGTTTATCGATTCTAGTGGAATCTAGATTTATTTTCTCATTAACCATGGGTTCCTTTTCCTTAATATTTTTTAAAGTCATTCCAACCTTAGATCCATATTAGGTAATTTGATTATGGATCTTTTTATCTAGATTTTCAATTGATTCAATGGTAGCAACTTTGTTTTCAATAATTTCAAGCCTTTCCATAACATGCTCCAAAGTTAACATAATTCCATTAATCAAAAGAGGTGGTGAGCCAAATAAATCTATCATAACATTATAAGAATCAAAAGTGTGGCTACCCAAGAAATTCTCCCCGGTAATGGTATCAAGGATATATCTATACCAAGGACTAGCACCTACATAAAAATTGCGAAGAAGAACTGAAGTAGATTGCTTCCTGGTAGATCTATTTTGAGCATTGCAAATTCTATACCAAGCGTCTTTTAGATTTTCTCCCTCCCTTTGTTTAAAATTTAGGACTTCATTTTCGGGAGATAACGGAGAAGAGATAAGATTAGCCATGACGACAAGGCAAGTGAGAAAAAGGCAAACGGAGAAAGGAAGAGGAGAAGGAGAAGGAGAAAGAGAGGGCGAATAAAACAGCAAGGGTGAAGTGGGGGAGAGGAAAACGAGAGGCAAATGGAAACTAATGTAATGCGAGAGATAGGGATTGTGATGGGTACTTGGTATGTTGACTTTTTGCGTAGACTCCTCGGCAACGGCGCCAGAAATTCTTCTTGCTACCTCTTGAGCTTGCGTTGGTTTTCCCCGAAGAGGAGAGGATGATGCAGCAGAGTAGCGTAAGTATTTCCCTCAGTTTTTGAGAACCAAGGTATCAATCCAGTAGGAGGCCATGCTCAAGTCCCTCGTACCCGCACAAAACGATAGCTACTCGCAACCAACGCGATTAGGGGTTGTCAATCCCTTGACGGTCACTTACGAGAGTGAGATCTGATAGATAGTATTTTTGGTATTTTTGGTATAGAGATGCAAAGTGAAAAGTAAAAAAGCAAAGTAAAAAAGCAAAGCAAGATTAAAGTGATGGAGATTGATATGATGAGAATAGACCCGGGGGCCATAGGTTTCACTAGTGGCTTCTCTCAAGAGCATAAGTATTCTACTGTGGGTGAACAAATTACTGTTCAGCAATTGACAGAATTGAGCATAGTTATGAGAATATCTAGGCATGATCATGTATATAGGCATCACGTCCGTGACAAGACCGAAACGATTCTGCATCTACTACTATTACTCCACTCATCGACCGCTATCCAGCATGCATCTAGAGTATTAAGTTAAAAACAGAGTAACGCTTTAAGCATGATGACATGATGTAGAGAGATAAATTCATGCAATATGAAATAAACCCCATCTTGTTATCCTCGATGGCAACGATACAATACGTGCCTTGCTTCCCCTTCTGTCACTGGGAAAGGACACCGCAAGATCGAACCCAAAGCTAAGCACTTCTCCCATGGCAAGAAAAACCAATCTAGTAGGCCAAACCAAACTAATAATTCGAAGAGACTTGCAAAGATAACCAATCATACATAAAAGAATTCAGAGAATATTCAAATATTATTCATAGATAGACTTGATCATAAACCCACAATTCATCGGTCTCAACAAACACACCGCAAAAAAGAAGAAGATTACATCGAATAGATCTCCACGAGAGAGGGGGAGAACTTTGTATTGAGATCCAAAAAGAGAGAAGAAGCCATCTCGCTACTAACTATGGACCCGAAGGTCTGAGGTAAACTACTCACACTTCATCGGAGAGGCTATGATGATGTAGAAGCCCTCTGTAATGACGGCCCTCTCCGGCGGAACTCTGGAAAAGGGCCGAAGTTGGGATCTCGTGGATACAGAAAGTTGCGGCGGTGGAATTAGGTTTTTGGCTCCGTCTCTGTTCGTTTGGGGGTACGTAGGTATATATAGGAGGAAGAAGTACGTTGGTGGAGCTTCGGTGGGCCCACGAGGGTGGGGGCGCGCCTGGGGGTATAGGGCACGCCCCCTACCTCGTGCCCACCTCGAAGCTTCCTTGGCATAGGGTCCAAGTCTCCTGGGTCATATTCAGTGAGAAAATCACGTTCCCGAAGGTTTCATTCCGTTTGGACTCCGTTTGATATTCCATTTCTTCGAAACACTGAAATTGGCAAAAAACAACAATTCTGGGCTGGGCCTCCGGTTAATAGGTTAGTCCCAAAAATAATATAAAGGTGGAAAATAAAGCCCAATATAGTCCAAAATAGTAGATACTATAGCATGGAGCAATAAAAAATTATAGATACATTGGAGACGTATCAGGCGGCGGCTGCCATCCTAGGATTACCTGCGACCAAGTGACTTGGATTTATCGGGGATGGATGAACAATTCGTACCTGGTTCTCCATGAGAAAACCCTATGCAATCGCCGAGAGGGGGTTTTCTCTGAACAAGCAGACGAGGGAGAAGGGGATTCAGGCCCAGTGAAATATTGCCGCGTCGTCCGTCCAGCTTACTGCTAAAGCTGGAAAGGGGGGTTGTGATTTGACGGTTCATTGGGCATTACTGCGGCGCTACGACCAGGGTGTGTCTACCGTGAAGTTGTGCACTCTAATTTGTGCATATGGCACGTGGACCCCGTTGCCGGTTGCCCCACATATTAGCGAAAGGAAGTAGAAAGACAAGAGTAACTAGTTACACATAAATATATTTTTTGACAGAGAGATACTCCCTCTGTAAAGAAATATACAAATCTTTTATATCACAGGCTCACCTTGCCGCTCTGCAATGCACGGGCATTATGGGGATTCAACTGAGAATATAATACTCAAATAGGCTCATGGTTCTGGACTTTGGGTCGCAGGCCGACCCTGCATGTTTGGGGGTCCATGTGTTCTACCTCAGCACTTTTCATATTGCAAGCGATCGGTACGGAGCTGGTTTTAGATGCTGTCGCAAGGCGAATAGACAAAATTGAATAAAGCACGACAGCTGTTGGAATGAAATCGAATGACAGTTCCTAACCGGCAATCAGAGTTGCAATTCTATCAATGATATACCATGTGATAAATAATACTGTCGTACTACTTATACACACAGGACACTTGTTTCACCATGCCAGATTATTACATAAAAATCTCTCGGAGGATAGATCAGTTCGGCAGTTGCGTGCTACTACTGAAGAATTTCAAAGTTGATTTGGACCAGCTCTCCTTGCCAAGAAAGTTCGATTTTGACATCATCCTCTCTTGGATGGACATCGGAGCACCTGCCGACGTGATGTCTATGGCTCTGGTCAAAATAGTCGAGGCTCATGGTACGAAGAAGCGCAAGCGCCCCGCCGATTCTACCGCAGACAAGCTCAAAGCCATCGCCCTGTCCAAGCCCCCCTCTCCGGGATCCCTCATTAAGCAAGTCCAGGTAATATCTATTGTTGATGATCTTTTTCTCGATCTTGATCATGTTTTTTCATCTAACACGCAGTACTAGTACTGGTAGTACAACTTTCTGGGTGATCTTGCATGTGATTTTAGTGTGCCAAATGGCGGTTCTAAATTTCTCTTTTGACCAAAACATGCGAGAGGTTGACACTGATTTCTTATAGATTACTTTCAACTACTCCCTCTGTCCTAAATTTCTTGTCTTAGATTTGTCTAGATACGGATGTATCTAATACTAAAATGTGACTTGATACATCCGTATCTAGACAAATCTAAGACAAGAATGTTGGGACGGAGGGAGTACTTTATGAACATCAATGCTACCTTTTAAGAGGGTATATTTGCCTCAGTAAATTGTGTTATGGATATTGCATGTAATCCTCTGCTCTCATGCCTTTGAAAAAATGTTCTAGTGTCTTTGTTCACTCATTTCTGTGCGTATGAGAGAGAAGAGTGAAAGGAGGAATGAGATGAGGGAGAAGCGAAGCGAGTGGGGGTTTTCATCAAGAGAGGAAGCTGAGAGAGAAGAGTGAAATGATGGTTGCTTCGTCCGTCCAACTTACTGTTGGAAAGGAGGGGGTTTTGTGATTTGACGGCTCATTGGGCATTACTGCGGTGGTTCGATCGGGGTAGTCTACCGTCACTCTACTACAGAGTAATTTAGTGCATGGCTGGTGGACCCAGTTGCTGGCTGTCCCACACGTCGGCGAAAGTGAGTAATTTAGTGCATGGCTGGAGGAGGATCCGCACGGTAGAGCATGTCCACTATTTTTCTGAAGAAAAAAATGATTACAGCAAGTGTTTCCACTCTTACGACGGAGGAGTGCGAAACACGGCAGCCACTTGAACATACACAGTGCTCCTACGACTAGGCATGTACAGTGGTTCATATGTCAGTACTACACAATCTTGTTGCTAGTGTAGTAAGATATGACGATAACAAATGATGTTGTGCGCATGTCAACTACTCCTATATGTAACATAGTACCACTTTTTCAACTGTCCGGTCGAGAATGAACGGTGAGATCAATGTTAACAGAACTAGGTCCACAACGCACGGAGAGTACGGTGCTACAGTACTCCACGAAACAGGAACCATATGAAGCACGAATGGATTCCAGTGACGGAGCCCTGAAAGGATTCGCCCGGCAACGGCAACGGCAGCCCGCAACCCCTCCTTGTCCAGCTCAGCACCCACCATCGCGCGGAGACGGCTCAGCTCCTGGGACTTATAGGTGAAGAAGGAGACCAGGTCAGGAAGCCGCAGCTCGTTGAAGTCGACCGGGTAGTCGAACGGGTTTAGCCCGACGGCCGGCAGCGTCGCGCTGGCGCAACGGTAGGCATCGCGCGGCCGCAACATGTGCGTGGCAACTTGGTTCACCAAGTGGCTGAGGCGATCCTGGACCTCATCACGATCGGCCCGCTCGTGCTCCAGCCGGCTCCCCTGACGGCCTATCGTATCTCCCGCTTTCTGCGGCAACGCCGCCGACGCCTCGATCATCTTTGTGGTGGACGCCTGCCAGTTTTGAAGCTCCGTGAAGTCCTGCACATAACGGAGGAGCATGGCACTCCTCTCCTCCTTGAGCTCATGGAGCTCCACGTCCTTGGCCCTGAGCTCCGCATCCTTGGCATGGAGCTCCTATGTCAGGAGCCTCACCTCGGACTCCGTGATCTGCTGCGCTGCCATGGCACCAGGTAGAAGCAATGGGGAGAGGAAGCAAAGGGGGAGAAACGGCTGAAAGGCAATGCAATCTACAGGAAGGCGGAGGGAGCAGTGGGTTTTTACAGGCGGAGTCATTGTGACTAATTGCTGCCGCGCCTGCTCCTGTCAATAAAAAAATTAAAAATCCTGTCACGCCTGCTCCCATTAGTCAAAAAATTAAAAATCCTGCCGCACCCAAACACCAGAGCAACGCCGCGGTGCATATTTAAATTTACCTACCGGCAAGTAGATAAAAAAAGGGGTGAAAAAACAAATGTGGCGGCGGCCTAGCTAATCGGTCGAACTAGCCCAACTAGCTAGCCACCGTGCTTCACTGATGTACTCGGCGGGAAAGGTGGTCTTTCGTGATTTGACGACTCATTTACTTGCTTCGGCGCTACCACCGAGGAGGACCCACAAAACATGCAGTAGGGCGTCCCACGTCAGGAAGAATATATGTGTGCACCACTCGGGAGGACCCCGACACCGCGCGGTAGGGTGTGCCACGTCTCGGCACGGAGGAAAAATGTGCGTGTAAAAATATACTGTATCATACGTAGTACCTATGGTTCGACCTCGGGACCCAGCCAGTCGGTCGAAAACACCCCACTAGCCACACAGCTTCATCATGCAAACGTGGCACGGAGAATAGATGTGGTTAGCTCCGTATCGACCAGCCACAATGTCTCTTGTTCTAGGCGATTCTTCTATTTTCCAAGCTTTTTTTAGTTGTAATAACACCACGGCAAGCTAGCGCCACTCTTCGTGTGTGCCCGTGCAAAGGTTAGACGATGGAGAGAAGAGAGATTGAGATCGCAGACCTGGGACCCACCAGTAAGTGAGACAACGGTCATGCATGTGTTGACGAGGCACTCCCTCTACTCTACTCAACGCAAGTACTGTGTAAAATCAAGTTATGGGACAAATCCAACAACCATTCGTTTTTTCAGGCTATCGACTTACGCTTTGTAGTCCAGGTTGCCAGTTCGAATCTCGTCTTTCAGATTTGTTAGTTTTAGGTCCAAATTTGATTAATGACAAGTGGGACCCCCGTGTGTTGTTCTGATATTTCAGTGTAGGATGGTTTTTTTGAACAAACACTTTGCACGGTTAGACAAGTAACGGCACGAGTTACACGTATTTTATAAGTTTACGAACAAAAATGACAGCGGCATAGAATATCACATCCACCCCGCAGCTTAGATACTATGGTGATACGAGTTTTTACACCGTTGGAAGTGAGATCCAATGGCTTGGGAGTAGTCTTTATAATTATGCGCAATTTCCAAACTCTCCAAAGTTTTTTTACAAATAAAACATTCAGGCCTCATGTGTGCCGCTGCATCTTCGATCCAACGGCTCCCTGGTGCTCATATTAGGTGCTCCCCGTAGCTTAATTACCCGCTACGGTGATATGAGCATCTAGGTCGTATGATCAGTGATCAGATGGCACATGCGTAGTACTTGTACTTTCTGCGCATTTCCCAAACTCTATCAGCCGTATATTGCAAAAACATTCAAACCTCCTACTGTGGGTTGTTAGATCTCAGTGAACTCGTATCACCATAGAATCTACGGTACGGGAGCACCTCATACTTTCCCGTGCGAGAAAACATAAGGTGCTATCGCATCTTGGATGCTACGGTGATACGAGCTTGGAGGTCGTTTGATATGAGATCCAATGGCATCTGAGCAGTCTTTGTGCTTGTAAGCCATAGCCGAACTCTTTTGGGGCTTTTCTGCAAAAAACCATTCGAACCACCGAGGAGGTGTTGGATCACAAATCCAACGCCTCCGAAGAGCTTGTATCACCAAAGCATCTAAGGTGTGGTAGCACATGATATTCTTACATACAGGAGAATACGATGTCCTCCTTCATCTTAGATCACTACTAGGAGAAGGGCTAAAGATGAAATTGACACTAATGGCGCACCAGAGAAGTGGTGCGCCACTACTATTTACTAATGACGCACCACGTGAAGATATGCCATTAGTGTGTAAGACACTAATGGCGCACCAGGCACAAGGTGTGCCACTAGTAACAAAATGTTTTTTTTTCATTTTTTCAAACATACTAATGGCGCATCCGGGCAAAGTGCGCCATTAGTAGTTAGAACTACTAATGGCGCACCCACCGTTGAGTGCGCCACTACTGTATTCTCTTTTTTTTTTACTTTTTTGCAAAACTACTAATGGCGCACCGTCGCATAGTGCGCCATTACTAGTTCAAACTAGTAATGGCGCACTGTGCACGGTGCGCCATTAGTATAAAAATTATTTTTTATACTTTTTTGCAAAACTACTAATGGCGCATGTATGTGTGGTGCACCCTCCCCCGCTCCACCGACCGCCGACGAGCACCCCCCGCACCCGCCCCCGCTCCACCGCCGCCGACGAGCACCCCCCGCACCCGCCCCCGCTCCACCGCCGCCGACCGACCCCCCGCACCTCCCCCGCTCCACGCCGCCGCCGACCCCCCGCACCCTCCCCACTCCCGCCGCCGACGACCCACCGCACCCTCCCCGCTCCACCGGCCGCCGCCGCCGACCCCGGCCCGCACCCTCCCCCACTCCACCGTCGCCGACGACCCACCGCACCCTCTCCCCCGCATCCTCCCCGGCCCGCTCCACCATCACAAATGAATGCACTAAAATTGCAAAAAAAAACAAATTTGATTATATTTTCAAATAACAAATTTGATGATATTTTAAAATAATAAATTTGATGATATTTTTTCATATTCATAAATATTTTCAAATAACAATTTTGATGATATTTTTAAAAAATTATTACTTTTTTTATAAAAAATATTACTGTTATGATTTAAACAAGTTTGAACATATTTAAACACAAATAAATATCAAACAGCATTTTAAATGCATAAAAACAAAAATTGGGGACAGTGCGCCACTACTGTATTCTCTTTTTTTTTTACTTTTTTGCAAAACTACTAATGGCGCACCGTCGCATAGTGCGCCATTACTAGTTCAAACTAGTAATGGCGCACTGTGCCACGGTGCGCCATTAGTATAAAAATTATTTTTTATACTTTTTTGCAAAACTACTAATGGCGATGTATGTGTGGTGCACCCTCCCCCGCTCCACCGCCGTCGACGAGCACCCCCCGCACCCGCCCCCGCTCCACCGCCGCCGACAAGGACCCCACCGCACCCGCCGCTCCAACCGCCTGGCTGACAGCATTTCCGCCGATAACCATCCTCGCTCCAGTCCGCCTGCCTGCCTGCCCTGACCCCGCACCTCCCCACTCAACCGGCCCGACAGACCCACCACATACCGCACCCCTCCGGTCTGGTCTCTACCGTCACACATTTCCGGCCGCTCGTGCCCGACCCCGGCCCGCACACGCCACACTCCACACGTTCGACCCGGACGACCCACCGCACCCTCTCCCCCGCATCCTCCCCGGCCCGCTCCACCATCACAAATAAATGCACTAAAATTGCAAAAAAAACAAATTTGATTATATTTTCAAATAACAAATTTGATGATATTTTAAAATAATAAATTTGATGATATTTTTTCATATTCATAAATATTTTCAAATAACAAATTTGATGATATTTTTAAAAAATTATTACTTTTTTTATAAAAATATTACTGTTATGATTTAAAAAAGTTTGAACATATTTAAACACAAATAAATATCAAACAACATTTTAAATGCATAAAAACAAAAATTGGGGAGCCTGGGAATCAAACCCAAGACCTCCTAGTGTGTGTGCTGCGTGCTGACCAGTCGGGCTAGTGGGCGTGTTCTGATGGAGATGGGGTTAGGTGGAATATAACCTGACCAGTCGGGCTAGTAATTAAAACAAAATTCTAATGGCGCACCAGGGGGAGGTGCGCCATTAGAACCGTCGTACTTATGGCGCACTAGGGGAAGGTGCGCCATTGCTAACCCTCCCCCACTCCACCTATTCCCCTCGTACTGTGTGGCCTCCCTCCCTCGCCAGATCCCCCACTCGACCCCAAACGTACGCCACCGCCCCCTTGCTCCGCCCCCTCCGTCCGCCACGCCTGCACGCCATTGGCGCCACCGCCGCCGCTGTGGTCTTGCGCTGCCCCGACGCCGCCGCCCCGACCCCCGCGGGACTCCACCCCCGACGCCCCCGCGCCCCCCGAACGGGATCGGCCGAGCGCGCGCCGCCCGCTCCTCTCCTCTCCTCCTCCCTCCGACGAGCGAGGGCCTCCTCCGGCCCCTGCAGCAGCCGGCGAGCGCGGCCCCGACACACCCACCCCGCCTGCCCCTGCCGTCCTCCGCCACCGGCCCCTGCTCTGCTTCGACCGCGATGAGCGAGGACCCGGACGAGCTCGGACCCCGACCCCGACCCCTTCGCCGACCCCGACCCCGACCCCTCCAGCGACCAGGTACCTCTCCTCCTTCCTCCTTTCTCCCTCTCCCCACCATTCCCCATTCCGCTGCTGCCTCCGGCGGCCGCTCGCTGCCTTGCACACCCGCGCACGCACCTAGCCGTGCCGGCCCTGCTTGCCCTCCCGCGCGCGCCCCTGCGCCTGCCTGAGCTGCTTCTGCTTACTGTACTGCTAGCTAGCTTTTCAATTTTTACATTGACTTACCTCCTAGACAGACCCTAATCTCACCAGATTATATGTAGTGTGTCATTCTTGCTATGGTCATGTAAGAGAAAATGCTTTGCCTTGCTAATTTTACCATGAGATTTGGGTAATCAGCTAGTTCTGGTCAAAGCAAGTGGTTTTCCTGAGCTATGCCTTGGTTAGAAAATGATGCATGATGGTTTGTTCAAAAGAGGAATAATCCGAGGATAGCACGTATCATGGGGTCAAACCTGGGACCCCTATTGTAATTTGATTTTGATTATTAATTTTTCTGTGAGCAGATGAATTACAGTGTTTGTGTTGTAATGAAACTTGAGCTGAAATAGAACTTGACAGCCTATACAGTGAATATATACAATCATTGTAATTTTTGGGAGTAATTTTTGGTGTCAAATCACTCAAGCAGTAACTGAATTTTTAAACTGAACTTGACACAATACTATTCAGTTAATTTGCTTGGACAGGAGTATGTATGCTCATCACTTTATGTATGGTGTTATGCACTGTTATCTCTGTTCAGTTGACTAATGAAGCACTAGGCTCATCCATGGTACAAGTTCACCTGTGAACACTTGAAATTAGTCAGGACATCCCGTACTGATAGATGTAAATTGTGTCCAGTAGGCTTTGAAGCACCGGTTTTTCCTGTTTCTAACTCTGAATCTGATATAAACCATACTGTTGGCATAAGTGGTCTTTTCTATATGTGTTGATGCTTTGTTAATATAAAGCTATAGATGATGTTGTACTTGTGATGATGCTACTTGTGATCTTCTTAAATGACCCATTGGCGACTTCATTACGCGGGGATAATGATATTGCAGGTACCCCGAGAGGCCCTTGAGTTTGCCGGAATGTCGATTAACTTCCGTTCCGGCAAATTCGGGTACTCCATATGTCCTATTTTCAGCAAAGGTCATGCTGAAATTTTCCGTGAATTTTAGCATGACTTTGCTAAAAATAGGACATATGGGGTACTTGCGACTAATGTTGATTATCTTCTGCTCAAAATTTATGCTGCTATAATGTTGTAAGGGTACTAATTGGTCTCTTCTGCTGCTTATCAGAGATGGGGGGAAGCAGCCACCGCCGCTCTGCCTCACCGGAGTACGAGTTGGATGCTTTTGAGTTCTTCACTATCATACTTTCTTCTTCAGTATCAGCCACGAGGCAGGTATATAAAACGAGAGATCTCCCCTTCACCCATCTCATTATGATAACTCTGTTGTTTGCTACATCACTCCTTGTCCCAAATTGCAGAGGCTGCCTGACACTTTTATGAAGATGCTGGGTGAAGATCCGCCAGATAATGTGAAGCTCCGACAGGCCGGCAGCGGGGTTCGCAGGCTGTGGGACGTGGAGTTGGTGATCGAGGAGGGCCACATGTACTTGTGCCGTGGCTGGGAGAAGTTCTACAGTGCCTACGACCTGCAGACCGGGTACTTTCTTCTCTTGAGGTACGACGATGACGCCACAATGCTCATCGTGAAGGTTTTCAACAAGACTATGTGTCGCATGCGCTACGCTGAAGACGAAGATGCCAGTGCGTTCTGCCTCTTCTTATTCCTCCATATTTGGCTTTGTCTCACATCGATTGTTAACGGTTATTGTTGCATTTGGACAGGAAATGGGAGCAGCAGCAAGCGACACTGGCTACAGCCAAAGCAGCAACGATTATGGCTGTAGCAAAAGCAACAGCGATTCTGGCCTTAGCGAAAGCAGCAGCGATTTTGGCAGCAGCGAAGAGAACAAGAAGGATGATCCGGACTTGAGTGGGGGAGAAGAGGAGCAGAGTGGGGATGAGGAGCTGCAGGATGACGATGGGCATCAGGCTGAGGATGACCTAGCGCTGGTGGTGGATGACCAAGGGCAAGAGATGTTGGTGGCTGACCAGGTGCAAGAGATGGTGGTGGCTGACCATGGACAAGAGATGGTGGTGGCTGACCATGGGCAAGAGATGGTGGTGGCTGACCATGGGCAAGAGATGGTGGTGGCTGAGGGTGGCCTCGCGATGGTAGTGGTGCCTGACAATTACCACGCACCGGTGGTGGCGCCGGCGATCCCACAGCTGGGCGACATGACCACGCCAATTGTGGTAGAAGACTACATCCACAGTTGCCTCCACTGCCTCCACCGCCTCGCCGCTCTTGGCGCATCAGGCTGAGGAAGGAGAAGGAGAAGAACAATGAGAACTGAACTATGTCAGGTATGTCAGATCTCCAAAATGATATATATATATATATATATATATATACTTAGTTACCTATTTATCTCTAATATGCTTAGTTTCCTATAGGTTAGCTCCAAAATTACTTATGTTAGCACAAAATGATCAAGTTTACATAATAAGCTTATAGTCTTCTTCTTATTCTTCTTCTTATCCAAAATGACATATGTTAGCTTCATTTTACCTAAGTTGGCTCTAATATGCTAACTTAGAGCTTATATGCTTAGTTTCCTATAGGTTAGCTCCAAAATTACTTATGTTAGCACAAAATGATCAAGTTTACATAATAAGCTTATAGTCTTCTTCTTATTCTTCTTCTTATCCAAAATGACATAGGTTAGCTTCATTTTACCTAAGTTGGCTCTAATATGCTAACTTAGAGCTTATATGCTTAGTTTCCTATAGGTTAGCTCCAAAATCACTTATGTTAGCACAAAATGATCAAGTTTACATAATAAGCTTATAGTCTTCTTCTTATTCTTCTTCTAGTCTTCTTCTTCTCTTCTTCTTCTTCTTCTTCTTCTTCTAACTTCTTGTTTATCATTTTGCAGATTTGATTTAATTCATGGAAGCTTGCATGGATGGAGTGCTTCTTTTCCATTTGTGTTTTTATTTTGTATCAATGTGAAACTTTTGTGAATTGATGGATAACAGTGTTGAATGAACATTGTGAAACTTTTGTAATATGTAACGATGGAACTATGTGTTGGCTATGTATGTATATATGATGAAACTTGTGTGTTGGATATGATCTGGTGGACGCAGGTAACATCGTTACATATGGCCCCCTGTATGTAAGCTAAGCAGATCTGTGTTGTATGTTATCTCTAATATTTTTTAACCTGTGAAAATATCAGAAATGAAAAAAAATCCCTAATATTCATACTAGTGGTGCACCACACAAGACACTAATGGCGCACTGTTATAATCACACTAATGGCGCATCACCCAACAGTGTGCCATTAGTATGCCAAAGCACATGGTTAAATATGGCCCCCTGGGAGGCATACTAATGGCGCATGGTGTTCTATACTAATGGCGCACTACTCGGTGCGCCATTAGTATACCAGATACTAATGGCGCACCGGTGGTGCGTCATTAGTAAGAAATACTAGTGGCGTGATACTAATGGCGCACCAGCAGTGCGCCATTAGTGGGCAAAACTGGTGCGCCATTACTAGCCCTTTTCCTAGTAGTGGATGCTATGGTGATACGAGCTTCGAGGTCGTTGGATATGGGATCAAAGGGCATCTAAGTAGTTTTTGTACAAATTGTGTGCAATTCTCAAACTCATCAAGGTTTCCTACAAAAATATTAAGACACATCATGTGAGCTGCTATATCTCAGATCTACAAGCTCCAAGCATATCGACATATAGCATCTAAGGTATGGGGGCACATGATATTCTCCCGGGGAGTAGGGGTGGGGGGTGCACAACCAATCGGTGGTTGGGAGGGTGGGGACAAATCTAATCTAAAAAACCCTAAACAGAGCTCCACAATTTTATCTAAGGTTGAGGGGTTGACCCCCGACAATCATACCTCCGCCTAAACACAACATTTGCATGTACTGTAGTACTAGACTTAATATTCATGTTTCAGTTTCATGTTCATTTTAAATATTGAACTGAGGACCATGGATGTCTTACATTTTACTCCCTTCGTTCCTAAATATTAGTCTTTTTAGAGGCTTCAAATGGACTGGCACATACGGATGTATATAGACATATTTTAGAGTCTAGATTCACTCACTTTGCTCCGTATGTAGTCACTTGTTGAACTCTCTAAAAGACTAATATTTAGGAATAGAAGGAGTATTTTTGAATTCATGTCATACATGCATGGTTTGGAAAAATAGATGCACTATACTTATTGGATTGTTGTTGTGTTCGTGCGTGTGTGTGTCTCTCTGTGTGTGTGTGGTCATATGCTTGATACATACAAAGTTTTCTCACCTCCATATTGTTCATATTTTAAATTTGAATTTGCATTGGAAAACTTACTAGGGATACCATGAAATGTGAAATCCACGTTGAGATCATTATATCACAAACTCACTCTAATTCAACAACTCGTCATAAATCAATTACCACGTTGAGATTAGTATTTGCAAGGAAAATATGGGCATTGTAATACACATAGATTCGTTCGGCAATTTAAAAGGTTCCTTTCGTATTCTCGAATGGTAGGACCTAACGGCGTACCAGCCAGACCTTGGCTCGTGTTGATCCTAAAAAAACCGGGCTCGTGTCCTTCGGTGGCATGCGTGGTACACACATTAGGCAACCCCAACCAGTCGAGCCTCAGCGTTTCAAGTCGAAATATCTGGCGGCCAGAATTCCAGCCCTAGGAAATTCCCCTCATGTCCTCGGTCCATAATGACTATCGATGAACAACGGAGGGATGCTTTAGTAACTAGACAACGTTACCTACCGTGCCGAGCACGGTTCAATTCCCTCGGTCGCCGCTTGTTAAGGTCACCCGTCAACTGCATTGCCTAGTACTACTACTACTACACCAGGATGAGCACGGAATTGAGCCCGTTGGTTCGCGCCTAGTACTTGAGTTAATATATCAGGCAATGCACTGGTACGGAGGGATTATCCTTTTACTCTGCATATATAACTTGTCTGAAGTCTAACTAAGCAAAATGTTTGACCAAATCCTTTCTTAAGAAATACAACAGGACAGATGTACGGCTTGAAAATTTATTGCATGATGCAGGTTATGATATTGTTTCGAATCCTGGATCTTAAATTTTAGAAAATCCAAAAGTGAGCATAAATTCTTGAAACTAAGCATGGTCACGTGATATGGCACAAATATTACTTCATAAGTTTTTTCTTCAATTTGAGACAAGCTGCTTATGACAAGTTGCACAAATGAAGAGCCAAGGTATTTTGAAACAAAGAAAGACCTGTCATGTTAAGGCGAACGCTTTCACTATTGAAACCGTGGGCGTTTACGTGCCGCCACGCGTCCCAGCTTCTCATCGGCAGGTGCTGTTCGAGCAAGCGTGTGAGTTGACGGGAGGCGTGCGAGCAGACCGCTGCGCCGACTGTCAGGGAGGCGTGCGAGTAGACCGTTGTGCATGCTCACCGGGAGGCGAGCCCTTTGACCAGGCTCCGCCGCCCACCGTCGTCCCAACTGCTCCCACTTTTAATGTCGCCGGCGCGGCAGTTTGAAATCAACCCCGCACTACCCGGTATCGCTACAATCCTCTCTCTTCCTCTTCGATTCTCCTGTCGTCTACCTCCAACTAGCCTGACCTAAACGTACGCTATGCCACATCACGATGGTCTGCCCTTAGTGTTCCAGTTTCTTGAGGAAGACACCCAGCCGGAGTCTCAAGAACATAAGGCGCTTTGGGACGAGCTTGAACTGGCCTTGCGGGAAGACGCCGCGCCTGTCCGCGCTCCCGTTCCGGCTCCCGTCGCCCCGACTGCGCCAGCATCCATCCCCGTGCACCTGCCAGTGCATGCGCCTGCGCGTGCACTGACGCGCATGCCCGTGCCGGTGCCCGTGCACCTGCCAGCGCATGCGCCTACACGTGCACTGACGTGCGCGCCTGTGTCAGTGCCCGTGCACACGAATGTCTCCGCCGCGCCGTTGACAGCGCCTGTCCCCGCGCGGGTGCCAGTGCCCCCCTTAGCGGCATGGATGGCCATGATGGCAATAAGCCATGCACATGGCGATGGTGACTGGCGTGAAGATGACCAGGTTGAGTCCGTAGCGTGTGTGTCCCCCGGCGTGAACCCGTGGTTGCATTCGTGAAGTGGAGGAGCTGCATGCGGAGAGCCGTTGCGATCTGTTGGAGTCAGGTGCGGCGTGCACGCGGCTGGAAGGAGTTAGTTGCATGCTAGCTAGATGGTTGGCCGGGTCATGCTAGTGCATGCATGGGCTAGCCCGGCGGGTCATGTGGTCATGCATGGATATGGATCGTGCATGTAGTGGTTAGCTTAGTGCGTGAGTTAGTTGCCGGGTGTGCCGGCCGTGTGGTGTGTGTGCACGGGTATAAAAACCCCTCCTCCATGTACTGATCGAGTGGTGCCGGTGTAGCTTCCAGCCGTGATGTAGCCTGTGTGCTGAATATAAAGGAGGCGTTTGGGCGCCGGGGCGTTCATCGCTGGGGCGTTGGTTGCCGGGGAAAAAAGTGTGCTTCTTCTTTCACCTCCGTCCGGCATGAGAGGGAGAGCGGCAACAACAATTGTTATCATGAGCTTGGTGTCTTGGGTGTGCTTGCCATGCCGGAGGCGTGGCAGCGATGGCGGGGCTCGCCAGCAGCTGCGCGATGGAGCTCCGGGCCGTGTGTCGGCCCATGGAGGTGGGCGGCGCTGTGGCTGTCATGGCGCTTGGCGGAGGCGGCGGGCGGTGACGTCGTACGTGCGGCGACCGCGGAGGCCGCCGAAGCACTGCGTGGTGGCGCGGCGGCGCAGCACGGCATGGCGGCGTGGAGGCACTGCATGGCGGCATGGAGGCCGCGGCAGTGCAGGGCAATAAGCCGCGGCGGCGAGCCGGGCACGACCGGTGTGTGTTATGGGTGCGTACTAGATGCGTCGGACGCGTCGGGACCGTGGGCGCACGTACGAGTGTGCGGTTGACGTTGGGAGGAGGCGTATGTCGCCATTTTGCTCAAGTTCATGCTCGAGTTCGGCTACATCCTTCTGGCGTCTGTCGCTGGCGGATGCCATGGCGGACACGGAGGCGGCGCGCGGTGAGTCCATTGCGTGTGGTGTGGTCGGGCTCGTCGGGCGCGTCGGGTGTGCGCGGGACATGCGGGACGCATTGGTGCGGTCGGGCTCGTCGGGCGCGTCGGGTGCGCGCGAGACGTGCGAGATGCACTATTGTGGTCGAGCGCGTCGGGTGCGCGCGGGACACGCGGGACGCCGAGGGACGCCAGGCGTGTGTTGCTGGCGGAGAAGGAGCTCGACGTGTGTCACCGGAGTCGTGATGGAGCACGGTGCGACCAGCGTCATTGCGCCAGGTCGGGTCCGCGGGCTGGGTCACGGTCGTGGCGAGATCGATGACGGGAGCTGCAACAACTCCAACGACGACGATGTCATGGCTTAGAGGGTGAGTGATGGCAATAAGCCATGCACATGGTGATGGCGACTGGCGTGAAGATGACCAGGTTGAGTCCGTAGCGTGTGTGTCCCCCGGTGTGAAACCGTGGTTGCGTTCGTGAAGTGGAGGAGCTGCATGCGGAGAGCCATTGTGATCTGTTGGAGTCAAGTGCGGCGTGCACGCGGCTGGAGGGAGTTAGTTGCATGCTAGCTAGATGGTTGGCCGGGTTGTTGGGGAATGTAGTAATTTCAAAAAAATTCCTAAGCACACGCAAGATCATGGTGATGCATAGCAACGAGAGGGAAGAGTGTTGTCTACATACCCTCGTAGACCGGAACCGGAAGCGTTAGCACAACGCGGTTGATGTAGTTGTACGTCTTCACGGCCCGACCGATCAAGCACAGAAACTACGGCACCTCCGAGTTCTAGCACACGTTCAGCTTGATGACGATCCCCGGACTCCGATCCAGCAAAGTGTCGGGGATGAGTTCCATCAGCACGACGGCGTGGTGACGATCTTGATGTTCTACCGTCGCAGGGCTTCGCCTAAGCACCGCTACAATATTATCGAGGATTATGGTGGAGGGGGCCACCGCACACGGCTAAGAGATCAATGGTCAATTGTTGTGTCTATGGGGTGCCCCCTGCCCCCGTATATAAAGGAGTGGAGTAGGGGGCCGGCCAAGGAGGGTGGCGCGCCCTAGGGGGAGTCCAACTCCCACAGGCAGTAGAATCCCCTTTTTCCTATTAGGAGTAGGAGAGGGAAGGAAGAGGAAGGAGGGAGGAAGGAAAGGGGGAGGCAGCCCCCTTCCCAATTCGGATTGGGCTTGGGGGGTGCCCCCTCCCTTGATCCTTTCCCCTCCTTTCCACTAAGGCCCAATAAGGCCCATATACCTCCCGGGGGGTTCCGATAACCTCCTGGTGATCCGGTATTGTCCCAATCTCACCCGGAACCTTTCCGGTGTCCAAATATAGTCGTCGAATATATCGATCTTTATGTCTCGACCATTTCGAGACTCCTCGTCAAGTCTGTGATCACATCCGGGACTCCGAACAACCTTCGGTACATCAAAATATATAAACTCATAATGAAACTGTCATCGTAACGTTAAGCGTGCGGACCCTACAGGTTCGAGAACAATGTAGACATGACCGAGACACGTCTCCGGTCAATAACCAATAGCGGAACCTAGATGCTCATATTGGCTCCTACATATTCTACGAAGATCTTTATCAGTCAGACCGCATAACAACATACGTTTGTTCCCTTTGTCATCGGTATGTTACTTGCGCGAGATTCGATCATCGGTATCTCAATACCTAGTTCAATCTCGTTACCGGCAAGTCTCTTTACTCGTTCTGTAATACATCATCTTGCAACTAACTTATTAGTTGCATTGCTTGCAAGGCTTAAGTGATGTGCATTACCGAGAGGGCCCAGAGATACCTATCCGACAATCGGAGTGACAAATCCTAATCTCGAAATACGCCAACCCAACAAGTACCCTTGGAGACACCTGTAGAGCACCTTTATAATCACCCAGTTACGTTGTGAGGTTTGGTGGCACACAAAGTGTTCCTCCGGTAAACGGGAGTTGCATAATCTCATAGTCATAGGAACATGTATAAGTCATGAAGAAAGCAATAGCAACAAACTAAACGATCAAGTGCTATGCTAACGGAATGGGTCAAGTCAATCACATCATTCTCCTAATGATGTGATCCCGTTAATCAAATGACAACTCATGTCTATTGTTAGGAAACATAACCATCTTTAATCAACGAGCTAGTCAAGTAGAGGCATACTAGTGACACTCTGTTTGTCTATGTATTCACACATGTATTATGTTTCCTGTTAATACAATTCTAGCATGAATAATAAACATTTATCATGATATAAGGAAATATATAATAACTTTATTATTGCCTCTAGGGCATATGTCCTTCAGTCTCCCACTTGCACTAGAGTCAATAATCTAGTTCACATCGCCATGTGATTTAACATCAATAGTTCACATCACCATGTGATTAACACCCATAGTTCACATCGACATGTGACCAACATCCAAAGGGTTTACTAGAGTTAATAATCTAGTTCACATCTCTATGTGATTAACACCCAAAGAGTACTGAGGTGTGATCATGTTTTGCTTGTGAGAGAAGTTTAGTCAACGGGTCTGCCACATTCAGATCCGAAAGTATTTTGCAAATTTCTATGTCAACAATGCTCTGCACAGAGCTACTCTAGATAATTGCTCCCATTTTCAGTATGTATCCAGATTGAGATTTAGATTCATCTGGATCAGTGTCAAAATTTGCATCGACGTAACCCTTTACGACGAACCTTTTGTCACTTCCATAATCGAGAACCATATCCTTATTCCACTAAGGATAATTTTGACCAATGTCCAGTGATCTACTCCTAGATCACTATTGTACTCCTTTGCCAAACTCAGGGCAGGGTATACAATAGGTCTGGTACATAGCATGGCATACTTTATAGAACCTATGGCTGAGGCATAGGGAATGACTTTCATTCTCTCTCTATCTTCTGCCGTGGTCGGGTTTTGAGTCTTACTCAACTTCACACCTTGTAACACAGGCAAGAACTCCTTCTTTAACTGTTCCATTTTGAACTACTTCAAAATCTTGTCAAGGTATGTACTCATTGAAAGAACTTATCAAGCGTATTGATCTATCTCTATAGATCTTGATGCTCAATATGTAAGCAGCTTCACCGAGGTCTTTTTTTGAAAAACTCCTTTCAAACACTCCTTTATGCTTTGCAGAATAATTCTACATTATTTCTGATCAACAATATGTCATTCACATATACTTATCAGAAATGTTGTAGTGCTCCCACTCACTTTCTTGTAAATACAGGCTTCACCGCAAGTCTGTATAAAACTATATGCTTTGATCAACTTATCAAAGCATATATTCCAACTCTGAGATGCTTGCACCAGTCCATAGATGGATCGCTGGAGCTTGCATATTTTGTTAGTACCTTTAGGATTGACAAAACCTTCTGGTTGCATCATATACAACTCTTCTTTAATAAATCCATTAAGGAATGCAGTTTTGTTTATCCATTTGCCAGATTTCATAAAATGCGGCAATTGCTAACATGATTCGGACAGACTTAAGCATAGATACGAGTGAGAAACTCTCATCGTAGTCAACACCTTGAACTTGTTGAAAACCTTTTTGCGACAATTCTAGCTTTGTAGATAGTAACACTACTATCAGCGTCCGTCTTCCTCTTGAAGATCCATTTAATCTCAATGGCTCACCGATCATTTGGCAAGTCAATCAAAGTCCATACTTTGTTCTCATACATGGATCTCATCTCAGATTTCATGGCCTCAAGCCATTTCGCGGAATCTGGGCTCATCATTGCTTCCTCATGGTTCGTAGGTTCATCATGATCTAGTAGCATGACTTCCAGAACAGGATTACCATACCACTCTGGTGCGGATCTCACTCTGGTTTACCTACGAGGTTCGATAGTAACTTGATCTGAAGTTACATGATCATCATCATTAGCTTCCTCACTAATCGGTGTAGTAGTCACAGGAACAGATTTCTGTGATGAACTATTTTCCAATAAGGGAGCAGGTACAGTTACCTCATCAAGTTCTACTTTCCTCCCACTCACTTCTTTCGACAGAAACTCCTTTTCTAGAAAGGATCCATTCAAAGCAACGAATATATTGCCTTCGGATCTGTGATAGAAGGTGTACCTAACATTTTCTTTTGGGTATCCTATGAAGACGCACTTCTCCGATTTGGGTTAGAGCTTATCAGGTTGAAACTTTTTCACATAAGCATTGCAACCTCAAACTTTAAGAAATGACAGCTTAGGTTTCTTGCCAAACCATAGTTCGTACGGTGTCGTCTCAACGGATTTAGATGGTGCCCTATTTAACGTGAAAGTAGCTGTCTCTAATGCATAACCCCAAAACGATAGTGGTAGATCGGTAGGAGACATCATAGATCGCACCATATCTAATAAAGTACGGTTATGACGTTCGGACACACCATTATGCTGTGGTGTTCCAGGTGGTGTGAGTAGTGAAACTATTTCACATTGTTTTTAACTGAAGGCCAAACTCGTAACTCAAATATTTTACTTCTGCGATCATATTGTAGAAACTTTTATTTTTGTTACGATGATTCTCCACTTCATTCTAAAATTCTTTGAACTTTTCAAATGCTTCAGACTTGTGTTTCATCAAGTAGATATACTCATATCTGCACAAATCATCTGTGAATATCAGAAAATAATGATACCTGTCGCGAGCCTCAATATTCATCAGACCACATACATCAGTATGTATGATTTCCAACAAATATGTTGCTCGCTCCATTGTTCCGGAGAACGGAGTCTTAGTCATCTTGCCCATGAGGCATGGTTCGCAAGCATCAACTGAATCATAATCAAGTGATTCCAAAAGCCCATCAGCATGGATTTTCTTCATACGCTTTACACCAATATGACCTAAACGGCAGTGCCACAAATAAGTTGCACTATCATTATCAACTTTGCATCTTTTGGCTTCGATATTATGAAAATGTGTATCACCACGATCGAGATCCAACAAACCATTTTCATTGGGTGTATGACCATAGAAGGTTTTATTCATGTAAACAGAACAACAATTATTCTCTAATTTACATGAATAACCATATTGCAATAAACATGATCCATTCATATTTATGCTCAATGCAAACACCAAATAATATTTATTTAGGTTCAACACTAATCCTGAAAGTATAGGGAGTGTGCAATGATGATCATATCAATCTTGGAACCACTTCCAACACACATCGTCACTTCACCCTTAACTAGTCTCTGTTTATTTTGCAACTCCCGTTTCGAGTTACTAATCTTAGCAACTGAACTAGTATCAAATACTGAGGGGTTTCTATAAACACTAGTAAAGTACACATCAATAACATGTATATCAAATATACCTTTGTTCACTTTGCCATCCTTTTTATCCGCCAAATACTTGGGTAGTTCCGCTTCCAGTGACCAGTCCCTTTGCAGTAGAAGCACTTAGTTTTCAGGCTTAGGTCCAGACTTGGCTTCTTCATTTGAGCAGCAACTTGCTTGCCGTTCTTCTTGAAGTTCCCCTTCTTCCCTTTACCCTTTCTCTTGAAACTAGTGGTCTTGTCAACCATCAACACTTGATGTTTTTCTTGATTTCTACCTTTGCTGATTTTAGCATCGCGAAGAGCTTGGGAATTGTTTTCGTCATCCCTTGCATATTATAGTTCATCACGAAGTTCTACTAACTTGGTGATGGTGACTAGAGAATTCTATCAATCACTATTTTGTCTGGAAGATTAACTCCTACTTGATTCAAGTCATTGTAGTACCCAGACAATCTGAGCACATGCTCACTGCTTGAGCTATTTTCCTCCATCTTTTAGCTATAGAACTTGTTGGAGACTTCATATCTCTCAACTCGGGTATTTTCTTGAAATATTAACTTCAACTCCTGGAACATCTCATATGGTCCATGACGTTCAAAACGTCTTTGAAGCCCCGATTCTAAGCTGTTAAGCATGGTGCACTAAACTATCAAGTAGTCATCATATTGAGCTAGCCAAACGTTCATGACGTCTACATCTGCTCCTGCAAGAGGTCTGTCACCTAGCAGTGCATTAAGGACATAATTCTTCTGTTCAGCAATGAGGATAAACCTCAGATCACGGATCCAATCCGCATCATTGCTACTAACATCTTTGAACTTAGTTTTCTCTAGGAACATATCAAAATTAAATGGGGAGCAACATCGCGAGCTATTGATCTACAACATAGATATGCTAATACTACCAGGACTAAGTTCATGATAAATTAAAGTTCAATTAATCATATTACTTAAGAACTCCCACTTAGATAGACATCCCTCTAATCCTCTAAGTGATCACATGATCCAAATCAACTAAACCATGTCCGATCATCACGTGAGATGGAGTAGTTTCAATGGTGAACATCACTATGTTGATCATATCTACTATATGATTCACGCTCGACCTTTCGGTCTCCGTGTTCCGAGGCCATATCTGTTATATGCTAGGCTCATCAAGTTTAACCTGAGTATTCCGCGTGTGCAACTGTTTTGCACCCGTTGTATTTGAACGTAGAGCCTATCACACCCGATCATCACGTGGTGTCTCAGCACGAAGAACTTTCGCAATGGTGCATACTCAGGGAGAACACTTATACCTCGATAATTTAGTGAGAGATCATCTTATAAAGCTACCGTCGAACTAAGCAAAATAAGATGTATAAAAGATAAACATCACATGCAATCAAAATATGTGACATGATATGGCCATGATCATCTTGCGCCTTTAATCTCCATCTCCAAAGCATCGTCATGATCTCCATCGTCACCGGCATGACACCATGATCTCCATCATCTTGATCTATATCAATGTGTCGTCATATGGTCGTCTCGCCAACAATTGCTCTTGCAACTATTGCTATCGCATAGCGATAAAGTAAAGCAATTATTTGGCGCTTGCATCTTATGCAATAGAGAGACAACCATAAGGCTTTTGCCAGTTGCCGATAACTTCAACAAAACATGATCATCTCATACAACAACTTATATCTCATCACGTCTTGACCATATCACATCACAACATGCCCTGCAAAAACAAGTTAGACGTCCTCTACTTTGTTGTTGCAAATTTTACGTGGCTGCTACGGGCTTAGCAAGAACCGTACTTACCCACGCATCAAAACCACAACGATAGTTTGTCAAGTTGGTGATGTTTTAAACTTCGCAAGGACCGGGTGTAGCCACACTCGGTTCAACTAAAGTTGGAGAAACTGACGCCCGCCAGCCACCTGTGTGCAAAGCACGTCGGTAGAACCAGTCTCGCGTAAGCGATCGCGTAATGTCGGTCCGAGCCGCTTCATCCAACAATACCGCCGAACCAAAGTATGACATGCTGGTAAGCAGTATGACTTATATCGCCCACAACTCACTTGTGTTCTACTCGTGCACAACATCAACGCATAAAACCTAGGCTCAGATGCCACTATTGGGGAACGTAGTAATTTCAAAAAAATTCCTACGCACACGCAAGATCATGGTGATGCATAGCAACGAGAGGGAAGAGTGTTGTCTACGTACCCTCGTAGACCGGAAGCGTAAGCGTTAGCACAACGCGGTTGATGTAGTCGTACGTCTTCATAGCCCGACCGATCAAGCACCGAAACTACGGCACCTCCGAGTTCTAGCACACGTTCAGCTCGATGACGATCCCCGGACTCCGATCCAGCAAAGTGTCGGGGATGAGTTCCGTCAGCACGACGACGTGGTGACGATCTTGATGTTCTACCGTCGCAGGGCTTCGCCTAAGCACCGCTACAATACTATCGAGGATTATGGTGGAGGGGGGCACCGCACACGGCTAAGAGATCAATGATCAATTGTTGTGTCTATGGGGTGCCCCTGCCCCCGTATATAAAGGAGTGGAGGAGGGGGCCGACCAAGGAGGGTGGCGCGCCCTAGGGGGGAGACCAACTCCCACAGGGAGTAGGACTCCCACAGGGATTAGGAGTAGGAGAGGGAAGGAAGAGGAAGGAGGGAGGAAGGAAATGGGGGGCCGGCCCCCTTCCCAATTCGGATTGGGCTTGGGGGGGGGGCGCCCCCTCCCTTGCTCCTTTCCCCTCCTTTCCACTAAGGCCCAATAAGGCCCATATACCTCCCGGGGGGTTCCGATAACCTCCCGGTGATCCGGTATTGTCCCAATCTCACCCGGAACCTTTCCGGTGTCCAAATATAGTCGTCCAATATATCGATCTTTATGTCCCGACCATTTCGAGACTCCTCGTCAAGTCCGTGATCACATCCGGGACTCCGAACAACCTTCGGTACATCAAAATATATAAACTCATAATGAAACTGTCATCGTAACGTTAAGCATGCGGACCCTACGGGTTCAAGAATAATGTAGACATGACCGAGACACGTCTACGGTCAATAACCAATAGTGGAACCTGGATGCTCATATTGGCTCCTACATATTCTACAAAGATCTTTATCGGTCAGACCGCATAACAACATACGTTTGTTCCCTTTGTCATCGGTATGTTACTTGCCCGAGATTTGATCGTCGGTATCTCAATACCTAGTTCAATCTCGTTACCGGCAAGTCTCTTTACTCGTTCTGTAATACATCATCTTGCAACTAACTTATTAGTTGCATTGCTTGCAAGGCTTAAGTGATGTGCATTACCGAGAGGGCCCAGAGATACCTCTCCGAAAATCGGAGGGACAAATCCTAATCTCAAAATACGCCAACCCAACAAGTACCCTTGGAGACACCTGTAGAGCACCTTTATAATCACCCAGTTACGTTGTGACGTTTGGTGGCACACAAATTGTTCCTCCGATAAACGGGAGTTGCATAATCTCATAGTCATAGGAACATGTATAAGTCATGAAGAAAGCAATAGCAACAAACTAAACGATCAAGTGCTATGCTAACGGAATGGGTCAAGTCAATCACATCATTCTCCTACTGATGTGATCCCGTTAATCAAATGACAACTCATGTCTATGGTTAGGAAACATAACCATCTTTAATCAACGAGCTAGTCAAGTAGAGGCATACTAGTGACACTCTGCTTGTCTATGTATTCACACATGTATTATGTTTCCGGTTAATACAATTCTAGCATGAATAATAAACATTTATCATGATATAAGGAAATATATAATAACTTTATTATTGCCTCTAGGGCATATTTCCTTCACGGGTCATGCTAGTGCATGGATGGGCTAGCCCGGCGGGTCATGTGGTCATGCATGGATATGGATCGTGCATGTAGTGGTTAGCTTAGTGTGTGAGTTAGTTGTCGGGTGTGCCGGCCGTGTGGTGTGTGTGCACGGGTATAAAACCCCCTCCTCCATGTACTGATCGAGTGGTGCCGGTGTAGCTTCCAGCCGTGATGTAGCCTGTGTGCTGAATATAAAGGAGGCGTTTGTGCGCCGGGGCGTTCGTCGCTGGGGCGTTGGTCGCCGGGGAAAAAGTGTGCTCCTTCTTCCACCTCCGTCCGGCGTGAGAGAGAGAGCGGCAACAACAGGCCGCCGTCGACCGCTTCCTTGCACCAACGCCAGTCGCCTCCTCCCGCCAGTTGACTCGCTCCGAAGTCCAGAACATTTTGGCCTTCCTTGAAGCTAGGCCAACGTCCAGGAGTACGCCAACAACGGCGCAAGACGCCGCCGTCGCCGTCGGTCAGTGGCCCTACGACACACAGAGCACGGCAGAGGAGCCGCTTCCCACCACGAGACGCCGCCGCCGCCGCGTAATCTAAATTTGTCATGAAAAACGTTCGGATTGCCATGCTTAAAATCCGAACGTTTATCATTTCCGTTTATTTTATATCGATCGTCGTATAATCTAAGTCGGAGTCAGACTGAACGAAATGTATGGTTTGATCGATTGAATGTTCTGCTAGAGCCGTATCAAATTAAATATAAAATGTCATCAAGCCACATGTATTCCTTGTCATCCAACGATCTAGACTGCTTCAATATCAAGCGCTCAACATGTTTAGCGTGCAGTTAATTTCATGCCAAAAATAGTGCTAATCACATGACAACACGCAAATAATATCCTAGCAGTTAATATCCGCATGCACTTAATATACTTCCAAATTAACGTGCATTGCATGTACACACTGACTAGTGCTGCTAGTACGTGAAACTGGTGTCGTGACTTGTGAACACGTCCAGATATGGTCAACGGCAACATCGCCCGCGAGTTCTTCCTGTTTGCCCGTGCGTCTAAACGCAGAAGGGGAGGAGAGAGATAGAGCACACAAGGAACCCACCAGTAAGTGAAGGCAAATAGTACTAAAAATAATATTACATGTTATCCATTAATTAGGCTGTGGTAATATAAAAACATTATGTGAACAAAGGGGGTACAACAAACATTGCTATCCTACGTATGTTGCCTATTGACGTGCGGCTTGAAGGCCCGGTCGCATGTTCGATCCTCTTCCTTTATTTTTTAATTTTTATATGGGTCCAAATTTGTTTCATGACATGTGGGCCCCTCGCTGTGTAGTTTGTAGCACTTTAATTTGTGGGTCGAAATTTGTTCCATTTCAAGTGGACTATCGGTGTGTAGTTTTGTAGCTTATTTATAATAATTAAAGAGAACAACATAGTTTTTTCAATAATACCATGGTGCGACGTTGAAGGCGAGAAAGGACATGCGAGAGAGCGATGACCGAGCCAGAGGGAAATCAACTAGGGGAGTTGCATGGGTTGCAACGATGTTTGGAGTAGTTGTGGGCCGAATGCTACGAAAATATAATCTAAACCGACTGGAACAAATGCCTACACAAATTAATCCAAGGTTGGAGTGCCCCTCGCAATGTAAATAGCTCCGGCTTTGCGAGGGATGGAGAGGTAGTAGCTTCAACGCGTGGAAGATACGGTGTGAGAAAGCGAGGTCAATCGAGAGACATATAGATAGAGAGACAAAGTGAGTGTGGTCCGACATTCATTGAACAAATATATATGCTCTGGAGAGATATTGTCCGATTGAGCTTTTTGGCAAGGGTGAGGGCTGTAAGATAGAGCTTGAGAGATGATCCAGTCACAGACGTGTAGATATATTTTGTGCGTGGGAGGAAGCAAGGTCAACCGATCATATAGGGTCGCCGTGCGATCGAAAGAGTGAAACGGGTTGGAGAGAGTGAACTAGATAGACGATGTGCGTGATAGAGTATACAATGTGAATAGGTCGAATTGGGATCAAACATGGTGATATATCGTTTTTGTCCGAGAAAGAGCGAGGTCAATCGAGACATACAGAGAGAGAGAGAGAGATTGAGTGAGCGTGGCCCACCATGAGGTCAAAAGAGTGGCGGCGGCTTGGATGGACTGACCTAGATAGACAATCTGTGTGAGGGAGTATAGAGTGTGTCGATCGAGGCTCGAACAGGGAGATATATCATTTGTGTGTGAAAGAAAACGAGTTTAAACGAGACTCAGATAAAGAGAGCGAGATTGAGCGAGTGTGGCCCGCCGTGCGGAAGAAAGAGTGAGACAGTCTCGAGGGAGTGACCTAGATATACAACGTGCGTGTGTGCGCACGAGAGGTTGGGGGGCTAGATAGGCAATGCATGTATTTAGCGCGAAAGGGTGAGAGGGGGAGGGGAGAGAGAGAGAGTTCGGCATGGGGTGCAATGGCGGGTGTGTGAGGTAAATACATTTGGTAACAGAGTGGAAAAAGGGGTTGTGTAGTTGAGAGACTTAGAGATCGAAACATGTAGAAAAAGAATGAACGTGTGTTGGAAACCGATAGCTTCCTAAGGTGGTTAGGAGAGGAAGATTGACCGATACAAAAAGTATGTAGCGTTTGTGCGGGGGGTGGGGGGCTAAAAACAGCATTTGAATGTACATAGTACGAGACTTAATATCGATGTTTCAATTCGGTGTACATTGTAAGATTTGAACCGAGGACCGGGCATACGGGTAATTATTTCAAATTCATGCCATACTAAGTTTCGAAAAGTTGACATTGGATCAGTTTGTTGTGCTATTTTGTAGGTCATATGTTTGAATCCATCCAAAAAATTTCTCACTACCATGGTGTTCATCATATACATATGAATTTGTATTAAAAAAGTAGCGTGGATACAGTGAAATGCAAAATCCACGTTAGAATTGGAGATCGCTACGTGACACACACTCTAATTCAAATAACTAACTACGTGACACACACTCTAATTCAAATAACTAATTATGTGACACACACTCTAATCCACGTTAGCGTGGGTACCGTTTCGATTTTTTTTCAAATAACTCCTCATTAATTAATTTATAGTACTCCCTCTGTTCACTTTTATAAGAGCTTGAAGACATTTCAGACAATGTGCAAAACAATTCATTTTAAGTTGTCTGAAACGACTTACAAAAGTGAACGGATGGAGTATCTCGTTTCGGATGACTAATTATTGCAAGGAAAACACGGGCATGGTAATACATACAGATTCGTTTGCAAATGAAAGAAGATTCGTTTGAATTCTCAAATGTAGGCGCACCACGCAGACCGGGGTCGTTTCGGGGTGGATGCTGCTTCGGTGCCTTAAAGGCAACTGCCTTTGGGTCACTGACATGTGGGCCAGCCACCTTTTGGGCCCACATGTCATGGACACAATGGCAGGTGCCTTAAGGCACCGAAGCATAGTCCTGTCGGGGTGGTCGCGTGTGTCGGATGGACGCGTAGCACCCAGCCACCCACCCCCTCCGCCCCCAAAAAAGGACGATGACAATATAAGTTCGCGCTTCCATGTTTCGGATTGAAATATCTGGCGACCCCAATTCCAGCCCTGCAAAATCTCTTTTCTCCATCGCCCCCTTCCGCGCCCAGATTGCTCAAATCCCTAATTCGCCGCCAACCCTCGAATCGCCCCTCGTCTTGTCTCTTTCCCCACCATTCCCCACATCTGTACCGGACGACGACGACGAAGACGATGATCGCGCTTCACCACCGCACCGGAGCTACCTCATCTACGCCCTCGTCCACCGCACCAGGTGGTCCACCAATAACGTCGGCCACCGCAACCGACGTGCCTCACAGACACTGAGTTCCACCGCATCAGGTGCGCTTCACCGACGCCGTCTCCCAGCTCACCGGGGCTACTTCACCGAGCACATCGTCGCACCTCCGCCCCCCGAGGCCGTTGGGGATTCACCAACGGTCTCGTCCACCGCATCGTAGCGCTCCGCTGCCACTCAAGATCTGCATCCGTGCGCGGCCAACCAACGCCAGCGCTTCACCCTCAACGGCTCTGAAGTGACCCGCACTCTAGCTAGGCGAGCATGCCCGAACGCCGGCCCGAACTAGGTATCCACACATCACTCCCTTGTGCACTGTTCCGACGATGTTTGGATATCCTTTCACTGCTCTCTTAGCTTACACGCCTATGCAACTCTGGCTTTAACTCTTATTTCTTCTGGAGATATCATCTGAAACAAGAAAATCAATTTTTTAGCGAAGCATGACGGCGCTACGGGATCTGGTACACATCCTACACACCCGTATAACCTTGTAAGTATCTGTCCTCCGGTACAACATCAAGGTCGATTCCTCTTATTTGATCAACCATTCGTCGTGTCAAAAATGCAGAGGTGGATGCAAGGAGCATAAGGCCTGCACATCCAAGCAAGTGGTAACATGGACTTGTACATGGAACATCCCAAGCGCAAGCAGAGCTGCAGTGAGCCTGTACAACGAGCTAGCGTAAGTCCCTGCATTTCATTTAATTCATACTGGTATTCGTGTATGATTTGTGTGTAGTGGTTGATCCATGAATTCAAGTTACCAGGGGCGAACATTTAACTTAAAAAATACGAAGGCACTTGCACTCCGGAAATCAACATAACTTGATAAATGTGAAGCTACATGCACTTTGAAAACCAGCTAATGATCCAAAGTAGTTCAGATTATAAACACTAAATGATGCAAGCACCAAAAACACAAAATGCAACATGGTGTACAAGGAATACAAACATGGTCTATACCTGCTTGAATTATTCATTCTCTGGCTGAAAATATCGAAGTGTAATTGCACGTATAACCAATGCGCAAACTGCATATCAATATATCTATCCTGCACAAGTATGCCAATAGTTTCAAACAACAGATTAGAAAAGTATTTATGCTATGTTGTCATGATACGGGGACTCTCTGGTAGACGGCCTCGAAGTTTCCTCAAGCTATGAAAATGCACTATAATTTGCTTGTCATCAATGCCTGCAAATATCTGTCTCTCTCAACATAGTAGATCATCATTAGACACAAAATCCTTCAATGAGCTTGCAAAATGCTTGCATTAGATCCCTCATTAGACACTATATGTTCATCACCAGGAGCATGTAAAATGTTTGCATCAAATCCTTCATTAGCAGTCTGTTCATTAGACACTTCAGGCTCAAGAACAACATGAGCTTGTATGTTTGCATCGGAAACTTGATTAGATACATCAGATTCAGTCAGTTCAGTATTGATTGGGGGAGTTATAAAATAAGTAGAAATTGGTTTCATTTTCTCATAGATTCCCTACATACAAGCAGTTTTACAACACCGTCAGGTTTAACTATTGGCCAGAAATTGAAGAGTTGAATTAGATATAATTAGGGATGTGATGTACCTGCTCGTTGCGCATGCTACTCTTGCAAGCTGCGACTATCCGTTTGCGCAAGCTCGATGCCATGCCCGTGCTGCCGTCGCTGCCTCCCACGCAAGCTACACCCAGGGTTGGATCTTCATCTTCTTGTCCTTCCGTTCGCTTGAATCCCGGCGACCGCCCTCCAATGAGGGCGCGAGGAAGTGCTGTGTCGGTCTGTCCAGCGGCGGCTAGGTTAGGAGCGAACCAGACTGGAGGCTGGAGCGAATGAATTGGGATTTTTCCTGTTGTCGATCGATATGGGAGGCGCTCGTTTGGGCCGAGAGCCTGCTATAGGGCTTGCCTTGCACTTATGTTATTGGCCCATCCAAATTGAAACATTTTTCTTTATTTTTTACATTGCCTGCTCGTGCGTTGGGACGAACAAAACTAGCGCGGGCCAACCTGGACGACTCAAACTAGGTGCACACTTTCCAGCCACTTGAGGCGGCCACCCATACCAGCCCCTATGGTGGCGTCACCCCTTTTTGCGTGTATGATTGGATAGTGAAAAATATTCAAGTGGCGCTTTTGATTTACCCATAGAATGGTTGAATTGCTTGTTTCTATGAACTGAGTTCGTCAATAATGTGAAGGATGCCAGTCTTTTCATCCTATTGTAGATTGCTTAGATCTCGATATGCCAAAAGTTATCGCATGAAATATACAGTAAAAGCCAGTGTGATGTGTTTGGCTACAAGTAGTCTGACTACACGTCCTCATATAACATATCAAGGACGCACCATCTTACCAGATTAACCATTCGACTTACCCATGCAGTGTGGGAAGAAAGAAGTATTGGGACTGCGTATCCAACCAATTGATGCCATGGACTCCTTCGTACAACCTTGTAAGCGAAAAAGAAGTTGCAGTGTGTCTGTACAAAGAACTAGCGTAAGTTCAGTTACCTACTTCTCAGAATTTTAGATAGCCACTTATTGCAAAATTGTTCAATTACGTTGCTTGGCTTAATTTAGTTTGCTACTGATTACATAATGGCACAACCTATTAATCATATTGTAGACTGCGCCTATCTATGTGTTTGATACTTACTGTTAAGAATTACCTGTTTGCCTGAACTTAAATATTTACTTGTTTGTTTAACGGCTTTGCTGCTGCAACAGTGGGTTACAATGATGTTAATAACTACTTTTCAGCATCCAATTGAAACTCTTTAATTCCTTGTTTGTTTAACTGGTTTGCTGTTATAACTCCCAGTTGAGATGTTTTGCTAACTTCAACTTTTCTGAATCCAATCGGAACTTTAATGGCAAAACAGCTTAGCCCAAGATCAAAGAGCGAGGTCCCCATGGACGTTGCATCGTCCCACAGCAGTGGCACCGGCCCAATCGTGCATTATGAATTGCCAACTGCTGATGCTCTAGAGGCTAAACTAGTGGTGGAAAGAGATTCCGCTTCTGCACTTAGAGATGAAGTTGACATGTTGAGGAAGCAAACAGCACAATCACAAGAAGTACTCAAGACAACCAATAAATATTTGGTGAATTTCAAAACGAAGCAAGCTGAGACTGACCATATTGTTAAGGTCCTGAAGGAAAAAAGAAAATTAAATTCCTACTTGGTAAATCATAGGTGAAATGTTCTTTCCATAGTTGAATAACCTTTGCGTTGTCTGTTCATGTAATCAATCAAACCATTTGTTTTAGAGATCATGTAATAATTGGTTTTTTGGTTTGTAATTTTATTTGAGCACAAGTCTGTATTAATTGATAAGACTCGGAGACATTTCATTTGGATTGCTGTGCCAGACCTACAAATATGCCAATAGGGCTGAATGTGCATTCAACAATAGTAGTAGTATAGATGGACCATAAGTGGCACACATCAGAAAGGGCCAAGATGCTGGCTAAAAAAAGGATGATGTTGTAGCCAAAAAAAAGTACAGCGGCCTGGCTTATGTATGTTAGTTGATATTATTGATCCATATACTCTATAAGTGTTTATATGTTTGTTAGTTCTGTACATTCTTGGTTGATTGACTCGGTATTTGAATCTTGATACATCGCCTGTGTACATATCTAAATGGGAGTACACATTATGCTGCATGTGACATTTGAGTTGGACATGAAGTGTTCCAAATATTCCAATTCACCTTAAACTGGATTCTAGTTTCTGAATTTGAGTATCGGCATTTGTAAACCATATTCATATATGACAGTGCAATAAATCTTTGTCGTCCTTTTAAATATATATAAAAACACATAGAATGATTTATAAAGATTCATATAGGAATAAAAAATGGATTCGAATTTAGTTGCCAGGGTAAACGTGGATGCTTATTGTCCCAAAATTCGAAAGAAGCAGCAAAATGTCCACTCCCACGTCGGCTGCCCGAAGCCAAGTGTTTGGGAGATGGAAATTACTGTCTACCCATTACACAGACAAGCCATCGGCCCGATTTCCACTGCTCTAAATAGGGGTAGGTTAGTAACTTCAATTAGACGTGACACGACCGCCTCTCAGCCCATTCCGACACGGTGGGCGTCAAACATGGGCGGCAAAACTCATTTGATTCAAGCTCGTCCGAAAGACCTCTGTTTCTCCCTCCATTACCCATTCATACACGGTGGGCGGCAAAACAAACTGGACTCAGCCGAAATCGATGTAGGCAAATATTTTCAATAGGGGCAGGTTTGTAACTTCACTCAGACGTGACATAACCGCCCTACCTGTCAGCCCCGTTCATACACCGTGGGCGCCAACCACCCTCTCCTCGCCCGAAATCGCTCTGGGCAAATATTGGCGAGATGTGAGATTACCGTCCTATCCCCAACCGACGAGACGTCCAAATTTTAAACGGGGGCTAAGTTCGTAACTTTCCCATATTTCAGACAGGCGCGTCCCAAAAACATGGTTCCCCATACCTCTCCCTCCATTTTCCCATTCATACACCGTCCGCGCTAGAACACCCCATCCCCACACCAGCCTCCGTCCGCCACCCCATCCATCGCCGCCGTCCTCCACCACATCCATCGCCACCGTCTTCCACCATGCCGGAGCGCCTACCAAGACCGCGTCGTCCACTGCTAGAGATGGGCATTTCTCATCCACGGCGACGGACCAATAGCTTGCATCGCGTCCTCTCGCTTCATCGGCGCCGTCGTCCTCTTTGCCGGGGCCGCTCACATGACCTTCTCTTCCACCGCAATGGGACTTATCCCCCGATGCACCCGTCTACCATCGTAGATCTGCTACAACACCACCGAGAGCCATCGCACCCCCGATGCCTACACGAAGCCGCAAGAGAGGTGGTACTTCATATCTCCTCAACTTTTTGATCTCAACAAGAAAATAGATCTTAACTTGGTTACTCTACTTTCCTTTCAGCTCTTAGAATTTAGTTCTTAGTTCTAAGCAAACAATGGAGGCTAAATATCATTTCTCCGGATTGCAGCTTAAAATCTGCCATGGCACAACCATAATACGATTTAATTGATCATGCTTAGGGTTTAATTGATCATGTTGGTTCCGTGGTGGTTTCTTTAATAGAAATCGGAGGGGAAACCCTCTTTTGCTAAAAAAAATATGCTTAGAGTTTCCCCCTTTAATGATCACTATACAATCAGAATACGTGCTTCGTGTCATAATAACACTGCTCCACCCATCAAGCTAAACAAGCTTAGTTGTTCAAATACAAATCTGATATTATTAAAACAAAGTTGTTTAATTGGTCAGCTAAATGTTCCTAAATTAGTTTCGAAAATGCATGTTCGCCGCTCGGGTGTGTATCTCTACAGGGTGCCCACGGTGGGCCGGCCCACCCTGGTATTTTGGGTCGTCCCAGGCCCCGATTCCCCTTTGTTCTGCTGTGCGCTTCCGATCTCTACTCGCCCCCAGCCGCCTGCCTCGCCGGCGACTTGCCGTCCTCGGACGGCATGACTCTAGGAGGAGACGCCGGACTAACAGGAGGCCAGGAGCCGCTCGCCCAACAGCGTCACCACTGCCTACCTTCCCAGTCCGTTCAGGGCTCAGGCATGCAGCACCCACCAAGCCAACCCGATTTATCCTGAGATACATCCTCAACACTCAGCAGCCACTCCTCATCACCCATTTTCTAATTGATTCATTACTCATTAGGCAGGACTGTCATTAGGGTTTGTTGTGTGCTCAGTGCTACCTACACTTAATGGTTTAGATGTATTTCGGTAATCTTTAGTACCTCTAAAGTTCACAGGTTTTTCAAAATTCCGGCCCTTGGAATAGATAATCTGACTACTTTTTTTTCATGAATCTCAGATTCTAAACGCATCATAATGATTACGAGCTTGCGCGCATGAAAAGAATAAAGCAGAACAATGCCATGGCTGTCAAACTTGGCATTAAGGGACTGAAATCAAGTCTGGATGCAATGCAATGCAAACGCTCTCCACCTACAGATTCATGCTTAGAATATGATCCTAACAGTGATTCTGAGCTAGAGGGAGACCTAAGTCAATGTAGCTCCCTAGTGGAGGAGTCAGAGGAAGATGCCCTATCTTATTCACCCATCAAGGTACTTGCTCTAACTTTCCAAGGTTACATTGCTCGCACATATCTTGCAACTGATTCTTTGCATTGCTTTAACTTTGTTGAACTGCCATTAGCTTAGTTTACACATCGTGTATGTGAATACGCCCTGCCTATCCATTTTCAGTACATATTCCATCTGTCATCATACCATATTTATCCATTCAAATGTTGTTCTTATGTATCAGACGTTCAAAAGGAGAAGGGGATTGCTGATCGTGGAGGAGCACAAGCAAAGTATTTGGAAAAGGTAGTGGCACCTGATAAATCAAATAGCCCATTAGGTGTAGTTGCAATATCACCTGACCCACAAAATACCCCAACTCTAGCAGACTCTAGCCCTACTACACTGGTCACTTGTGATGCCCCAACTCAGCAGACCCCAACTACAGCAAACAATATGATTATGCCAGTTGACATAGCACCAGCTGTACGACGCAAAACCCCCATTCCAGCAAAGAGTACACCAAATCCAGTTGCCAAATCCCTTTTCGAACCAGAGAGAGCCCCAATTGCAGCAAATAGGACCCCTGTTCCGTTTCTTCCCAGTTTAGAAGACGAATCTTATGTTGTTGTCAGGAACTTTGTGCGCATCTTTCCTTCATGGAAAGATTATACCGCAGACACAGAACAATTTCCAGTCTTCCTCCGGAGCTTACGCGTAAGTAATGTACTAATGTTATTCATGGTCATTATTGCATATGTTTCTGCTGACAGAAGACACAAGATTTCATTCTTTTAAATAGGCGAGGAGCAAACTGGATTGCGATGACGAGCAAGGATTGGTTGCGCTTTTCAAGCACTCGTTGATGAAGTATCGTTCCTACCTGAGGCAAGCGCACTTCGATGGCAAGCCTCTGAACGAAATTTCTGTAAAGTCTCCGGTGCTACATTTATCCGACGGTGACTGGAATAATCTTGTTACACATTGGTCTTGGCTGCAGCGTAAGGTACTGTCTATGATATCACATCACAATTTGAACTACATTTCTGCATTTGCCTTAATGTCTCACTTGTACGAAAACTGTTAGCAGAAGAACATTCGTTCTCAAGGGACCACAGAATCTCGCAATTATACTACACACTGCATTGCTCTTGTGAGTACCTCTTGCCCTGTATGACCATACTTACTTTCATAACTGTTTGATTATGTAGCATCACTGCACATGTTAGCCTCGTAATCGTCCATTTGGTGGACATTATAAGATCCGTATGGACTCTTACATAAATTTAGAATCAACCCAATGCTTTTGAAGAGGTTTAGCACTGCAGTCCTCTTGTAAGGACTGAACGTGGTCTATCACTGTACTTACATTAACAGCTACTCCCTCTGTCCCATAATATAAACGTTTTGTACAGTACACCAGTGTTCAAAACACTCTTGTATTATGGGAAGAGGGATTGGTTCATTTTGTAGCATTCTGCATCTTATCTCCCTCGCCCACCATTTACTAAAAAAGATCAGATATATATTTAATCTTATGAACAAGTAGAATACACAGACAATGCCAGTGCAGAAGTGTAGCCCATTGCTCTTGTCAGTACATTTTGTCTTGTAACACTTGTACTTCCAGGGATTAGTAGTTGATTATGTAGCATCAATCTGCATCTTATCTTCATTATCCTCTATCCCTTCCAGTATTATCATATCTATAATTACTCTCTACAAAATGTAGAGTACAGGCAATGCTTATGAAGAAGATTCTGTGCTGAAATTCTTGAGTTATCCTTCCCTTGACATGGAGAAGGACATTATAAAGCCGGTGTTAACTGTTAATGTAAGTCAGTCCTTCTAAAGCCGTTATCCTCAACTGCTGTTTAATTTGCTCATACTCCCTATCGTTTACTGCTGTTTAGTTTGTTGTTTCTACCAAAATGCATGTTCATAAGAACCGTAAGTTCTAAGTTTTACTTGTAAAACCAAATTCCTTATTCATACCATGCACATTACTTAATACTCCCTATATGTATGCTTGTTTTTGTGGATCTATAATCCAGTGTGTGGTGAAGCAGCCCGCGTTTGCACCTTGTCATCTCCTGTTTTATCTTACTGATGTGGCCGATGATATGATCAACATGCCATGCACATTATCCAAAATAGATACAATGATTTTCTTTGACCTTCACCTATGCTTGTTATGTTGACATGGTAATCCAGTAGTGTGGTGAAGCTCCCCGCATTATGAAAATGCCAAATTATGCTATTGATATTTTGAACTTACTCTTTATTTTCTAATTTGAAATTGGATAGAATTGACAGAACAGTTATCATCTTTGTTTATACACGTGCAAAACCTGTCATCTCTCTGCTTTGTTTCAGGGTGATATGCCTGATGGCATGCACAAGTCTGCTGAAGGCTGTGAGACAAACCCAACATATATTGCAGCAAAGAAGGCAAAACATCTTGAAGATAGCGAGACAACCCCAAAGTCTTGTCTTGATGCAGTGTTCAAGTTACTTGAGACTAACAGTCAGACAAGCTCACAAAATTCGTTGTCTGAATCAGTTCGACTTCTTCAGTCCCAAGTTCTAGCAGAAAGGCATTCTGCAACTCAACTTCGACTTGAAGTCCTATCTCTAAGAAAGATTGCGGAGAACACCAATCAGAACCTCATCGCTAAACAGCTACACCTGGAAGCTATGACCGACATGCTAGGCCGGTCTCACAGCCTTGCGCAGCAGTTCCCCGCAAGGCTAACCTTTCTTGAACTGTCTTGGAAGTGGTCTCAGTTCAGTATTATTTTGTTACACTGCAATGGTGCCCAGTTTTTGTAATTTGCTTCTTTGTTGCGCTTTATGATCACCGGTGGCGAACTTCGATGCCTAGTGGATGTAATATACCTTAAATCCTTTATTGTATAGTGTAGGTTTATTCTTAGTTACTATGCCATAATTTCTTTATTGTATAGAGTAGGTTTGTTCTTAATTCCTACTAGTTACTACCATCATTCGCTATCTGAAAAAAATCAGATGTAGTCGACCGGACCGAAACAATCGACTCTAATAGGCCAGGTTTTTAGCGGGCCTGAAACGTGCCAAACAGCTCACGGGCCGGCAGCAGCCCGAAATGAACCCTGGCCCATGATTGTGCAAATCAAATCACGGGCTTTTAACAGGCCAAAATTGTCTCGATCCTTGTTTGGTCCAATCAGATATCGGCTGCGAGCAGGCCAGATGCAAACCGGGCCGTAGTTAGGCCCAACTATATGACAGGCTTTTAACAGGCCGAAATTAATATAGGGCCAAAATGTTAAACGGGCCCTTAACAGGCCAAAACTAATATGAGGCTGAATTACTAAGTGGGCCTTTAGCAAGTGGGCCGAAAAGCATAGTGTCCAGTTGACGGGCCGAATCTGATATGGGCCATAATTGAGCCCAAAGCCTCTTAAAGGGCCAGACCTAATCTGGGCCGTAATTTGGCCCAGAATGTGGTAGGATTTTAACGGGCCGGATCTCATATGGGCCACTATTAGGCCCAGAGCGTGCCAGGCCATTAATGGACTGGATCAAATATGGGCCGGCATTTGGCGCAAAACATGGTAGCCAGCTAATGGGCCGGCCTACTAGGGTCCTCAAAATCTTGTGGTCCTACAGCTGGGCCGGCCCATTAGTGTCGGCGAAATCTCGTGGGCCTTTAGTTGGGCCGACCCATTATGATCCATAAGAATCTTGTGGGCCTTTACCTGGGCCGGCCCATTATGGCACACAAAAATCTTGTTGGCCTTTACCTGGGCCGGCCCATTATGGCCTGCAAAATCTTGTGGGCCTTTAGCTGGGCCAGCCCATTATGGTCCGCAAAATCTCATGGGCCTTTAGCTGGGCCAGCCCATTATGGTCTGCAAAATCTTGTGGGCCTTTAGTTGGGCCGTCCCGTTTAAACTTGATGGGCCGGTCCACGTGTCAACATATCATAGGCGCGTCTCTCCCATTGGATGAGTGACACCTGTGCCAATGCGGGTCTGACACGTGTCTCCTCCAGCCAATGATGATTTTATACGTGGAAAATCCCCATTGGTCGGGGCTGTTAACGGGTTATCGGATCCAAAACCCGACCCGATAGCTTAACGGCGTTCAGTTATGGTGGATGCCACGTGTCGGTCACCCTTGACGAAAGCACTTCTGTGACACGCGATTTATCGTCATGGAAGTGGACACTTCCGTGATGATAATTTTGGTAATGTCATGGAACACTTCTACGACAGCACATGTATGACTATCTTGATTCTGTCATAAATTTTTCATGGATGTACATGCATGACAAAAAACGTGACCTACTGTGACAAACACGTATCATCACGGAAGTGTATTTTTTTGTAGTGTATATTATAGTAGCTACAATGCAAAAACAAAATATGAATTGGTTTGCAACAGTACTTAGAGTAGTGATTTGCTTTATTATACTAACGGATCTTACCGAGCTTTCTGTTGAGTTTTGTGTGGATGAAGTGTTCGAAGATCGAGGATGTCTCGATACGAGGATAAGGAGGAGAGACAAGAGCTCAAGCTTGGGGATGCCCAAGGCACCCCAAGTAAATATTCAAGGAGACTCAAGTGTCTAAGCTTGGGGATGCCCCGGAAGGCATCCCATATTTCTTCAACAAGTATCGGTATGTTTTCGGATTCGTTTCGTTCATGCGATATGTGCAATCTTGGAGCGTCTTTTGCATTTAGTTTTCACTTTTCTTTTATGTACCATGATGGTATGAGATAGTCCATGGTTGATTTATAGAATGCTCATTGCACTTCACTTATATCTTTTTATAGAATGCTTCATGTGCTTCGCTTATATCATTTGAAGTTTGGATTGCCTGTTTCTCTTCACATAGAAAACCGCCATTTGTAGAATGCTATTTTGCTTCACTTATATTTGTTAGAGTGTGGGCATATCTTTTGTAGAAAGAATTAAACTCTCTTGCTTCACTTATATCCATTTAGAGAGTTGACAGGAATTGGTCATTCACATGGTTAGTCATAAAATCCTACATAAAACTTGTAGATAACTGAATATGATATGTTTGATTCCTTGCAATAGTTTTGCGATATAAAGGTGGTGATATTAGAGTCATGCTAGTTGAGTAATTGAGAAGTACTTGTGTTGAGGTTTGCAAGTCCCGTAGCATGCACATATGGTGAACCGTTATGTAACGAAGTTGGAGCATGATGTATTTATTGATTGTCTTCCTTATGAGTGGCGGTCGGGGACGAGCGATGGTCTTTTCCTACCAATCTATCCCCCTAGGGGCATGCGTAGTAGTACTTTGATTCGAGGGCTAATAAACTTTTGCAATAAGTATATGAGTTCTTTATGACTAATGTGAGTCCATGGATTATACGCACTCTCACCCTTCCATCATTGCTAGCCTCTTCGGTACCGTGCATTGCCCTTTCTCACCTCGAGAGTTGGTGAAAACTTCACCGGTGCATCCAAACCCCGTGATATGATACGCTCTATCACACATAAGCCTCCATATATCTTCCTCAAAACAGCCACCATACCTACCTATCATGGCATTTCCTTAGCCATTCCGAGATATATTGCCATACAACTTCCATCATCATCATATACATAACTTGAACATTTATTGTCATATTGCTTTGCATGATCGTAAGATAGCGAGCATGACGTTTTCATGGCTTGTCCGTTTTTTGATATCATTGCTACGCTAGATCATTGCACATCTCGGTACACCGTCGGAGGCATTCATATAGAGTCATATCTTTGTTCTAGCATCGAGTTGTAACATTGAGTTGTAAGTAAATAAAAGTGTGATGATCATCATTATTAGAGAATTGTCCCAGTGAGGAAAGGATGATGGAGACTATGATTCCCCCACAAGTCGGGATGAGACTCCGAACGAAAAAAAAGAAAAAAAGAAAGAAAAAGAGAAAGGCCAAAAAAAGAGAAGGCCCCAAAAATGAGAGAAAAAGAGAGAAGGGATAATGTTAGTATCCTTTTACCACACTTGTGCTTCAGAGTAGCACCATGTTCTTCATATAGAGAGTCTCTTGAGTTATCACTTTCATATACTAGTGGGAATTTTCATTTAACTTGGCTTGTATATTCCGATGATGGGCTTCCTCAAATGCCCGAGGTCTTGGTCGGTGTCAAAACCGGCGGATCTCGGGTAGGGGGTCCCGAACTGTGCGTCTAGGCCGGATGGTAACAGGAGGCAAGGGACACGAAGTTTTACCCAGGTTCGGGCCCTCTCGATGGAGGTAAAACCCTATGTCCTGCTTGATTAATATTGATGATATGGGTTGTACAAGAGTAGATCTACCACGAGATCGGAGAGGCTAAACCCTAGAATCTAGCCTATGGTATGATTGTTGTCTATGTTGTTCTATGGACTAAAACCCTCCGGTTTATATAGACACCGGAGAGGGTTTGGGTTACACAAAGTCGGTTACAATGGTAGGAGATCTGTATATCCGTATCGCCAAGCTTGCCTTCCACTTCAAGGAAATTCCTTTCCGGACACGGGACGAAGTCTTCAATCTTGTATCTTCATAGTCCAGGAGTCCGGCTGAAGGTATAGTCCGGCCATCTGGACACCCCCTAATCCAGGACTCCCTCAGTAGCCCCTGAACCAGGCTTCAATGACGACAAGTCCGGCGCGCAGTTTGTCTTCGGCATTGCAAGGCGGGTTCCTCCTCCAAGTACTTCATAGAAGATTTTGAACAAAAAGATAGTGTCCGGCTCTGAAAAATAAGTTTCCACATATTGCCATAGAGAGAACAATATTTACACAAATCTAATCTGCTGACATATTCCGTAGTGCGACACACCATGGCCAAGCCTTTATCCGAGTCATTTCATCATCCCACCTCAGCGCGTTATGCGAGGCGGTTTCCTTGGCACGTCTTGTCAAAGCAGAGATCGTGTCCACTTATTCCGGGTTTCTCATCAATACGGGCGTGGGTAATCCAACCGCGCCATTGATTACGGCGCTTGGAGATAAGCGAGTTTTACCAGGCTGGTGGGGACATGTAGTTGCGTCCACCCATATAAGGGGATAAGGATCCACCTTTCCACCTACGCCTTCTTCCTCCTTTGCCTATCCATTCTTGCGCACTCGAGCTCCAGTGCCCAAGTCCGCACTCCCACCTCAACCTTCTCCAGCCATGTCTGGAGCAGGAGGCAAGTGGATGGTCTCCTTCGTCACGGAGGGACATATCAAAAAGCTGACGAAGGACGGATACCTGTCTAACGACATCGCGTACCGGTTTCCTGAAAAGGGGCAGCTCATCCCCACCCCTAGGCCCCATGAGAGGGTGGTGTTCCTCCCCCATTTCCTCCGCGGACTGGGCTTCCCTCTTCACCCATTTGTCCGGGGGCTCATGTTCTACTACGGCCTGGATTTCCATGATCTGGCCCCGAACTTCGTCCTCAACATCTCGGCGTTTATCATCGTGTGCGAGTCTTTCCTCCGCATCCGCCCCCATTTTGGCCTATGGCTCAAGACTTTCAATGTCAAGCCGAAGGTGGTGCGCGGAAACCAGGCGGAGTGCGGAGGCGCCATGGTTGGCAAGATGGCCAACGTCTTATGGCTCGAGGGCTCCTTTGTGGAGACCTTGAAGGGGTGGCAATCGGGGTGGTTTCACATCACCGAGCCGCGCGACCCCGAATGGGTCGCACCCCCCGAGTTTCGATCCGGACCCCCTACACGGCTCACCTCCTGGAAGGAGACGTGCCTGTCGTGGGGTAAGAAAGGAGAGCTGACCGGACTCCAAACATGCATCCAAACCCTGGTGGACAAGAAGCTCAAACTTCTCAACGTAATCCAGGTTATGCTCATCCGCCTGATCCTCCCGTGTCAACAACGGGCTTTCACCCTATGGGAGTTCGACCCGGCGCGGCACCAAACTCTGAACAGGCTCTTCAACACGACGTACGAATATGCCTGGAAGGTGCTTTTCAAGGGCGCCGAGGCCCCCGCATCCGCTACTGAGGATCGCGGATTCAGTACGCAGTGTCACGCTCATGCGGTAAGTTGTTTTTTTCCTTTTACAGGGTATCGGTTTTTCATAGTTTGACTCCATGTGGGATCTAAGCTCCCTTACCTTTGACAGGATTGGCAGGTGACGTCCGGACAGATCAACTGTTCGGCTCCTTTGCCCGAAGGCCCAGCGGACGCTCGCTTGGCGAAGCTGCTGGTTCCGGCACCCTATGTGGTGCTGGAGAAGAAGGTCGCGAAAAAGGCCACGGGGACTTGAAAGAGTGCCCGGCGCTAGGAGGTGTCGGATCCATCATCCGGCGGTTCCGAGGCGCATTCCTCTCGTGAAGACGAGGAGGAAGAAGAAGAGACCTCTCCCCCTCCAACGGGAGGAGAGAAGAAAAGGAAGGCCGCCCTCTCTGGGGAGGCCGGAGGGTCCAAGAAGGGGAAAACCCTTCCTCCAGACTACTCCACCGACATCGACGATAGCGGAGAGGAGTGGCAGCCAAGGGCCAAGCCCTTGGCAAAATCGTAAGTATCCGGATACCGGAGTAATTCATAGTATTCGTTTATTGCACAGCTTTCCCTTACGCCGAATATGTTTATGCAGCCCACCCAAAGACCGGCTCGACGCGTCGTCGAGCGGCTCACTGGATTCGTCGGGTGTGAACTCGCTTCTGACGGCTTCCTCCCCCCGCCCTACGAACGACACCGAAGTGTTGTCCCAACAGGTCCCAATCCGGGAGGAGGTGGTCCTGGAGGCGCCGCAAGGCGACCTCCCGGACTCCAGGAGTAAAGGGGATGAAACCCCCCAGGGCTCCAAGTAGGCCGGACACCACTCCGGAACCTTCAAAGGTTCCAGAGTCCGGCGGGGGACCTCCTTCCAAGAGGAGCAAGCCCACCACGCCAGTGACCCCCGTCCAACCGGAGGCGCCGGACAATATGTTGGAGGCGCTCCAAGGCGCCTCCATCGACGAGGAGCACCGCACTATTATGAGCGCGGTGGTCCAGAAGGTTCAGTCCGCCAAGAGCGGACTGACTGAAGCTTGTACTAGCCTTTTAACAGGCTTTGAGGTAAGTAAAGAATGTGTAAATAATATTACTGCATAGACAGTAGCCCCTGCGTTCGAGAAGAAAAGCCGAATAGAGGATCAAATAAAATTCGCAGGAGTCTAACAAAAAGGAGTCAATATGGGTATGCAGGCTTCTCTGCTTGCGTCCGCCGTACTAACTGCGGAAGTGGACACGCTAAAGCAGAACCTCGAGCGGTCCGAGCAAGAACTCGGGCGTGTCAAGAAGCAGCTCGAGGACAATGAAGGTAAGAGATACCTTGTTTAAATATATATAAAAAGGTGCAATTGCAAAAAATGACAGGACTATCATGGCTATTGTAGGGGCCACGTCTGAGGTGGCAACCCTTAAGCAGGCGCTGGCCGAGGCCGAGAAGAGGGTGGCCACAGAGCGCACCGAGCGGGAGAAGTATGAGGCCGAGGTTGGCAAGGTACGGCAAGAGCTCTAGGCTCTCATGAAAAAGCATGAGAGTTTGGAGCTTGACTCAAAGACGCGAGCGTCCGAGCTTGCGGCGGCTATTGGAAATGCCAAGTCTGCCAAGGCCGAATCCCAAAAGACCCTCCAGGAGTTGGATGAGGTGAAGAAGATAGCAAATCTTTATGCAAAGCAAACACATAAACGTGAGTTACTTGTTACTTACCCGAATCCGGAGCTCGCCAGGAGCGTTCGCAGATCTTCCCCGGAGTGTATCCGATGCCGCCGCATTCTATCGAGCCGAGGAGGGCAGCTCGACAGCGAAGGTGTTCTGGTCTCAGTATGCTGGTCGAGCTCCACAAGGCGGCCGAACAGGCCATGAAGGGCCTCTTGGTTCGGCTGTGGCCTAGAGAGGCTCCGCCTGGGAGCTATTTCGGGCTGGTGCGGCGGCTGGTGGAGGCATGTCCAAGGCTCGAAGTCATCAAGCGCTGTGCCTGCATTGAAGGTGCCCATAGGGCCCTTGCCCGTGCTAAGGTGCACTGGGGCAAGCTAGATGTCGAGAAGCTTGTGAAGGACGGGCCACCGCCGGGGAAAGAGCATCCCAAGCCCGAGAATTACTATAAGGATGTTCTGAAGGGTGCCTGCCTTGTGGCGAATGAATGTTCTAGGGATGTAATTTTTGAGTGAAACTTGCTCGTTTTGTCCTGTGCGCTGAAAACCTGTTCATATGCGCTAAGCAATATTGTTTGTAATTTAAAATATTACCTTCTGTGTGGCTGTTTATCAATTCTGAGAGATGGCAAGTTGTCGGCTTCTACCCCCGTGCCGCTAGTGCTGGGGTGTTCGGGGATAAACCCGAGCACTCTTTTTCCCATGTTTGGGTCCTATGAGGGAGGCGCTCAGCCCAACGAACAAGGCAATCAGACTATAATGCGTGAACACTCTCACTTAGCCATAGAATTCTATAATTTTAAATTTTGGCGAAGCCCCTGTTATTCAGAAGACTGAGTTCGGGGCGCTATCCACGCCTTGGCCGGACAGAGCCGGCTCCTCGCCCTAAGCGGCATAAGTCTTTAGGGACTTGAAAGACCTCTCGAACAGCGACCAGCTCTCACCTCATCATGACAGTCAGTTTTAGCTTTCTCCACTGAGGTGCTTGGCCCAGCTCAACTGGGGCACAATCGCAGTGGTTCTCCTAGTGCTACCTTAGCCGATATAGCGGAACGTAAGGCACCAAAACATAGGAGCCGGGCAAACCCAACTATTGACCCAAGACATGATTCGGAGCTGATGCATATAATGCTATAAGTTCGGGGTGCCGCACTTGTTAAAGTGTTCGGACTTCTCACACCATATTGAGGGGTACTAAAGCCCCTGGCGTATTTTGGCCGTACCAACGTGTACGGGTGCAATATGTCGTTAAGGAACATATATATATAGAAAAAAGGTAATGCAAAAATAGACAAAAGCTATGCATTGTTTATTAAAAAGGGTCTGCGGTCAAAGCAGAACGATACAAATAATGCGATAAGTGGAAGGTTGGACTATGTAACATGTCCGTTCCAGGGGCAAGCTGCGTAATAGTATGCGGAACAGGTATACTGCTCGTGATAGAGACCACCTGGGAGTTCCGGGATGCGGCGTGGCTTGTCTGCTTCCCTGGGTCTTGCATCGTTTGTGCGGCAATTGAACTGCCGAACAGGCCTTCCGAAGGATGGAGTCCTGAAAGTAAGAGAAAATTAAAAAAATCGGCAGCCCCTGGTACGGTTTAAGCCACGTTTCGGGCGTGCCGTGATGGTGCCCCTCCCCCTGTACCCATGGTATCTCTAGAGCGTAGTTATGTACGCGAAGTACTGGCGTCGCCTTTTTGCGAGGGTTGGGGTTGGGGCCGCATTGCTACGCCTGCTCAGATCATGCCAGGCGGTCTTGTTGTAGGTTACTCCGGGCGCGCTTGACGGTGTCCGGTCGTTTAATGGCCGGACTGGAGAACTGCCTGGAGAGGCTACTTTGTACTTCCGCTGCAAGGGCCGCCGTGTGCTCCTCCGTTTGGAGGGAGCGTTTGATGTTTCCATTGACCGTAATTACTCCTCGAGGGCCTGGCATCTTGAGCTTAAGGTATGCGTAGTGCGCTACCGCATTGAACTTGGCGAATGCGGTTCGCCCGAGCAGTGCGTGATAACCACTGCGGAATGGGACTATGTCGAAGATTAACTCCTCGCTTCGGAAATTATCCGGAGATCCAAAGACCACTTCAAGTGTGACTGAGCCTGTACAGTTGGCCTCTACACCTGGTATTACGCCTTTAAAGGTCGTTTTGGTGGGCTTAATCCTCGAGGGATCTATGCCCATTTTCCGCACTGTATCCTGGTAAAGCAGGTTCAGGCTGCTGCCGCCGTCCATAAGGACTCTAGTGAGATGAAATCCATCAATAATTGGGTCTAGAACCAATGCAGCAAATCCACCATGATGGATGCTAGTGGGATGGTCCCTTCGATCATAGGTGATCGGGCAGGAGGACCATGGGTTGAACTTCGGGGCGACTGGCTCTACCGCGTATACGTCCCTTAGCGCGCGCTTCCGTTCCCTTTTGGGGACGTGGGTTGCATATATCATGTTCACCATCCGCACTTGTGGGGGAAAACCCTTCTGTCCACTGTTGTTCGGCGGCCGAGGCTCCTCGTTGTCATCGCTATGCGGCCCCTTGTCTTCATTTTCGGCATTTAACTTGCCTGCCTGCTTGAACACCCAACAATCCCTGTTGGTGTGATTGGCCGGTTTTTCGGGGGTGCCACGTATCTGGCACAAGCGGTCGAGTATTCGGTCCAAACTGGATGGGCTCCTAGGATTCATTTTGAATGGCTTTTCCCGTTGACCGGATTTAGAGCCTCTGAATCCGGCATTAACTGCCGCATCCTCAGCATTGTCGCTATTAATGCGGCGCTTCTGCTTGTTGCGACGCGACCTGCCACTGCTGTCCCTGGTGTCCGAATTACCAGGGTTCTTGGTCATGTTGTTGCTAGGAGCAAGCCAGCTGTCTTCTCCCGCGCAAAAGCGGGTCATGAGTGTCGTGAGTGCTGCCATAGATTTCGGCTTTTCCTGTCCAAGGTGCCGGGCCAGCCACTCGTCACGGATATTGTGCTTGAAGGCTGCTAGGGCCTCTGCGTCCGGACAGTCGACTATTTGATTTTTCTTTGTTAGGAACCGTGTCCAGAATTGCCTGGCCGATTTCTCTGGCTGCTGAATTACGTGACTTAGGTCATCGGTGTCTGGGGGTCGCACGTAAGTGCCTTGGAAATTGTCGAGGAATGCGGCTTCCAGGTCCTCCCAACAACTGATTGATCCTGTTGGCAAGCTATTAAGCCAATGCCGAGCTGGTCCTTTAAGCTTGAGTGGGAGGTATTTGATGGCGTGGAAATCATGACCGTGGGCCATGTGGATATGAAGGAGATAATCCTTGATCCATACCGCACGATCTGTTCTGCCATCATATGATTCGATGTTTACGGGTTTGAAACCCTCAGGGATTTTATGATCCATTTATTTCGTCTGTGAAGCATAGTGGGTGTGCGGCGCCTCTGTACTGGGTTATATCATGACGTAGCTCCAATGAGCTTTGTCTACTGTGTTCGGGCCTGCCGAATTTGCGGCCGGCGTGATGGTTATCGTCTCGAGCCGTGGGGCGCCCACGCGATCCGTAGATTGATCTTGTTTGCCTTGCCTTGTCCTCCAACATATCTCATAAGTCCGGCGCATATTCTCGTGCCTTGGTACGGGGTGTAGCTTGAGTGGAGGGCCGAGAGGCCTCTCTGTCACGGCCACGAGGTGGCCGGTCGGCCGCATCAAGTGCTTCCTCCTCTAATCGGGGTAGCAACCTGCGCTTTGGGTAGCTCTTGGAGGGGCGTTCGAGTTTATGCTCTTCGGCCGCAAGGACTTCAGTCCATCTTTTGACTAGAAAATCTTGATCAGCTCTAAGCTGTTGCTGCTTTTTCTTGAGGCTTCTTGTCGTAGCCATAAGCCTGCGTTGAAAACGCTCTTGCTCGACGGGATCCTCTGGCACGACGAATTCGTCGTCGTCGAGGCTTGCCTCATCCTCGGAGGGAGGCATATAATTATCGTCCTCGACCTCTATGTCAGCCACTTTCTCATGAGGGCTGGTTTCTCCATCCTCCTGTGCTAAATCTCGCTGGAGGGGGTTTTCTTCGGCGCTTTCCGGAGTATTATTATCTCCCGTGCTGGAATCGCCGCATTTGTTTTGGCGGGATTTTGAGCGGCGCCGCTGATGCCGGCGCTTAGGCTGTTTCTTGGAGGGTTCATCCTCCGCTGTTCCGTCGCCATCTCCTTCTTCTAGGGTGTCCACCATATTGTTGGGGACCGTTGCAGAAAACAAAAAATTTCCTACGGTTTCACCAAGATCCATCTATGAGTTCATCTAGCAACGAGTGATCGGATTGCATCTACATACCTTTGTAGATCACGCGCGGAAGCGTTCAAAGAACGAGGATGAGGAAGTCGTACTCGACGTGATCCAAATCACCGGAGATCCTAGCGCCGAACGGACGGCACCTCCGCGTTCAACACACGTACGGTCAGCGTGACGTCTCCTCCTTCTTGATCCAGCAAGGGGGAAGGAGAGGTTGATGAAGATCCAGCAGCACGACGGCGTCGTGGTGGATGCAGCAGTCACCGCAGCAGGGCTTCGCCAAGCTCTATGGAGGAGGAGGAGGTCTTGGAGGGGAGAGGGAGGCGCCAGGGGCATGGATGCGGCTGCCCTCCCTCCCCCCTCTATATATAGGGTCCCCAGGGGGGTGCCGGCCCTGGAGATCCAATCTCCCAAGGGGGCGGCGGCCAAGGGGGGTGGAGTGCCCCCCAAGGCAAGTGGGGCGCCCCCCACCCTAGGGTTCCCAACCCTAGGCGCAGGGGGAAGGCCCAAGGGGGGGCGCACCAGCCCACTAGGGGCTGGTTCCCCTCCCACTTCAGCCCATGGGGCCCTCTGGGATAGGTGGCCCACCCGGTGGACCCCCGGGACCCTTCCGGTGGTCCTGGTACAATACCGGTGACCCCGAAACTTGTCCCGATGGCCGAAATAGCACTTCCTATATATAATTCTTTACCTCCGGACCATTCCGGAACTCCTCGTGATGTCCGGGATCTCATCCGGGACTCCGAACAACTTTCGAGTTACTGCATATACATATCTCTACAACCCTAGCGTCACCGAACCTTAAGTGTGTAGACCCTACGGGTTCGGGAGACATGTAGACATGACCGAGATGGCTCTCCCGTCAATAAACAACAGCGGGATCTGGATACACATGTTGGCTCCCACATGCTCCTCGATGATCTCATCGGATGAACCACGATGTCGAGGATTCAAGCAACCCCGTATACAATTCCCTTTGTCAATCGGTACGTTACTTGCCCGAGATTCGATCGTCGGTATCCCAATACCTCGTTCAATCTCGTTACCGGCAAGTCACTTTACTCGTACCGTAATGCATGATCCCGTGACCAGACACTTGGTCACTTTGAGCTCATTATGATGATGCATTACCGAGTGGGCCCAGAGATACCTCTCCGTCATACGGAGTGACAAATCCCAGTCTTGATCCATGTTAACCCAACAGACACTTTCGGAGATACCCGTAGTATACCTTTATAGTCACCCGGTTACGTTGTGACGTTTGGTACACCCAAAGCACTCCTACGGTATCCGGGAGATACACGATCTCATGGTCTAAGGAAAAGATACTTGACATTGGAAAAACTCTAGCAAACGAACTATACGATCTTGTGCTATGTTTAGGATTGGGTCTTGTCCATCACATCATTCTCCTAATGATGTGATCCCGTTATCAATGACATCCCCATGTCCATAGCCAGGAAACCATGACTATCTGTTGATCAACGAGCTAGTCAACTAGAGGCTCACTAGGGACACATTGTGGTCTATGTATTCACACGTGTATTATGATTTCCGGATAATACAATTATAGCATGAATAATAGACAATTATCATGAACAAGGAAATATAATAATCATTTTATTATTGCCTCTAGGGCATATTTCCAATAGTCTCCCACTTGCACTAGAGTCAATCATCTAGTTACATTGTGATGAATCGGACACCCATGGAATTCTGGTGTTGATCATGTTTTGCTCTAGGGAGAGGTTTAGTCAACGGATCTGCTACATTCAGGTCTGTATGTACTTTACAAATCGCTATGTCTCCATTTTGAACACTTTCACGAATGGAGTTGAAGCGACGCTTGATATGCCTGGTCTTCCTGTGAAACCTGGGCTCCTTGGCAAGGGCAATGGCTCCAGTGTTGTCACAGAAGAGAGTCATCGGGCCCGACGCATTGGGTATGACTCCTAGGTCGGTAATGAACTCCTTCACCCAGACTGCTTCGTGTGCTGCCTTCGAGGCTGCCATGTACTCCACTTCACATGTAGATCCCGCCACAACGCTTTGCTTGCAACTGCACCAGCTTACTGCCCCACCATTCAAAATATACACGTATCCGGTTTGTGACTTAGAGTCATCCAGATCTGTGTCGAAGATAGCGTCGACGTAACCCTTTACGACGAGCTCTTCGTCACCTCCATAAACGAGAAACATGTCCCTAGTCCTTTTGAGGTACTTCTGGATATTCTTGACCGCTGTCCAGTGTTCCTTGCCGGGATTACTTTGGTATCTTCCTACCAAACTTACGGCAAGGTTTACATCAGGTCTGGTACACAGCATGGCATACATAATAAAACCTATGGCTGAGGCATAGGGGATGACACTCATCTCTTCTATATCTTCTGCCGTGGTCGGACATTGAGCTGAGCTCAATTTCACACCTTGCAACACAGGCAAGAACCCCTTCTTAGACTGATCCATATTGAACTTCTTCAATATCTTATCAAGGTATGTGCTTTGTGAAAGACCTATGAGGCGTCTTGATGTATCTCTATAGATCTTGATGCCTAATATATAAGCAGCTTCTCCAAGGTCGTTCATTGAAAAACTCTTATTCAAGTAGGCCTTAATGCTGTCCAAAAGCTCTATATCATTTCCCATCAAAAGTATGTCATCTACATATAATATGAGAAATGCTACAGAGCTCCCACTCACTTTCTTGTAAACGCAGGCTTCTCCATAAGTCTGCATAAACCCAAACGCTTTGATCATCTCATCAAAGCGAATGTTCCAACTCCGAGATGCTTGCACTAGCCCATAAATCGAGCGTTGGAGCTTGCACACCTTGTCAGCATTCTTAGGATCGACAAAACCTTCTGGCTGCATCATATACAGTTCTTCCTTAAGATAACCGTTAAGGAATGTCGTTTTGACGTCCATTTGCCATATCTCATAATCATAGTATGCGGCGATTGCTAACATGATTCGGACGGACTTCAGCTTTGCTACGGGGGAGAATGTCTCATCGTATTCAACCCCTTGAACTTGTCGATAACCCTTAGCGACAAGCCTAGCTTGATAGATGGTCACATTACCATCCGCGTCTGTCTTCTTCTTAAAGATCCATTTATTTTCTATGGCTCGCCGATCATCGGGCAAGTTAGTCAAAGTCCATACTTCATTTTCATACATGGATCCTATCTCGGATTTCATGGCTTCCAGCCATTTGTCGGAATCCGGGCCCACCATCGCTTCTTCATAGTTCGAAGGTTCATCGTTGTCTAACAACATGATTTCCAAGACAGGGTTGCCGTACCACTCTGGTGCGGAACATGTCCTTGTGGACCTTCAAAGTTCAGTAGGAGCTTGATCAGAAGTATCTTGATCATCATCATTAACTTCCTCTCTAATTGGTGCAGGCACCACAGGAACATTTTCCTGAGTTGCGCCACTTTCCGGTTCAAGAGGTAATACTTCATCAAGTTCTACTTTCCTCCCACTTACTTCTTTCGAGAGAAACTCCTTCTCTAGAAAGGATCCATTCTTGGCAACAAAGATCTTGCCTTCGGATCTGAGGTAGAAGGTATACCCAATAGTTTCTTTAGGGTATCCTATGAAGATGCATTTTTCCGACTTGGGTTCGAGCTTTTCAGGTTGAAGTTTCTTGACATAAGCATCGCATCCCCAAACTTTTAGAAACGACAGCTTAGGCTTCTTCCCAAACCATAATTCATACGGTGTCGTCTCAACGGATTTCGACGGAGCCCTATTTAAAGTGAATGCGGCAGTCTCTAAAGCATAGCCCCAAAATGATAGCGGTAAATCGGTACGAGACATCATAGATCGCACCATATCTAATAGAGTGCGATTACGACGTTCGGACACACCATTACATTGAGGTGTTCCAGGCGGCGTGAGTTGTGAAACTATTCCACATTTTCTTAAGTGTGTACCAAATTTGTGACTCAAGTATTCTCCTCCACGATCTGATCTCAAAAACTTGATTTTTCTGTCACGTTGATTCTCAACCTCACTCTGAAATTCCTTGAACTTTTCAAAGGTTTCAGACTTGTGTTTCATTAAGTAGACATACCCATATCTACTCAAGTCATCAGTGAGGGTGAGAACATAACGATAGCCACCACGAGCCTCAACACTCATTGGACCGCACACATCAGTATGTATGATTTCCAATAGGTTGGTTGCTCGCTCCATTGTTCCTGAGAACGGAGTCTTGGTCATCTTACCCATGAGGCATGGTTCGCATGTGTCAAATGATTCGTAATCAAGAGACTCTAAAAGTCCATCTGCATGGAGCTTCTGCATGCGTTTGACACCTATGTGACCAAGGCGGCAGTGCCACAAGTATGTGGGACTATCATTATCAACCTTACATCTTTTGGTATTCACACTATGAATATGTGTAGCATTACGCTCGAGATTCATTAAGAATAAACCATTCACCATAGGAGCATGACCATAAAACATATCTCTCATATAAATAGAACAACCATTATTCTCGGATTTAAATGAGTAGCCATCTCGAATTAAACGAGATCTTGATACAATGTTCATGCTCAAAGCTGGTACTAAATAACAATTATTGAGGTTTAAAACTAATCCCGTGGGTAAATGTAGAGGTAGCGTGCCGACGGTGATCACATCGACCTTGGAACCATTCCCGATGCGCATGATCACCTCGTTCTTCGCCAGTCTCCGTTTATTCTGCAGCTCCTGCTTTGAGTTACAAATGTGAGCAACCGCACCGGTATCAAATACCCAGGAGCTACTACGAATACGGGTAAGGTACACATCAATTACATGTATATCACATATACCTTTTGTGTTGCCCGCCTTCTTGTCTGCTAAGTATTTGGGGCTGTTCCGCTTCCAATGACCACTTCCCTTGCAATAAAAGCACTCAGTCTCGGGCTTGGGTCCATTCTGAAGGAAATATGCCCTAGAGGCAATAATAAAGTTATTATTTATTTCCTTATATCATGATAAATATTTATTATTCATGCTAGAATTGTATTAACCGGAAACATAATACATGTGTGAATACATAGACAAACAGAGTGTCACTAGTATGCCTCTACTTGACTAGCTCGTTAATCGAAGATGGTTGTGTTTCCTAACCATAAACAAAAGAGTTGTTATTTGATTAACGGGATCACATCATTAGGCGAATGATCTGATTGACATGATCCATTCCATTAGCTTAGCACACGATCGTTTAGTATGTTGCTATTGCTTTCTTCATGACTTATACATGTTCCTATGACTATGAGATTATGCAACTCCCGTTTGCTGGAGGAACACTTTGTGTGCTACCAAACGTCACAACGTAACTGGGTGATTATAAAGGTGCTCTACAGGTGTCTCCAAAGGTACATGTTGGGTTGGCGTATTTCGAGATTAGGATTTGTCACTCCGATTGTCGGAGAGGTATCTCTGGGCCCTCTCGGTAATGCACATCACTTAAGCCTTGCAAGCATTGCAACTAATGAGTTAGTTGTGAGATGATGTATTATGGAACGAGTAAAGAGACTTGCCGGTAACGAGATTGAACTAGGTATTGAGATACCGACGATCGAATCTCGGGCAAGTAACATACCGATGACAAAGGGAACAACGTATGTTGTTATGCGGTCTGACCGATAAAGATCTTCGTAGAACATGTAGGAGCCAATATGGGCATCCAGGTCCCGCTATTGGTTATTGACCGGAGATGTGTCTCGGTCATGTCTACATTGTTCTCGAACCGTAGGGTCCGCACGCTTAAGGTTTCGATGACAGTTATATAATGAGTTTATGAGTTTTGATGTACCGAAGGAGTTCGGAGTCCCGGATGAGATCGGGGACATGATGAGGAGTCTCGAAATGGTCGAGATGTAAAGATCAATATATTGGATGACTATATTCGGACATCGGAAAGGTTCCGAGTGATTCGGGTATTTTTCGGAGTACCGAGGAGTTACGGGAATACGGGGAAGAGTATTGGGCCTTAATGGGCTTTAGTGGGAAGGAGCCAGGAGGGGGCGCGTGCCCCTCCCAAGCCCAGTCCGAATTGGACAAGGGGTTTGGGGCGCGGCCCACCTCTCCCTTCCTTCTCCACTTCCCTCCTTTCCCCCCTTCTCCTAGTTGGACTAGGAAAGAAGGAGTCCTACTCCCGGTGGGAGTAGGACTCCCCTTAGCGCACCCTCCTCCTAGGGCCGGCCTCCTCCTCCCTTGCTCCTTTATATACGGGGGCAGGAGGGCACCCTAGAGACACAAGTTGATCCACCTGATCATATTCTTAGCCGTGTGCGGTGCCCCCTTCCACCATAATCCTCGATAATATTGTAGCAGTGCTTAGGCGAAGCCCTGCGACGGTAGTACATCAAGATCGTCACCACGCCGTCGTGCTGACGGAACTCTTCCCCGACACTTTGCTGGATCGGAGTCCGGGGGGCGTCATCGAGCTGAACGTGTGCCAAGAACTCGGAGGTGCCGGAGTAACGGTGCTTGGATCGGTTGGACCGTGAAGACGTACGACTACATCAACCACGTTGTGCTAATGCTTCCGTTGTCGATCTACAAGGGTACGTAGATCACACTCTCCCCCTCTCGTTGCTATACATCACCATGATCTTGCGTGTGCGTAGGAATTTTTTTGAAATTACTACGAAACCCAACAGTGGCATCCGAGCCTAGGTTTTATGTGTTGATGTTATATGCATGAGTAGAACACAAGTGAGTTGTGGGCGATATAAGTCACACTGCTTACCAGCATGTCATACTTTGGTTCGGTGGTATTGTTGGACGAAGTGGCCCGGACCGACATTACGCGTACGCTTACGCGAGACCGGTTCTCCCGACGTGCTTTGCACAAAGGTGGCTAGCGGGTGACAGTTTCTCCAACTTTAGTTGAACCGAGTGTGGCTACGCCCAGTCCTTGCGAAGGTTAAAACAACACCAACTTGACAAACTATCATTGTGGTTTTGATGCGTAGGTAAGATTGGTTCTTGCTTAAGCCCGTAGCAGCCACGTAAAACTTGCAAAAACAAAGTAGAGGACGTCTAACTTGTTTTTGCAGGGCATATTGTGATGTGATATGGTCAAGACATGATGCTAAATTCTATTGTATGAGATGATCATGTTTTGTAACCGAGTTATCGGCAACTGGCAGGAGCCATATGGTTGTCGCTTTATTGTATGCAATGCAATCGCGCTGTAATGCTATACTTTATCACTAAGCGGTAGCGATAGTCGTGGAAGCATAAGATTGGCGAGAGGACAACGATGCTACGATGGAGATCAAGGTGTCGTGCCGGTGACGATGGTGATCACGACGGTACTTCAAAGATGGAGATCACAAGCACAAGATGATGATGGCCATATCATATCACTTATATTGATTGCATGTGATGTTTATCTTTTATGCATCTTATTTTGCTTTGATTGACGGTAGCATTATAAGATGATCTCTCACTAATTATCAAGAAGTGTTCTCCCTGAGTATGCACCATTGTGAAAGTTCTTCGTGCTGAGACACCACGTGATGATCGGGTGTGATAGGCTCTACGTTCAAATACAACGGGTGCAAAACAGTTGCACACGCGGAATACTCAGGTTATACTTGACGAGCCAAGCATATACAGATATGGCCTCGAAACACGGAGACTGAAAGGTCGAGCGTGAATCATATAGTAGATATGATCAACATAGTGATGTTCACCAATGAAACTACTCCATCTCACGTGATGATCGGACATGGTTTAGTTGATTTGGATCACGTAATCACTTAGAGGATTAGAGGGATGTCTATCTAAGTGGGAGTTCTTAAGTAATATGATTAATTGAACTTAAATTTATCATGAACTTAGTCTTGGTAGTATTTTGCAAATTATGTTGTAGATCAATAGCTCGCATTGTTGCTTCCCTATGTTTATTTTGATATGTTCCTAGAGAAAATTGTGTTGAAAGATGTTAGTAGCAATGATGCGGATTGGATCCGTGATCTGAGGTTTATCCTCATTGCTGCACAGATGAATTATGTCCTTGATGCACCGCTAGGTGACGGACCTATTGCAGGAGCAGATGCAGACATTACGAACGTTTGGCTAGCTCAATATGATGACTACTTGATAGTTTAGTGCACCATGCTTAATGGCTTAGAATCGGGACTTCAAAGACGTTTTGAATGTCACGGAGCATATGAGATGTTCCAGGAGTTGAAGTTAATATTTCAAGCAAATACCTGAGTTGAGAGATATGAAGTCTCCAACAAGTTCTATAGCTAAAAGATGGAGGAGAATCGCTCAACTAGTGAGCATGTGCCCAGATTGTCTGAGTACTACAATCGCTTGAATCAAGTGGGAGTTAATCTTCCAGATAAGTTAGTGATTGACAGAATTCTCTAGTCACCATCACCAAGTTAGTAGAACTTCGTGATGAACTATGATATGCAAGGGATAACGGAAACGATTCCCAAGCTCTTCGTAATGCGGAAATTGATGAGGGTAGAAATCGAGAAAAACATCAAGTGTTGATGGTAGACAAGACCACTAGTTTCAAGAAAAGGGCAGAAGGAAGAAGGGGAACTTCAAGAAGAACAGCAAGCAAGTTGCTGCTCAAGTGAAGAAGCCCAAGTCTGGTCCTAAGCCTGGGACTAAGTGTTTCTACTGCAAAGGGACTGGTCACTGGAAGCGGAACTACCCCAAGTGATTGGCAGAATAGAAGGATGGCAAAGTGAACATAAGTATATTTGATATACATGTTATTGATGTGTACTTTACTAGTGTTTATAGCAACCCTCAGTATTTGATACTAGTTCAGTTGCTAAGATTAGTAACTCGAAATGGGAGTTGCAGAATAAACAGAGACTCGTTAAGGGTGAAGTGACGATGTGTGTTGGAAGTAGTTCCAAGATTGATATGATCATCATCGCACACTCCCTATACTTTCGGGATTAGTGTTGAACCTGAATAAGTGTTATTTGGTGTTTGCGTTAAGCATGAATATGATTTGATCATGTTTATTGTAATACAGTTATTCATTTAAGTAAGAGAATAAATTGTTGTTCTGTTTACATGAATAAAACCTTATATGGTTACACACCCAATGAAAATAGTTTGTTGGATCTCGATCGTAGTGATACACATAATCATAATATTGAAACCAAAAGATGCAAAGTTAATAATGATAGTGCAACTTATTTGTAGCACTGCTGTTTAGGTCATATTGGTGTAAAGCGCATGAAGAAACTCCATGCTGATGGGATTTTGGAATCACTTGATCATGAATCACTTGATGCTTGTGAACCATGCCTCATGGGCAAGATGACTAAGACTCCGTTCTCCGGAGCGAGCAACTGACTTATTGGAAATAATATATACTGATGTATGCGGTCCGATGAGTGTTAAGGCTCACGGCAAGTATCATTATTTTCTGAACTTCACAGATGATTTGAGCAGATATGGGTATATCTACTTGATGAAACATAAGTCTGAAACATTTGAAAAGTTCAAAGAATTTCAGAGTGAAGTGGAAAATCATCGTGACAAGAAAATAAAGTTTCTACGATCTGATCGCGGAGACAAATATTTGAGTTACGAGTTGGTCTTCAATTAAATCAATGTGGAATAGTTTCACAAACTCATGCCACATGGAACACCACAGCATAATGGTGTGTCCGAACGTCATAACCGTACTTTATTGGATATAGAGCAATCTATGATGTCTCTTACCGATCTACCACTATCGTTTTGGGGTTATGCATTAGAGACAGCTGCATTCACGTTAAAAGGGCACCATCTAAATCTGTTGAGACGACACTGTATGAACTGTGGTTTGGCAAGAAACCAAAGTTGTCGTTTCTTAATGTTTGGGGTTGCAATGCTTATGTAAAAAAGTTTCATCCTGATAAGCTCAAACCCAAATCGGAAAAGTGTGTCTTCATAGGATACCCAAAAAGTTACTGTTGGGTACACCTTCTATCACAGATCCAAAGGCAAGACATTCGTTGCTAAGAATGGATCCTTTCTAGAGAAGGAGGTTCTCTCGAAAGAAGTGAGTGGGAGGAAAGTAGAAGTTGATAAGGTAATTGTACCTTCTCCCTTATTGGAAAGTAGTTCATCACAGAAATCTGTTCCTATGACTACTACACCAATTAGTGAGGAAGCTAATGATGATGATCATGTAACTTCAGATCAAGTTACTACCAAATCTCGTAGGTAAACCAGAGTGAGATCCGCACCAGAGTGGTACGGTAATCCTATTCTGGAGGTCATGCTACTTGACCATGACGAACCTACGAACTATGAAGAAGCGATGGTGAGCCCAGATTCCGCAAAATGGCTTGAGGCCATGAAATCTGAGGTGGGATCCATGTATGAGAACAAAGTATGGACTTTGGTTGACTTGCCCGATGATCGGCAAGCAATTGAGAATAAATGGATCTTCAAGAGGAAGACAGACGCTGATAGTAGTGTTACTATCTACAAAGCTAGAATTGTCGCAAAAGGTTTTCGACAAGTTCAAGGTGTTGACTACGATGAGAGTTTCTCACTCGTATCTATGCTTAAGTCTGTCCGAATCATGTTAGCAATTGCCGCATTTTATGAAATCTGGCAAATGGATAAACAAAACTGCATTCCTTAATGGATTTATTAAAGAAGAGTTGTATGCGATGCAACAAGAAGGTTTTGTCAATCCTAAAGGTGCTAACAAAATATGCAAACTCCAGCGATCCATTTATGGACTGGTGCAAGCATCTCGGAGTTGGAATAAACGCTTTGATAGTATGATCAAAGCATATAGTTTTATATAGACTTGCGGTGAAGCCTGTATTTACAAGAAAGTGAGTGGGAGCACTACAGCATTTCTGATAAGTATATGTGAATGACATATTGTTGATCGGAAATAATGTAGAATTATTTTGCAAAGCATAAAGGAGTGTTTTTTAAAGAAGTTTTTCAAAAAAGACCTCGGTGAAGCTGCTTACATATTAAGCATCAAAATCTATAGAGATAGATCAAGACGCTTGATAAGTTTTTTCAATGAGTACATACCTTGACAATATTTTGACGTAGTTCAAAAATTGGAACAGCCAAAGAAAGAGTTCTTGGCTGTGTTACAAGGTATGAAATTGAGTAAGACTCAAAAGCCCGACCACGGCAGAAGATAGAAAGAGGATGAAAGTCATTCCCTATGCCTCAGCCATAGGTTCTATAAAGTATGCCATGATGTGTACCAGATCTATTGTATACCCTACACTGTATTAAGCAAGGGAGTACAATAGTGATCTAAGAGTAGATCACTGGACATTGGTCAAAATTATCCTTAGTGGAATAAGGAAATATTTCTCGATTCTGGAGGTGACAAAAGGTTCGTCGTAAAAGGATACGTCGATGCAAGTTTTGACACAGATCTGGATGACTCTAAGTCTCGATCTAGATACATATTGAAAGTGGGAGCAATTAGCTAGGGTAGCTCCGTGCAGAGCATTGTAGACATAGAATTCGCAAAATACTTACGGATCTGTATGTGACAGACCCGTTGACTAAAATTATCTCACAAGCAAAACATGATCACACCTTAGTATTCTTTGGGTGTTAATCGCATAAATGATGTGAACTAGATTATTGACTCTAGTAAACCCTTCGGGTATAGGTCACATGACGATGTGAACTATGGGTGTTAATCACATGGTGATGTGAACTCTTAGTGTTGAATCACATGGCGATGTGAACTAGATTATTGACTCTAGTGCAAGTGGGAGACTGAAGGAAATATGCCCTAGAGGCAATAATAAAGTTATTATTTATTTCCTTATATCATGATAAATGATTATTATTCATGCTAGAATTGTATTAACCGGAAACATAATACTTGTGTGAATACATAGACAAACAGAGTGTCACTAGTATGCCTCTACTTGACTAGCTCGTTAATCGAAGATGGTTGTGTTTCCTAACCATAAACAAAAGAGTTGTTATTTGATTAACGGGATCACATCATTAGGTGAATGATCTGATTGACATGACCCATTCCATTAGCTTAGCACCCAATCGTTTAGTATGTTGCTATTGCTTTCTTCATGACTTATACATGTTCCTATGACTATGAGATTATGCAACTCCCATTTGCCGGAGGAACACTTTGTGTGCTACCAAATGTCACAACGTAACTGGGTGATTATAAAGGTGCTCTACAGGTGTCTCCAAAGATACATGTTGGGTTGGCGTATTTAGAGATTAGGATTTGTCACTCCGATTGTCGGAGAGGTATCTCTGGGCCCTCTCGGTAATGCACATCACATAAGCCTTGCAAGCATTGCAACTAATGAGTTAGTTATGAGATGATGTATTACGGAATGAGTAAAGAGACTTGCCGGTAACGAGATTGAACTAGGTATTGAGATACCAACGATCGAATCTCGGGCAAGTAACATACCGATGACAAAGGGAACAACGTATGTTGTTATTCGGTCTTACCGATAAAGATCTTCGTAGAATATGTAGGAGCCAATATGGGCATCCAAGTCCCGCTATTGGTTATTGACCGGAGACGTGTCTCGGTCATGTCTACATTGTTCTCGAACCGTAGGGTCCGCACGCTTAAGGTTTTGATGATAGTTATATAATGAGTTTATGAGTTTTGATGTACCGAAGGAGTTCGGAGTCCCGGATGAGATCGGGGACATGACGAGGAGTCTCGAAATGGTCGAGACGTAAAGATCGATATATTGGACGACTATATTCGGACATCGGAAAGGTTCCGAGTGATTCGGGTATTTTTCGGAGTACCGGGGAGTTACGGGAATACGGGGAAGAGTATTGGGCCTTAATGGGCTTTAGTGGGAAGGAGCCAGGAGGTGGCGCGCGCCCCTCCCAAACCCAGTCCGAATTGGACAAGGGGTTTGGGGCACGGCCCACCTCTCCCTTCCTTCTCCACTTCCCTCCTTTCCCCCCTTCTCCTAGTTGGACTAGGAAAGAAGGAGTCCTACTCCCGGTGGGAGTAGGACTCCCCTTGGCGCGCCCTCCTCCTAGGGCCGGCCTCCTCCTCCCTTTCTCCTTTATATACGGGGGGCAGGAGGGCACCCTAGAGACACAAGTTGATCCACGTGATCATATTCTTAGCCATGTGTGGTGCCCCCTTCCACCATAATCCTCGATAATATTGTAGCAGTGCTTAGGCGAAGCCCTGCGACGGTAGTACATCAAGATCGTCACCATGCCGTCGTGCTGACGGAACTCTTCCCCGACACTTTGCTGGATCGGAGTCCGGGGAGCGTCATCGAGCTGAATGTGTGCCAAGAACTTGGAGGTGTCGGAGTAACGGTGCTTGGATCGGTTGGACCGTGAAGACGTACGACTACATCAACCACGTTGTGCTAACGCTTCCGTTGTCAATCTACAAGGGTACGTAGATCACACTCTCCCCCTCTCGTTGCTATACATCACCATGATCTTGCGTGTGCGTAGGAATTTTTTTGAAATTACTATGAAACCCAACAGTGGCATCCGAGCCTAGGTTTTATGTGTTGATGTTATATGCATGAGTAGAACACAAATGAGTTGTGGGCGATATAAGTCATACTGCTTACCAGCATGTCATACTTTGGTTCGGCGGTATTGTTGGACGAAGCGGCCCGGACCGACATTACACGTACGCTTACGCGAGACCGGTTCTCCCGATGTGCTTTGCACAAAGGTGGCTAGCGGGTGACAGTTTCTCGAACTTTAGTTGAACCGAGTGTGGCTACGCCCGGTCCTTGCGAAGGTTAAAACAGCACCAACTTGACAAACTATCGTTGTGGTTTTGATGCGTAGGTAAGATTGGTTCTTGCTTAAGCCCGTAGCAGCCACGTAAAACTTGCAAAAACAAAGTAGAGGACGTCTAACTTGTTTTTGCAGGGCATATTGTGATGTGATATGGTCAAGACATGATGCTAAATTTTATTGTATGAGATGATCATGTTTTGTAACCGAGTTATCGGCAACTGGCAGGAGCCATATGGTTGTCGCTTTATTGTATGCAATGCAATCGCGCTGTAATGCTTTACTTTATCACTAAGCAGTAGCGATAGTCATGGAAGCATAAGATTGGCGAGACGACAACGATGCTACGATGGAGATCAAGGTGTCGCGCCGGTGACGATGGTGATCACGACGGTGCTTCGAAGATGGAGATCACAAGCACAAGATGATGATGGCCATATCATATCACTTATATTGATTGCATGTGATGTTTATCTTTTATGCATCTTATTTTGCTTTGATTGACGGTAGCATTATAAGTTGATCTCTCACTTTATCAATAAGTGTTCTCGCTGAGTATGCACCGTTGCGAAAGTTCTTCGTGCAGAGACACCACGTGATGATCGAGTGTGATAGGCTCTACGTTCAAATACAACGGGTGCAAAACAGTTGCACACGCGGAATACTCAGGTTATACTTGATGAGCCAAGCATATACAGATATGGCCTCGGAACACGGAGACCGAAAGGTCAAGCGTGAATCATATAGTAGATATGATCAACATAGTGATGTTCACCAATGAAACTACTCCATCTCACGTGATGATCGGACATGGTTTAGTTGATTTGGATCACGTAATCACTTAGAGGATTAGAGGGATGTCTATCTAAGTGGGAGTTCTTAAGTAATATGATTAATTGAACTTAAATTTATCATGAACTTAGTCCTGGTAGCATTTTTCAAATTATGTTGTAGATCAATAGCTCGCGTTGTTGCTTCCCTGTGTTTATTTTGATATGTTCCTAGAGAAAATTGTGTTGAAAGATGTTAGTAGCAATGATGCGGATTGGATCCGTGATCTAAGTTTTATCCTCATTGCTGCACAGAAGAATTATGTCCTTGATGCACCGCTAGGTGACGGACCTATTGCAAGAGCAGATGCAGACGTTATGAATGTTTGGCTAGCTCAATATGATGACTACTTGATAGTTTAGTGCACCATGCTTAATGGCTTAGAATCGGGACTTCAAAGACGTTTTGAACATCATGGAGCATATCAGATGTTCCAGGAGTTGAAGTTAATATTTCAAGCAAATACCCGAGTTGAGAGATATGAAGTCTCCAACAAGTTCTATAGCTAAAAGATGGAGGAGAATCGCTCAACTAGTGAGCATGTGCCCAGATTGTCTGAGTACTACAATCGCTTGAATCAAGTGGGAGTTAATCTTCCAGATAAGATAGTGATTGACAGAATTCTCTAGTCACCATCACCAAGTTAGTAGAACTTCGTGATGAACTATGATATGCAAGGGATAACGGAAACGATTCCCAAGCTCTTCGTAATGCGGAAATTGACGAAGGTAGAAATCGAGAAAAACATCAAGTGTTGATGGTATACAAGACCACTAGTTTCAAGAAAAGGGCAGAGGGAAGAAGGGGAACTTCAAGAAGAACAACAATGAAGTTGCTGCTCAAGTGAAGAAGCCCAAGTCTGGTCCTAAGCCTGGGACTAAGTGTTTCTACTGCAAAGGGACTGGTCACTGGAAGCGGAACTACCCCAAGTGATTGGCAGATAAGAAGGATGGCAAAGTGAACATAAGTATATTTGATATACATGTTATTGATGTGTACTTTACTAGTGTTTATAGCAACCCCTCAGTATTTGATACTAGTTCAGTTGCTAATATTAGTAACTCAAAACGGAAATTGCAGAATAAACAGAGACTGGTTAAGGGTGAAGTGACGATGTGTGTTGGAAGTGGTTCCAAGATTGATATGATCATCATCGCACACTCCCTATACTTTCGGGATTAGTGTTGAACCTGAATAAGTGTTATTTGGTGTTTGCGTTAAGCATGAATATGATTTGATCCCCGTTTATTGTAATACGTTATTCATTTAAGTAAGAGAATAAATTGACTGGCCGTCGTTTTACATGAATAAAACCTTATATGGTTACACACCCAATGAAAATAGTTCGTTGGATCTCGATCGTAGTGAGACACATAATCATAATATTGAAACCAAAAGATGCAAAGTTAATAATGATAGTGCAACTTATTTGTAGCACTGCTGTTTAGGTCATATTGGTGTAAAGCGCATGAAGAAACTCCATGCTGATGGGATTTTGGAATCACTTGATCATGAATCACTTGATGCTTGTGAACCATGCCTCATGGGCAAGATGACTAAGACTCCGTTCTCCGGAGCGAGCAACTGACTTATTGGAAATAATATATACTGATGTATGCGGTCCGATGAGTGTTAAGGCTCACGGCAAGTATCATTATTTTCTGAACTTCACAGATGATTTGAGCAGATATGGGTATATCTAC